>NW_016805137.1:414766-454848 GCF_001698545.2 Rhinopithecus bieti | reverse complement strand
AAAAAAAAAAAAAAAAAAAAAAAAAAAAAAAAAAAAAAAAAAAAAAAAAAAAAAAATCATCAACCCTGAGCAAAGATAAGAAATGAGAAATCTGTATAAAAGCATAGACCACAATCAAGAGTTTGTTATAAACTACATCTAGAGCCAACAATTATAATAGAATGTGACACATTTATAATAAGTATAAATTTGTCTTTTCAACCAGGTAGGACTCCATTTGGCTGCAAGGAATAGAAACAACAATAGCAGGTTATAGCTGCGGGGTGGTGGTGTGTACCTGTAGTCCTCTCTACTTGGGAGGCTGAGATGGGAGGATCACCAGGAGGTCAAGTGCTAATGAGCTGAATCAATGATATAATGTCTATGTCTTTCTACCTAGAAATGAGCACTTGATCTCCTAGTGATCCTCCCTCCTTAGTCTCCTGAGTAGCTAGGACTCCAGGTACACACCACCACACCCAGGTATAGCCTAGTGAGGTGGGAGGATCACTAGGAGGTCAAGGTTACAATGAGCTATGATTGTGCCACCGCACTCCAGCCTGGGTGACAGAGTGAGACCCAGTCTCTCACAAAAAAAAAAAAAAAAAAAAAAAAAAAAAAAAAAGTAAGCTAAACAAATAGGCTTTATTTCCTTCAAATAAGTCTAGGTGGCATTGATTCAATACTCAAAAATGTCATCAAAGAACCAAGCCTTTTCTATCTATGATGTCAGAGCCAAAGATGCTGAGATTCTTGACTTTTTCTTCATATTGGTTACACGATGAGTGCTATGGTATCAACCATGATGTGTGTGCCCAAAGAAGGAAAAAAGGTGAAGAAGAGAGAAAAATCATGCCCTCTGTGCCTATATCTTTCTACCTAGAAATGAGCAGCTTCCCCAGAAGTCCCATCCCCACTGCTCTGGCAGACATCTGCTTACACCTCACAGCCAGATGAGTCCCAAAGCCACCCTCACTGCCCAATGCTACTGGGAAAGCAAGAATTTACCACCCCAGTCTCTATGTGGGAAGGCTGCAAAAGACAAGGGGTTAGGAATGACTTTGGGCTAACCAATCAGTAGTGTCTTCCATAGATAGTTTTTCTCATTTTAGGTATGTAGGCACAGAGGGTAGTACCTATGAATATTTATTAGGTGGCCAAATGTACAGGTGGTTCAGTTGATTATTTATTTTATTCCATATCAAAGCAGTTATGTCCGGACAGGAACTGCAAAACCTTTTCTACAAATACTTCCAAAGATCTCTCAAGAGAACGCCGTTGAAACAGGGCAATCAGACAAGAGAAAGAAATAAAGGTATTCAATTAGGAATAGAGGAAGTCAAATTGTCCCTGTTTGCAGATGACATGACTGTATATTTAGAAAACCCCGTCGTCTCAGCCCAAAATCTCCTTAAGCTGATAAGCAACTTCAGCAAAGTCTCAGGATACAAAATCAATATGCAAAATCACAAGCATTCTTATACACCAATAACAGACAAACAGAGAGCCAAATCATGAGTGAACTCCCATTCACAGTTGCTTCAAATAGAATAAAATACCTAGGAATCCAATTACAAGGGATGTGAAGGACCTCTTCAAGGAGAACTACAAACTACTGCTCAACGAAATTAGAAGAGGACAGCAAACAAAAAAGTGAAGAACGATTCCATTGCTCCATGATAGAAGAAAGCAATGTCGTGAAAATAGCCATACGCCCAAAGGTAGAGTTATTAGGATTCAATTGCCATCCCCATTAAGCGCTACAATGACTTTCTTCACAGAAATTGAAAAAAACTACTTTAAGTTTCATAATGGAAACCAAAAAGGGAGGCCCCACATTTGCCAAGGGACCATCCTGAGCCAAAGAAACCAAAGCTGGAGGCGTCACCGCTGACTTTCAAACATATACTTACTACAAGGCTACAGTAACCAAAACAACATGGTACTGGTACCAAAACAGAGATATAGACCAAAGATGAGTTAATGGGTGCAGCACACCAACATGGCACATGTATACATATATAACAAACCTGCACATTGTGCACATGTACCCTAGAACTTAAAGTATAAATTTAAAATGTAAAAAAAAAAAAAAAGGCCTCAGAATGAAACCTACCTTGTGGACACCTTGATCTTGGATTTCCCAGCCTCCAGACTGTAAGAAATAAATCTCTCTTGTTGAAGCCAAAAAAAAAAAAAAGAGTTGGGGACCGGGCAGGTGGATGCTCTGGGTGAATGGCAGAGCTAAGATGCTCTCAAACACAGATGGTGCCTATCTGTTTGCTCACCAGATGGTTCTAATTGGATTGGCACAGGGTGGATTTATGGCTCATTTTAGGGACGGACTTTATCTTGGAATTTATGTTGAAGCTAAAAGTGTCCACATCATTTCCTTTAGTAATGTGAACCTACTCACTTGATGTTAAATATTAAACTAGTCCCCTTAAATAAACCAATAAAATAGTAAGATAAGGTCAGAATCTGTAGGTTGACTTAGTCTCATCTACCTATGAAATTACATAATAATTTCTCCTTTTTCTTTTTTTTAGTCTTACTACTCACAAAGCTATTGTATTTATGTTATTATTCAATTCATGTTTATACTGGAGAACCTCAAAAGTTGAAGATTTGTAAGTTTGAAACATGTTATGTCAGTCCTCTTAGAGGGTTAATGCCATTGTTATAGCCATGTCAACTTCGTCTCTTTATCTGTAAACTTTCTGCTTGTGGCTGGATCTCACCTCCTAGTCAGACAGGTGGAGGACAGAAAGTAATCATAGCTTGACAGGGATTTTGTTTTAGCGGAAGTTTGTCTATGATTCTATTGGAATAATAATAACAAAATAATAATAATCATAGTAAAAGAAAGATTGCTTGTTCTTTCAGGGTTTCACAGGAAAACAGAGCAATTCACAAATTTACAAATGAGGGAATTTAATGCAGGGAATTACAGGGAGACGCTGAGAAGCCAATGGGAATGGTGAGGTTAACAGCAGCAGGAAGCCACTACCCTCACTAGGCTGAAGAGACAAAGCGAGGAAGTGGCGTTACCAGAGCCCAGAGGCCAGGGTCATCTCATAGAAACCGGAATCATGGAAGAAGGCCTGTGTGAGAGAGCTAGAGCTACAGAGGAGACGCAGCTGGGGCTGGAGTCCTATCCCAAAACAGAATAGGAGGCAGAGATGTGCCTAATTTCTCCCTCCCAAACTCCGTTCTCCCTTCAGCTCCTTCCACTGCCTGAACCTATCTGGAAGCCAACTGACTGGTGAGCCTAGAAATGCAGGCCTTGGGGGATCAGATCCCAGCCACACAGAGCAGAACAGGGGAAAGTGGGGAATGGAGTTGAAAGCAAACAGGCTTAGAAACAATACAGAAGCTCTATTCCTCCTCTTACCCCACTGTAGGTGAAAACATACACTTTGGCCTCTAGTAATTATTAAGTTGTGCCTCTCAGCCACGTGTGGGTTTCTTTCTAGTGTTGGTTACAATGGTTATGTCAACACATTAACAATCTTTATTGCATATCCAATGGATGATAAATATTACTAGACTCTGTAGGAAATAGAAATTGGAGACAACATCACTGACTATATGTCATTTACCCTTACACTTATAGTTAGTTGGAGGTTTTCTACAACAGGTAAATCCTAAAACAAGAGGTAAAAGGTTTCCTATAGAGTAGATAAGAAGAGTGTTTTAGGTAGAGGAAGTACCCTAAGGAAGTGTGAAACACATTTTGCATGGCACACAAATATCCTTAACAGGAATACACAGTCTAGATGGGCTTGGGTGACAGAGAAGTCAGTGGAAAACTTTGGAGGTCCAACAGAGTACTTTAAATGTGATCACTAGGGAACACGGTAAACCTTCCGTGTGAAAAATGATATTGAGCTCTGCTTGGTGCCAGATAGAGCACTAAGGAGCTATTGGGATAGTCTAGTCAGGAGGTAGAGAGCAAGTGTCTGAATGTGAGGAGGCATCATAATGTGGTGGTTAAGAACACAGATTCTGAAGCAAATCTGTCTGGGGTCAAATCTCAGTTCTACCACTTACTAGATCCTTCTCTGGAGGACAAAGATGATAATAGTAAGCGCCCCTGCTTGTAGGGTTCCAAGCATTAACTCCATGCCTGAGACATGATAAATGTTAGCCATTATTGAAATCATATTAGAGGACGAGCTTACCAAGGAAGGAAAAGAGAAAGAGTAAAATGCCCTTCAGGCAGCTCAGATGTATATTTGGAACTGTTTGTAATATAAATTGTAGTTGAAATCACTCTGAATGCATAAACTCACTGCAAGACTGAATTCAGAGGAAGGAAAAACAGAGGATCCAGGACAGACAGGAGACAATAGAAAAGCAGTCAAGGAAATAATAAGGGAATTCTGTGGACCAGCATATTAAAACCTCAGAGAATAATAAAGTCATACAAAACAGTGGTCACTTGACAGGATATTGAAGCCCTGGATGAATGTCTTCTGTTCAGTTTGCTGAGTTGGTTTCCTGCTTACTCTGACCTAGGCATTACCATCATTTTTGCACGTTGCAGCATTTAAAATATCCCAATGTTGTGTAAGTGCCTGTCATCAGTGACCATAGTGATACATTTTTAAAATCATCCATAGGGAGTTGAGTGTACATCTTTAAATCTTCCAAGGAAGCTAATTTGGCAACAACAAGAGCACAAGACTTTCTTGTAGGGTGCCAGAGCCACGTCACTAGTACCAGTTTCCCTGCTTCTCACTGGAGCCTAAAAACAGTAAGGAGAAGGAGTTCAGGAAATGAAGACATTACCAACAGCCACAAAGCAGCCAGAATTGCTGCAAACGGTCTGGCGTTAGCCCAATACCAACTTTGGCTGAGGCTGTACGTCTATATGACATGTGGTTATTGTGCCTGACATTTGGCATTAACAGTGAAGTGCTGGCCTGAGAGTAGAGATAAGGAAAGGAGATGAGGAAGAGAGAGATGGGTGGACAGATTTGCTGTAGGGTTTTGTATGTTCAGTTTCCATCACTGCTTAAAGAATAGGTGTGCAGAACTTCATTTGGTGGCAGCTTAGAGAATGTGCCTTTCTGTGTTTCTCCTTTAATTAAAACCAGTAGGGTTGAAGTGCTTAGTAGTATGGAGGCCACTAGGGTTGTGGAAGGGGCTGTGATCTTACCAAGGGAATCAAAGAAGCTGGCTCTTGTGGGTCTTGTAGTGTGTCCTAGAAAGACAGAGCCATTTCATTTATTTTTCTTAAGTGCCTTACAGTTCTTAGTCTCTATACATCACATGAGCCAACACTGAAGATTTTGAAGAAAAGCCCCGTGGTTGATTAGTTTCTCTTATAACTAAAGTAACCATATAATTTGTCCTCCAGGATTTTTATTGAAAGAACATACAATGAATAGTTTTGCTGGGACAACAGGCATAAACTGGACCATCTCAGAATGATTAGAATATGTAATCATTGGCTGGGCGCGGTGGTTCATGCCTGTAACCCCAACACTTTGGGAGGCCAAGGTGGGTGGATCACCTGAGGTCAGGAGTTCGAGACCAGCCTGGCCAACATTGCAAAACCACATCTCTACTAAAAATACAAAAAATTAGCCAGGTATGGTGGCACACACCTGTAATCACAGCTACTCAGAAGGCTGAGGCAGGAGAATGGCTTGAACCCAGGAGACAGAGGTTGCAGTGAGCCCAGATCACGCCATTGCACTCTGGCCTGGGTGACAGAGCAAGACTCCATCTCAAAAAAAAAAAAAAAAAAGTAATCATCCTACTTATAACCCATTTCAAAACTTTTTAGTTCATATAGTATAGTGATTAAGAGAACAGATGCTGGAACCAGAGTTACTAAAACCTCAGCTATGCTGGCAACTAGCTATGTGACCTTGACAAGTCACTTAACTCCCCTGAAATTCAGTACCATCATTGGCAAAATAATTGTTCCTACATTTGAAGGTTATGGTACTAAGTTAATATGGTTAATGTGTGGACAGGCACTTACAGCAGTTCCTGGAAGATAGTGCAAGCTGAGTGTGCACTGTTCTTGTTATTTCACACACTGAAGAGTAAGTAACCTAATCTTACAGACCTGATGCCCAGCCTTCTTTTCCCATGCCATGGCATGGAGGGGCATTCAGCAAATTATTTATATACTGAATGAATAAATTAAAAGAAAGAAGGAAGAAAAGAACATGATTTTTATCCTTTACCTACATTTTTTCTTTATTCTTTATTCTTTCACTACTTTTAGGCTACTTTGAAGGACAAGGAATAGACATTCATGCAAGAAGCCTTTCAAATGCCTGTTCTAATCTAGCCTTTACTATGTATGCCCTGGGATCCCTTGTATTTTGAGCTTCCTCTGGAAGGAAGAGAGATGGATTTGGATTAAAGAGAAAATTAGGCCTATAACCCACACTGGCCTCTCTTCATCATCTGCTTTTCCACCTGCATGCCTCTCCCAAGCTGGTAGACCTTGTTGTAGAAAGTTACGTCTTGTCAATTAAAATTAAATATGTCAGTTAGCACTATTGCTACCACCTCAATTAGATCTGTTAGCAATTATTTTATTTACTCTCAGTCATATTCCCCAAAGATATCATCTTTCCCATCCCTCAAGCTTGCAGCCCACTCACCCACACATCTCTCTCCCAAGTTGACCTGCTTTCTGCTTTACTGAGATGAGACTTTCTAACATGAACTTCAACTTCCCCCTTCCACATCCAAGTGATTTACAACCCATCCTATTATTTCCTTGCCCGTGCCAGAAAGGAAACTGCCCCATCTGCTTTACAAAACTAATTTGCTCCTTAATCGAAATCCATCCCTCTTCCTTCCAGAGCCCTGTTCCATCAGTTATCCCATTCTGTTTTGTTTTTTACAAGTCTTCCAAATTTCTAGTTTCTTCTCTTTTACATATTAATATACTTAAATATTTTCCTATCATAAAATGACAAGAACAACAAAAAGTTCATCTTTCTCCTTCTTTTCATTACCAAACCTGCCAAAAGAATAATCCATGAATATTAGCCTCTCTTACTCTTAATCATTTCTAAACCCTTTTAAAGTGACCTCTTATACCATTAATTTGAAATTGTCCTCTCCTAAATCGCTATTGACATTCTAATCCCTATATCTGATGACTTCTCCTGAGTCCCTGTCCTCCTCAATCTCTCTGCAGCATTTTATGTCATTGATCACCCTCTCCTTCATAAAATACATTCTTGGCTGCCCTGACTTGGATTGATCTTGGCTATCCTCTTGGAACTCTAATTTACATTTGCCTCATCCTTCTGTCACATAGAGGTGCTCCCCCAGTGTTCAACTCTTCCATTGATGGTCACTCAACTCTTGTGGTGATTGCAACCATTTCCAGGCCCTTGACTATGTCCTCAGTGCATCTGGCTCCCAGATCTATATTTCTAACCCAACAAATACTGCAGGTCCACATTTCCAGCATTCTGCTGGACATAAACATTTACTAAAAGCTAGACTTTTCTCCTCAACACATTCTCCCAAACCAACTCTACCCCCGGGTTTCCTGTTTCCCATCTCCAGACTCAAAAGTAAAAATTATTTTTGTGCCTTCTTCACCTAATTAGTGTCCAGGTTCTATCAACTCTATCTCCACCCCTGTCAAATCTATCACTTTCTTTCTGTGAGCACTGCCACTGTCCAGCATGTCACCTCTTAGATTTCACAGCAACCTGCCACCTGCTCCCATTTCTTCCAATCTATTCTTCCAGCACGTCCTGAATCTTCCATTATTCTCTCTCCTAATAGTGCTTTATATGCTACAAATAAAAGCCCCAAATGCCACCATCTGGACCCTTTTTTTTCTCAGACATAATCTCTATAATTGGTCTTTACACATACTGCTCTCCAGCCAATCCAAACTTCACCTTTCAGAATAAGTCCCACACTTCCTACCTCTGGGCCTCATCTTTTTCCCTCTTGCATTAGCTTCCTAAGGCTGCCATAACAAAGCACCACAAATTGGGTGGTTTAAAGCAACAGAAATGTAGCCTTGCCCAGTTCTGGAGGCTAGAAGTCCAAAATCAAGGTGTCAGCAGGGCCATCTTCTCTTTGAAGGCCCTAGGGGAAGAACCCTTCCTTGCCTCTTCTAACTTCTGGTGTTGCTGCAGCCCTAGGTGCTCCTTGGCTTGTGGATGCATCACTCCAGCCTCTGCCTCCGTCTTGTCATGGCCTTCTCTCCTGGATATCTGTGTCCAAATTTCCCTTTTTTTTTAATAAGGACACCAGCTCTAATCCAGTATGACTTCATCTTAACTTGATTACATACATCTGCAGACTCAATTCCCAAAGGGGGTCACACTCTGTATGCACTGAATGTTTGTGTCCCCATCAAAATTTTTAGGTTGAAATTCTAACCCCCAGTGCAATAGTATTAGGAAGTGGAGCTGTGGGGAGGTAATTAGATCATGAGAGTAGAACCCTCATGATGGAATTAGTGTCCTCATCAAAGACACCCTAGAGAGCTCCTTGACCTCTTTCCACTTGTGAGGATACGAGAAGATGGTTATCTGCAAATCAGAAGAATGCTCTCACCAGAACTTGATCATGCTGGTATCCTGATCTTGGACTTCCAGCCTCTAGAATTGTGAGAAATAAATTTCTAATGTTTATAAGCCACTCTGGCCATGGTATTGTCTTATAAGTGTACTTACAGAGTGTGGCTAAGACACACTTACAAATTCTGGTGGTTAGAACTTCAGCATATCTTTCTGGGGGACACAATTCAACCCCTAACACTTCTCTGCAGAGACCTCTCCCTCCACTGAGTTCCATAGGTCAAAATCCTTCCACTGCTCCAGAGTCTGGTTGATTTTGACCTCTCCCAAGAAGTTGCTTATAATCCCCTGAGATAACACAGTATTTTGCCCCTTTTTATAGCGTAGCTATTTCTATATATCTTCTTTGTGCTGCTGAATTCTAAACCTTTCCAGACATAGGACACATATATCACTCATCTTTGCATTCCCTCCCTCACCCCATGCCTAGCAGAGTACATTTTACTCATGAACTTACCTGGTTAAATCAAATTAAAATAAATTTCCTTTTAGATATGAAATTTTGACCGTTCCTATATTTTGTCACTTAAAGTAATTTTCACTTTCATCATTAAATCTAAATGTTGGCCAGACCCAAATAATTTCAATCTGGACTTACTTTTCATTGAAATGTTTCAACATTAATAACATATCTCTTTCCCCTTTTTTTGAAACTCTATAAATTGGTTTCTATAGGTCATTTTTGTATGCATCGATTTCTTCCTTGAATTATTTTGAAGTTAATATTGCAGGTGCCCTGAATTCTGTTGGAATCTAATCATCTAGCATTCAGAAGATATATCAAAGAGTGGTCCAGGGAGCCTGGCTTGGACCTTCAACTTCAACCTTGCAGGTAGTATGCTGAGATTAAATAAGCATAGTCAAACACAGGTTCCTTCAGGCCTAATTTTTATGTTTTAAATATGTAAGTAACTCTTTATTGTAGGGTCCTCATAATTAATATGGTATCCCCAATCCTATATTAATTAATTTGTTATTCCTGCAGGTTTCAAGTTTGAAAAAAGATAGAATAACTAAATGCTTTGCTAGCTCACAGCATTATTGCTCAAGAGGAATAATGCTCTTGTACTTTAGAGTAGGTAACTATCCTAGTTTTTCCATCTAGAGTTGCTGCATATGTATATTCCTCTGTGTGTGTGTGTGTGTGTATGTGTGTGTGTGTGTGTGTGTGTGTGTTCATGGAATGGCTGGAATCTGTTTAATCTCCTAAATAGATTGAGCACATACACAGCAAGAACATTCAGAATTTGGGCTTTTAGTCAAGGACATGATTCTCTTTCTAATGCATATTTGGGACTGACAGACAGAATTACTGAGGATCGGCAGTCATGGGGAGAAAAGGAAAAACAAGTGAAATGGTAGATTGAAATGGTGTTTAAGGGCCAGTTTCACTGCATGTGCTCGCTCTACAGAAAGGGTCCTAGGGGCTGTGGGGAAATAGGCGGCCTGCAGGCTGTGAGCTAATGCGGCACTGCTGCTGTTTGCATAGCTGTACAGCCCTAGGAGAGACCTGGGAAAGCTAGCTTGAATTCCAATGAATATTTACAATTACACTGCTCCGTAGCAGAATGCAATCACAGCGCTCCAGTCTACAGGTTTTATGCATCAAAAGAAAATGAGAGGAGAGCAGCAAAAATGGAGTTGCCTTTGGAGAGACTTACAAACACAGATCTCACTGCTTGTGGCAGAACTAAAATGCTTTCTTTCTGATAGGAGCAATTTATTCTTCAGGCACCTTCCTTGATAGTGGAAAGCACCTGACTGGGTTTTGAAGTGAGAAAGTCTTCAGTAGACGGTTTTTAATTCTGAGCCAGAGAAAGGCATGGAAGGAATTGCATTGCATAATTTCGATTTTGTTTTCTAACAGCAGACCCTAGAGAGTGGTGGGAAAATCCCTAAGCCTGTTCACAAACTCCTTCTTCTTTCAGTTTGTTTTCATTCCGTTCTTACAGATTGTCATTGCTTCACTGGGTAGCCCTGGGAAAAGCTGCCACCATTTTGTATCTCCAGTTTAAAGCCTTTGGATAATTGATTACCAGTAAGGCATGCAATCCCTTTGCTCATTTTTTTTCTCATGAGCTGTTAATCCACACCAAAGATTCGGAGAGAGCTAGATGGGAAAAATTAGTCAGAGCCACTTGGACCCAGTGAGGCAATTCTTAACTTTTAGAGGTGCCAGAGTAGATGAAATGGAATGCTTTAAAAGGACTCCACCAGAATCTGGTTTTGGACTCAGCTGACTAATCTCTCTGACTATTAAGATTTATATTGGATTACTATTTGCTAGCAGCCTGGGTTGCTGCGCTAAGCAGAAGCCCTATCTGCTACCCATCCGTACTTTTACCCATCATCAGTCCATTTCCTCCCATCAAGATGTCCACCTGATGCCACTGTCTCCCATCCACCTCCCTGCCTGTTGCCCTGTCTCACCACTAATCCACGCATCTTTTCACATATCTGTATATCGACTTGCTTGTACATATCCAAGCTTGGAGCAGAGGCAGGCAAGAGTCAAGAACCTATATTTTTGTGACTAGGCATTGGCAGATCTGAGAATGCATTTTTCCTTCTCTGATTATATCTTCTCCGATTCTCAGTGGATTATGGATGCAGCGGAAGTGTCAAACCAGGGGTTGGGAAAAGGGGAGGCTTTAGGTCCTCATGATCTCCATCAGCTTTCTGCTGTTCTTTGTTGTACATGAATCATGTGTTCTCAGTCACACATAAGTGCTATGCAAGCACAGCTTCAGGGCATTCCTCCTGCCAACTGGATCGCTGCCTCTAAGTCCCTTCTTCAAGGAAATTTGGTATCACTAAAGTTATTTAGTAAGTCTTATGGTATGCAAAACACATGTGGCCTATGAGTTTGCAATAAACGAGTAGATATTTGTTATAAAAACCCATGAATGTGGTATTACTTAGTGCAGGACAAATAATCACCTTAAACTAATGTGATTGCTTGTTCTTTACTCTTACAGTCAAAGAAGTATTACACTTAACACTTAGTGATGCCAGGAGGCCAGGCATTTGTTCCAATATGGCTGCTACTGCTGAAAACATTTGAGTCTCCTCTTCTGGAAGTGCCCATTAAAAATTTTAAAGTAAAAGACTTCAATAGACATTTTTTCCAAAGATGATCTACAAATGGGGCTGGGCACAGTGGCTCAAGCCTGTAATCTCAGCACTTTGGGAGGCCAGGGTGGGTGGATTACTTGAACCTAGGAGTTTGAGACCATCCTGGACAACATGGCAAAACTCCATCTCAGTTAAATTTTTATAAAATCTTTTAAAAACAAAAAAGATATACAAATGGCCAATAAGCACATGAAAACATGCTTAACATCATTAATAATTAGGGAAATGCAAGTCAAAACCATGCAATACCACTTCACATCCAGTAGGATGGCCACATTTTTTAAACGAAAAACAATAGGTGTTTGTGAAGATATGGAGAAATCAGAACCCTCATACATTGCTGGTGTAATGTAATATGGTGTAGCTACTGTGAAAAACAATTTGGTGGTTCTTTAAAAAGGTAAACATAGAATCACCATATGCCCTAGCAATTCCACTCTTAGGTATATGCCCAAAAGTATTGAAAACAGGTGCTCCGACAAAGACTTGTAACTGAATGTTCATATCAGAACCATTCACAATAACCAAATGACATTTGGAGCAACCTATATGCCCTTCAACAGATGAATGGATGAACAAAATGTGGTATATACATACAATGAAATGTTGATTTTAAAAGGATTGCTACATGCTACAAAATTAATGTACCTTGAAACCATTCTGCTAAGAAGCTAGTCACAAAGTACCACCTACTATATAGTTCTGTTTATATGAAATATCTAGAAAAGGCAAATCTATAGAAAGTGGATTAGTGGTTGCTTAAGGGCTGGGTTGGGGAAAGAGGGGTTTGTGAAAAGTAGGGACATAATGGCTAAAGGATGTAGGGTTTCTTTCTGTGGTGATGAAAATATTTTTAAATTGCCTTTAGTAATGGTTACACATATCTGTGCCTTCACTAAAAATCATTGAATTGTACAGTTTAAATGGGTGGATTATATGGCATGTGAATTAATTTTCAATAAAGCTGTTTTGTTTTTTAAAGCAGGTTGTAAACTGTACTTATAAAAAGTATTAACTCATTAGTTTATGGTCCTACCCAATATTTTTAAGTAACAAATAATATTATCCGCTTGTTGACTTACTTATTTTAGAAGTTTGATCCCAAATGACCTTTAGCTATTTTTAGAAATCTACTTTGAAGTGGTAAATATTTGCCACCAATGATAATATTCACAATAAAGGTAAGAGGTGATGAGAGAACTGCCCAGAGAAGAGTTCCCAAAATGTTTACTTGTATCTGTGAAATAAATTGGTCATGTCATGACTTCAGAAAGGGCAACTCTCACATGGAGCTAAATGTTCTGGTGTGTTAAAAAAAAAAAAGTCACACTTCATCATATATCTATGTATACACTGGTATACACATATAAGTGGTATATACATCTACATTTATACATATAATTTAATATGCACATATAATAGGTAAATCTCCATGTGTGTGAAGTCAATCTTTGATTTGTAATAGGGCAGGTAGAAAGAAATGGAAGTGAGATTTTTTTCTACACTTTCAGTGAATGTTTATTGGGCATTTAATAAAGGGTATAAAAATCATAAGACACATTTGTCAGGAAAACCCCTCATCCAATTAAACAGATGTAGTGCAGATTTTTGGTAAACTCCAGACTAGAGTTAGAGGCCAAATAATTCATTAGTGCTTAAGAGCAGAGAAAACTTTGTACGATAGTCGGGGCATGTGTTCCCCCGAAGAAATTCCCTGGCAAATATTTTTTAAAGCTTCTAAAAGGGCATTTGACCAGCAGAATATCCAAAGGTAGTGTAACTAATTGTCTTGGCAAGAACTTATGTACAGTTGTTATTTACCTACAGAGAGGAATCCATCTTCAGTTCTTCCCATAGTTTCAAGCCCTCCAACAGGAAGTACCCAATAATTTTTATTAAAATGGTTCCTGTTGGCCCTATCAGCTGATGACAACTGCATAATCATACAACAGGAGAGGGTGTTATAGGTATTGGTGGCTTCTTTGAAATACTGTCCACTGTACTAATGAGCTATGGGTAAAAAGAGTCACTCGTCTATTTGTATAGAATTATTTTAGGTTTTGTCATTTTCCTTCTACTAAAAATGTACTAAGTAAGTGAAGTCGTAATAACTAGCTAACTAATTGCCTCCCCCACTGATGTCCAACTTCTGTAGCAATTGGGTTTGAGTGGAAACTTAGCCGGAAAATGATTTTTGTGAACTTAAGTGAAACTCTAATGATACCACCACATAAGAGAAAAACTGCTGCCATCATATAAAAAAAGTTAACGCAGAGCAGATTGATATCTAACAGAGGCCTTTTCAACCCTGCAGGCAATGGTGTTTTCAAAAGTTTGCAAGCTGACCATTCTATCTGGTATTGTTTGAATGTTCAGATGTGCCCCAGAAGTATAGATAACATTTTTTTTCTAACCTTGAAATAGACACTCAATGGAAATGGGAAATAATGAGATTTGCCTGTACATTTCTACTAATACATCAGTCCTCACTAATGAATGATATAGCCAAGATTTCATTCCTCAGTCAACCTGAATCCCTAACAAACCACCTTCCATGACTATTAGTTTTATTGATGATAGTTCAGCATTTATTGTTTTGGGAAAAAAATTGTTATTTATGTATAGAGTTAAAAACTACTTGGATTCCTACCTCTGGGTAACTACTGGTCAGTCACATCGCCCTTCTATGTTTATGTGTACATTTATAAAATAGGTATAAAATGCGCACAACTATACCTGGAGGAATATGGGAACCAACATCTATTGCAAACATACCACATTTCAGACATTGTACTTGGTATTTTACAGACATGATTCCATTTTAATCCTCAAAATAATTGTGCCCAGTTAATGAGATTCCCATATTACAGACAACAAAATAGGAAATCAGAAAGTCACTCAACCTGTGGCCTTTGGCAAATGATGGTACAAGGATTCAAACCTAAGTGGAAACTCCGTATAATGTTTAAGTTCCTTGTAATTTTTAAGGTCTTGCATGCACACCCACTCCCTACACCTCATGTCTCAGATCTCAATTCCTATTATCTCCTCTCCTTCACTCTCCTCCAACCCTGCAAGCCTACTCCCACCTCAGGGCCTTTGCACTGGCTGTTCCTTCAGCCTGAAACCTCTACCCACCATGTCTAAATGACTTATTCCCTCACCTTCTCGGGTCTTTGCTCCAGTGTCACCTTCTTAGTGAGACTTCTGATCATCCTATTTAAAACCACAACCTATAACCCACTCCTCATTCCCAATCATTCTTACCCCAATCTGTTTTCTTTTCTTGTAGCATTTATCACCCTCTAATGCTATTTTCATTATCCGCTCCTCTTGCTAGAATGTATGCTCCAGTAAGACATCAATTTTTGTCTGTTTTGTTCTTGATATTTCTCAGCTACTAGAACTGTGCCTAGCACATAGTATGGGGCCATTAAGTGTTGACTGAATAAATGAAAGACTCAGTTGACTCCAAAGCTGTGCTCTTTACTCAATGGCCCCAGTAATGAGCTTCTAGAGATTTTCATTTTAAACGTTATTAATATGAATCTCTCCTTCTGCTCTCTGACTTTCTCCTTTCACCAAATAGTGGGAAGAAACCCTTCCCTCAACTACCTGGCTGGTGTTTATGTGATTGAGGGTCATGGTTAAGGATCAGACTATGCAGGATATTATTTGTTTCATATCCGTGGGGGTCTCTGTTATGTGTGGAGCTGTGAGAAGATGACCAGGGGTTCTGTGTATACAAAAGCTAGATATGACATGCTTCTAGTTACCTAGCAAGGGGAGTGTCAGCTCTGCTAGCCATCCCACAAGCAGAGTGAGTAAAGCTCTGGTGCTGGCCAGCATGGACACTGGAGCTGCAGGGGAAGGCAAGGAGCTCATTTCTCCCCTGTCTTCTTAAAGCCTCCTAGGCCTGAAGACAAGGTCCATGCTGTACTTGGCATTTGCAGTCTTGGAGGATGCAAAATAACCCTGAGCTTGGATTATGTTTCTAGATGGTTACAATTCAGAATTTCATAACCATCATCAGGCTTACTGGATTTTATGCTTTGCTTTCACTGTTGTATATTTGTTGAAATTCGGTGTGCAACTAATTCATCTTTGAAAGCCATCTTAAACTTTCTAATAACCCATAAGCCTGTTGGAAGAAAGACAATGATAGATAAGAGGCTCTTGGCCAGGGGTGGTGGCTCACGCCTATAATCCCAGCACTTTGGGAGGCCAAGGCGGGTGAATCACGAGGTCAGGAGTTTGAGACCAGCCTAGCCAACATGGTGAAACCCTGTCTCTACTAAAAATACAAAAAATTAGCCGGGCGTGGTGGTGGATGCCTGTAATCCCAGCTACTCGGGAGGCTGAGACAGGAGAATCACTTGAACCCGGGAGGCAGAGGTTACAGTGAGCCGAGATGGCGCCACTACACTCCATCCTGGGTGATGGAGTGAGACTCCGTCTCAAAAAAAGAAAAAGAAAAAAGGTTCTTATCATTCCCTTGGTGTCATTTTTTGTAGGCCTGAAATGAACCCACTTTTTTTTACTTTATTAAAAAATTTGTATTTTGGTTGACTCACTGTATAATAAAGGAAAACTGTATAATAAAGGAAACCCAATAAAGTGTTCAATACAAACATACATAAATGTGCAAACTATCTATCTCCTTTCAGGCTTTTCAATGTGTACGTGTGTGCGTGTATATACTACAAGAAAAGTTGTTGAGGAAGTTGTTATTTCTGAATCATAGGATTCAGGGTATTTTATTTTCTTTTAAAAAATATTTCCAAAATCCACCCTCCCATCTGCACAGTGATACTTTCTTTACATGTCTGCATATTTTTCACACTTTTTGCAGTAAATGTGTATTACTTTGTAACCATGCAATTAATTTTCTCAGTAATGTTTATAATTTTTATATCATTTTCTTTGAAGATCTACAGAAAATTTCCCCTATATTCATTATGTTGCTTTGAGTCTGTTTGCTTTTTCTGAATCCCTGCCATAAAACTAAAAGCAATGAAAGTGTTTTACTAATTAAAATTAAAAAGCACTTTGATTTTTCATGCTAAAAAAATACATTTAAAAAATCATGAAANCTCAAAAAAAGAAAAAGAAAAAAGGTTCTTATCATTCCCTTGGTGTCATTTTTTGTAGGCCTGAAATGAACCCACTTTTTTTTACTTTATTAAAAAATTTGTATTTTTGGTTGACTCACTGTATAATAAAGGAAAACTGTATAATAAAGGAAACCCAATAAAGTGTTCAATACAAACATACATAAATGTGCAAACTATCTATCTCCTTTCAGGCTTTTTCAATGTGTACGTGTGTGCGTGTATATACTACAAGAAAAGTTGTTGAGGAAGTTGTTATTTCTGAATCATAGGATTCAGGGTATTTTTATTTTCTTTTTAAAAAATATTTCCAAAATCCACCCTCCCATCTGCACAGTGATACTTTCTTTACATGTCTGCATATTTTTCACACTTTTTGCAGTAAATGTGTATTACTTTGTAACCATGCAATTAATTTTCTCAGTAATGTTTATAATTTTTATATCATTTTCTTTGAAGATCTACAGAAAATTTCCCCTATATTCATTATGTTGCTTTGAGTCTGTTTGCTTTTTCTGAATCCCTGCCATAAAACTAAAAGCAATGAAAGTGTTTTACTAATTAAAATTAAAAAGCACTTTGATTTTTCATGCTAAAAAAATACATTTAAAAAATCATGAAACTATTTGTTCAATGATTTGTCAGGAAAGATTGGTAGTCTTCTCTATGACAGGACAGGACAATATTTATAAACCAACAATTTAAATGCAGAATTATCTTCTGCCTTTGTTTAATACTGTTCTGCCATTCCATATTGCCATCCATGATAATATTGGGGAGCCATAAGATGGAATAACTCCATAGTCATTGGGAAGAATGGGGTAAATCAGCACACTTAGTGGCTGGAAAAGATGCTCATGAAACACCCTTAAATAGAAGAAAAAGTTCAAATCAGGATTAAGTCTGCTTATATGTTCTTAAGAAATTGTTTTGTATATATATTTGTAAACAGAAATCCAAAAGGACATATAGCAAATTACTCATATGATTATTGCTTAGGAGTAGAGTTGGCAAAGATGTTGGTTTTAAATTATTCTACATTTTGAAATGTTAAAATAAAATAAAATGATGTTCATATTTTAAATATGTCCATTTACTCCATTTTTCTAAGCATTCCTTTGTAAGATTCCAACAACTATTGATTGGTGCATGATTTCTTTTCTTTTTTTTTTTTTTTTTTTTTGAGATGGAGTCTCGCTGTGTCGCCCAAGGCTGGAGTGGAGTCGTGTGATCTTGGCTCAGTGCAACCTCCACCTCCTAGGTTCAAGCGATTCTCCTGCCTGAGCCTCCTGAGTAGCTGGGACTCCAGGCACCCGCCACCATGCCCGGCTAATTTTTTTTTTTTTTTTTTTTTTTTTTTTTTAGTAGAGATGGGGTTTCACCATGTTAGCCAGGATGGTCTCAGTCTCCTGACCTTGTTGTTCGCCTACCTCAGCCTCTCAAAGTGTTGGGATTACAGGTGTGAGACACTGCGCCCGGCTTGATACATGATTTCTTTCCCCCAAACTCAGACATCAGATCAAGGTCACTGTTATCTTCCCAAGAACGTGCAAAGTGCCTGACATAGAGTAGGTTCCAGTAAATAATTATTGAATGAAAGAATAAACATATCAAAATGGTATCTACTTTCTAAAGGTAAAAAAAAAAACCTTGGCCGGGCGCGGTGGCTCAAACCTGTAATCCCAGCACTTTGGGAGGCCGAGACGGGCGGATCACGAGGTCAGGAGATCGAGACCATCCTGGCAAACATGGTGAAACCCCATCTCTACTAAAAAAATACCAAAAACTAGCCGGGCGAGGTGGCAGATGCCTGTAATCCCAGCTACTCGGGAGGCTGGAGGCCAGGAGAATGGGCGTAAACCCGGGGAGGGTGCGGCCTTGCAGTGAGCTGAGATCCGGGGGCCACTGGCACTCCAGCCTTGCGGCTGACAGGAGCAGACTCCGTCTTCAAAAAAAAAAAAAAAAAACCTTAACAAATTTTTCTTATAGGCTTGAGAAAAAAATCTTGTTTCCTGGAGAGCTAATGAAAGGAAACACACATTCACATATACAATACTTTTTTTTTTTTCAAACTTTGGGGAATGGATCCATAGTAAATACTCCTCCCCATACATTCGCCTGCTTCATGTTTTTTTAATTTTCTAATATATTAGTCCTGAGGTGACATCTAAACTTCTTCTCTCCTCAACTTACAGGCAGAGAAAACAAAAGCTCAGCTGGAAGAGACTGAAATGGAGGCACCTACTTTCAAGCCCAGACTTTAAGAGAGGTAAATCACATACCTAATCCTTCCTAATAGATTCCAGAAAGAACATCGATGAAACTTCTCTTGATCTTTTTTTTTTTTTTTCTTACACAAATTTAATACTTTGATCGCTTACAACCAAAAAGCAGTATTTAAAGAAACAGCACAGGTCACTTTTATTATATACAGCTCTGTTAGCAAGATACTACCTTGAGTAGCTGTTTAAAGGAATCAGACTTCAAAAGGTAATTGACCTAAATTCTCCTTCCTGCTCTGCACTCAGTGAGTCTTCCCCATGTGCAGCCCTCCCATGGATATCACACATGGAAGAGATACAGTGAGGTCCTGGGGAGCATGAGAATCTAGGTCACTGTGATTAAAACTAATTCAAACATTATTTTAATGGCTGTGTTTAGTTCGCTAAAAATTCTCAACTTCATTGGGTGCCTAAAAGCTGACAGCCCCACTCTGGAACAAACCAGAAGTTGATTTATAGAGAAGAACACTCTAAAATGATCACACCTGTTCTGATCCCATCTGGTTGAGATATGGTGAAATGAAATTCTGTGTTTCTGCTTTCAAAGTATTTGTTTTGGTCTGAATCATTAACAAAATTACAAAATACATCTCAAAGAAGAAGCTGTGCTCTAGCCAGTTGTCCTATGAGTAGCCTAATGCTACCTCATTTCTTTTGTTCATCTCAAAGAGATTTTTTTCTTTTGGCAGATATTCACTGATTCAGTCACATTATCTGGTAATTTTCCTATTCCAGGTCCATATCATTGCTTTGCCCCAATGATATAAAGTGTTTTAACTTGTACGTTTAAGCGATATCTGGTAGTCATATTCTTAGGATAATTGTGCAATTGGTTGAAGTTCCTTAGAATTTACTGGAACACTGATTTAAAGTTTTAAATGTCCAACACATTTCCTAGTTGTAGAAATCCTGTCAGCACCAACTAATCATTGTTCCAAACATCTTTGGAACAAAACAAAATCAACCAACATCTTTGGTACATGATCTTCCTGGAGTGTTTTTATGGCTTTCTCCCATTATTTTGGAAAATAATATTGTTGCTATCATTTTAGAACACTTCCAGAAGCCGACTTGGCCTTGAAGTTCTGACTCATTTATAAGACCATATGTTACAAATCACAGCTTTCGGTTCGATACTTGGCAGACCAAGGCAGATGTTTGGCTGGAAAAATTGCTGTTACCTGAAGTTATGTGTTAGCAAAGAAAGGTATGCGAACCAAATTTCTGACTAATATTCATAATTCTGATGTGTGTCATCATATGAGCAAGTGTCCTCATTGTGTGTTCCCCAAACAAAACCATAGCCATTGCCCTTTAAATTCTAAAATTAAACAGGATAAAAATAAAGAGATATACATAAAATCTCTGATACATAAAAGGGAAATGGCTGGGGAAAGGAAACAAAATCAAGCTCTTTCTATCCTAAGATTATATGAATATGAGCAAAAACCCATATGAAGTCACTTAATAATGAGGTCAAGAATGCTGAATAATTTAACATACCCTTGGATCCTGATTTGTGATTGTCCAAAACTAATATTTCACAAGCCACATTGCACCTTGTCACTGAATCCTATTTCACCCTCAAGATAATGTCCAAGTATTAATGGACCCAATTTGGTGGAAATTACCTAATTGGCTGTAGTCACTTCAACTTGAATGTGACATTTTGGGCTGTTCTGTAGTCACAAGGATAAGTTAGAAGCTTGGGCAGCAGACTTGCTCTTTGTGTTAATTGTAGCTGAAGCTTGTGTTATCACTGAAGCTTATTATTTTGCAAGTTGTACACTCAGCTTTTGTAAAATTGTACTCTAAGGAAAATCCCTGAGGAGGCTGCTTTTCTCTCCTGGCTTTTCTAAAACCTCCAGATGAAAATGACCAAACAAAATGCTCTGTGATTGCATTGAAGCACACTTAACTACATGCCACCTTATAAAATATCTTAGTATCATGCATTAGACAGAGACCCTTAAGTCTCCGTGTTCTTTACTTTGTGTGATTATTCAGTTAACTAAATTACTGCTAGCAAATGGCATTAATGAAGGGCATTCCTTGTATCCTGGGGAAATCGTGTACCTCTTCATCGGGCAGGTAAATGGGGAGTGAGAAGTCAGCTTCCTGCTCTCATTGTTGCCTGCCCCATTTTGTGTTGGAGCATTTTGCCTGTGAAAACAGTAAGCTCATTCCTGAACAGTAGGAGGGCATCAAACAGTGGGCATCTTTCTCTTGTTAGTAATACTTTGTATTTATAGTATATAGTGCTTTATAGTTTCAGAAGGATATTCCTTCCCTCTCTCCCTCTCTTTCTTCCTTCCTTGTTTATTCAGAGTAAATAAGATGGTCCATGCCCTTTGCTAGGCACTGAAGATACAAAGAGAAATAAATATAGTCTCTGCCCTCAGTAAGCTCCCTGGTTAAGAAGGGGAGAGAGAAGAATAACCAATGAATCATTATCCTATACAGTGAGCATTCTAACCATGTGTACTACGGAAAATGCCTAGAAGACAGGAAGCCTCACAGATAAAGTAACCTGGTGGCCAGATTTTGAAAGGTGAACAGGTGTTTACAGCTGGAGAAAGAGGAGTAATGAGAGGGGACTGGGGAAGTGGTCACCTCAAGCAGAAGGGACAGCAGGCGTGAGGACATTAAGGCATGAAAAACGTGACTGAAATGGCAGGTGAGGCCAGATAACAAAGGACCTATGTGCCTTGTCTAGGTGTCTGGAATTTGTCATATGGTGCTTTCATTTCAGCTGTTCCTCACGGTAGCCTGAGGAGTCTGATGTTATCCAACGGCAAACCAGTGTCCTGAGAAATAGGGGACCTAGGCTGTAGTAGGGTTCTGCCACCTACCACCACTTGTCAACCTGAGGCAAGTCACCAGGCCTCTTTGAGCTTAGAACACACATCACCTACTTATCACTTCTGTATGCAACAATAATTTGATATTAATGCTATTGTCCTTTCAGCAACTGTCTGTTACCATATACTGTTAATGTACTTTTCTTAGGCACTGGGTGCTATTAGCTGACGAGAGCTAATCTGGCAAACTGTAATCTCCTCCCTCACCAGTGCACATAGTGTACCACTCTGCAACCAGTCTTACCCAATGAGCATGCTCCCACACTATCCAGAGTAGACTGTCTTTTGCAATGGTGGTGTTTATTCTGCCATGATCTCTCTTTCTGCCATTTATTTTTGCCCCGAGAAGCAGTTTTGATGACTAACAAAAGATGTGCAAGCACTGGTGCTGGAGCAAAGAAATAAAGAGTGTCATGCTGGGTGTTCAAATACAAGTGTAACAGCAGCTCAAGTGAAGTTCAAGGGAGTGGTTGGAGAGAGAGAGTGAAGGAGAGGGAGAGGAAGAAGCCATCAGCAGGCAGTTAAAGAGCAATGACAGTGTGACTTGGGAAGGGCACCGGACAGAGCGGGGCATCCTGGGAGCACTGCATTACACCTGTGACAGCAGGCTGGGAGAAAACTTGGCTGGAGAGAGGCCATGACCTCAGGGAACCTGGAGGCAACAGAGTAGCCATCGTCAGCCATTGCCATGATACTGAGAATATGTCTCTGTAGGGTCTGTGTTTTCAGGACCACATGCAGCACGAATTCAGGCAGTGCCCCCTTTTCTGAAAAGAGTGCAACCCCTGTGCCAACCATGGTGAATTTATGGTTTACTAAACTACAGTGTTTAAGAGCATGGGCTCTGTATCCAGGCCATCTGGGTTTGAAGCCCAGCTTTACCATTTACCAGCTGTACCACCTTGGATATTGAACCTCACGGCACCTCTGTTCCCCCATCTGTAAAATGGAAGTAACAGTACTATCTACCAAGCAGGGTAGTTGAGATAATAGAATACTTGTAAAGTGCTTAGAATGGTGCCTAGCACATGTTAAAGTGCTCAAAAATATTAGTTATAATGATTTTTATTATTATAACCGCTGTTATTGTTACTTAGTTGTCTGTCTGTAAAATGAGGAGAATTGACTAAATAATCCCTGAGATCCTCCCAAGTGCTAACATTACCTGAACTCACTAATCCCTTCAACCCTAGGAGAAAATGTAACTTTGAGGAATTGACTGCCCCCACCAGGGTTACACGGGGATTAAGGAGTAAATGCAAAACTGGAACTGGAACCCAAGTCAGCCACCCAACTCTCATGCCCCCCATGCTCTCTTGTGTGCCCAACACTGAACAGAGCATCACCCAGTGGGGCCCTTGCTCCCTAACCTCTTGCACCCTTGGAGTGGCGGAGCTTCAGGCCAGCTCTGGTTTTTGGTTTGTTTTTTAACCCCTTCCATTCTTCTGTGAATCAAGAAGGGAAGTGGCAAGCCTGGGGAGTGAAAGGGATTTGTTGCACTGGAAGAAATAAAATTTAGCCTAACTTTAAATAAACTAAAGAATATTTCTCCCAGCATTTACAGCTCAAGTATCTTTTGTTGGTCCCCATACCAGTAGAAGATGTGATCATCCTTTTGGAGAAAGTGAAGGGATTTTCCACCCAATTTGGGGGAAAAAGAAATCTTTAGATGTGGCCCTTTGTCTTAACCACCCATTGCTCTTGTTTTATGTGGCTGGAATCTCAGTCATACTTGTTTCCTTTCTGGTACAATTATGGCAATTCTTCAAGGGTCCAGTAAAACCTGAAGAAGCAGGGAGAGGAGAGAAGAAAGAGAGGGGATATATTTCCAAAAAACTGACCTATCCTTTATCCTTTAGTGTCAATTTTGGCAATATTTGCATCTATATTCTTTTTTACACATTTACAACCCACTTACACATAACAGAGACTCTGGTCTCTAGCTACTGGAAATGAAGCTTTCCTCTTTTGTTTATTGTCTCTCTTTTTTCTTGTCTGTGTCCATTTCAATATTAGAATAATCATTACCCCCTTAATAGCTAAAATATCTGTGCAGGGTTTATTTTTTTATAAGTATTTTTCATTTGACTGAACCAATTTCATCAAAGGAGGTTAATGTGATCACTTTAATTTACAAAATGTCTTCCTCTTTTTATTTCTTCTACATTTGATTTTGAGCACACGTTTAATTGTTTTTGACGGTTTGTGTTTCAGCCTCAGCTGGACATGCAGAACAGGCTCTAGACAGTCTCAGAATTTCATTATGACCAAGGAACCACTATTCTATAAACACTGAAAATTGGAAATTATCTCTAGAGCTGTTTGTTAACGAAGTCGAAGGCTAACCTTTAGGGCTCATTAAAATTCCACTGATGAAAACTCTTGTGCCGGTCGGTCTCTCTTTCAGGAATCTATCCCCATGTTACGAGTGCTGGTGTGCGGAAATCAGTCTGGGCCCTCCCCTTTGCCCTCCCCCTTTAATCTCTTGGTCTGGTTTAGGCAGAGATTTTTAAAGCTTATAGATTTCTCCCTACTCAGAGTATGTGTTGTGAATCCAAACAAACATGAGTAGATCTCTGAATGTGTAACTGTGAGTGAGCCACGTGGACTGGCAGTCCTGCTGAATCTCCCTTCCTCCATCAATAAGGAACAGAGTTATTGATACTAGGGATAATTAAGAGGGGCAAAAAGAGGGGTACATTTTCTGTACCTGACAGTAGAAATAAACATGGAGGCAGGGGCAGTAAATGACAAATCTCCAGTTTACACCGGTATACAAGTACACTGCACAATTGGTGGAATGCAATGAGTTGTTTTAATGAATCTATTTGCAAATGACAGTTAAAATACAGCCATTCTTTTCCAGAGATCCCTGCATGGTGACAGTGGCCACTCTCCTGTCCTGCTGGCAGATGAAACCTCCCAAATCCTCCCAAAGTGCTGCAGCATCCACGTGCAGAAGGGTATTTGCATTCACTTGGTGCCTCATTGTAAGGAAGGACACCATTGACAGCACATAGCATCACTATTATTATTGCTAAACAGATGGAAAATAATTGTTTATGGAATTTGTGTTTTAATCGCATTAATGTCTTTGGCAGGAAGATCCACCTAAGTACACAATTCAAAGCCTGCCTTTGATCTGAGCCCCTTGGGGGCATTTTCCATGACTGATAAAATGCTCCTCTGAGTTCATAGGCAAATGATGAAAATGATAAAAAGAAAAATGTCAGGCACCAACCTCCCATTTGGATATTTTGTCTCCTTGGAGAATCACAAGCTCACCAGGCTTGCAGTCATGCTGATGATACAACACATCTCACCCTGTTATACCCACCCAGGCCTCAGTATGAACGCCCTCATCTCTCTCCTCCCTCCTTTTCCAGTTCCCTCCTCCCCTTTGCGCACAAACACACACATGCTTGATGCAAGAATTCATGTGCTCTCTCTTTTCAAAGGTTATTACTGCCTTTTTATATGGGCCAGTTTAGATACTTATAAAGTATTTCTCAGTAATAGCCCTTACACATATTTTTCCCCTCTCATCCATTGCACATTTCTTGGTTAGCATTATATTGTGACAAGATAGAAATCAAAAGCCTTGCTTTTAATGAAAATGAACGTTCTAATTGTGAAAGTTTGTCTTCTAAATATTCTGCCATAAATCAGGCTGAATGCAGTGTAGTCAAGACCAAACCCTGAAAATTTGACAGTTTCCCTCTTACCAAGACCCAAAGAACAGAAGCTAGTGTAGAAATTTTGATAGCCAGTGAAAAGAAAAGGTTCTACAGATTTTGTCTCAGAAGCACAATCCCCATCTTTTCTTCTCCTGAGAAGGTTGATTACATACTTTCTTTTCCTCTTAGAATACAGAGAACTAACGAGGTTTTAAATTCATAAATGTATCTTTTGTTTATTTGTTTGGTGGATTTTTCCCTCTCATTCTTTCTTCTCTGCAGAATACAACTAGTAAATGATTGGATCTTTGACAGAACAAAGGTATTTTTGATGGGCTCTGTAATCTAGTGCGCTAATGCGCCCAGTCCCCTCATTGTCTTGCTGTCTGATCCCATCCCTTCTGCCAGACAGTCACTGCAGGATGAGTCACTTTTAATGTCTGATAATCAAGGTGAATTTTCAAAAAGCTGCCATTTTGGAATTATGCACTATATCACGGTGTCAGGGAGGAGAAGAGAAGGAAGGATGAAGGGAAGGCTAAGATAGACACCTACTGCACATTGGGAGAACTGCAGGACACAACCAGCACTGTGCCAGACAAGATGTGTCCGGAGGGTCCAAGTCGATCAAGGCGTACATAATGAGAAGGAGACTATGTTAATTATAAATTAAAAATAACTTCTACGATAATGAACATTATATGCACAGGAGGAAATGTCTTAGTTAAAACAGACTGGAGGGATGGAATTAAACACCAGCCATTTGGGGGTATGAATTCTGTGCCTACTGAATATATTGTGGTCCATTAAATAACCTAATACAAACTTACATTTGAAAAAGAATAGAAGTGAACTGTGGCTGTCTCCACGGATGCTGTATTGTCTGCCATCCTTATTTAAAGCAACATCAGCGAAGGAATGTTACTTAGTAGATGAATATAGCCTTCCTTCAACTAGGGAGACTTGTTATTTCTGGAATCATTTAAAGAACTGAACCCCCTCCCCCATGAAGTAGAGAGGGAGATACTGGAAACCCTGGGTAAACAAAGGCCAATCAAATATTCTTGCAAGGCTTCGGCTGTTCAAATATATGGCAGTCAGTGTCTTCTCTAAGGTAATTAACTGAACCCACTGTTAGGTATGATGGCTTTGAAATTTTTTAAATTATTGGCATTGTATTAAATAGTAGGATAGCTGAAGGAAAATGATAAAATGTGATAATAACTTGCTACTTTTGTTTATTATTCAGAGAAGTGAACACCTATAAATAGAACCAGGATGTTTTGACTAGGGAAATGCTGTCCTCATTACAGCTGAGAGATGCTGGAGCGATTGAAAGCCAAAGCTTCAAAGCTTTGTCCTGCTTTATAAAAGCATGAAGGTTTTCATGGCTGTTTCAGTGGTCGGTCAGAGCCTGCAGGTGCTTTATCTGTCCTGGAGGAGGGAGGAGAGACATTTCTGAGAGTGCTATTTTGTAACCATGATGAGTACTTATGTATTTCCTCCAACAGAGGTATTTAAATACCTACATCTTCTTCAACACAAGTTATGTTTACAGATTATTACACTTTCATATTGTCTGCCAAGGTTAACTAGTCCCTCCTGTCCTTAACCCCCTCTACCTTCACCTTTGCCACTATCTCGCTCTCTCTCGCACGCTCTCTCTCTCTCTCTCATACACACACACACACACACACACTACCAACACACAATTGCAAAATAAGCAAAGAGAACATAGAGTTACTGTGTTACTACTGTCATATTTACATATAAAAAGATTCAAAATGTACAGAATATTTGAGATGGAAGGGACCCTTTAGAGATCTTTTGGCACAGCCCTAATTGTACTGAGATAACAGAGAAGTGACTTGTCCTAGGACACTCAGCCGGAGAACAGCAGATGCCAGGCTGGCATGCTTTCTGCCACAGCATGCTATCTTCCTATTAAAAGAATTAAGCCTCTACAGCTTGGCTACACCATGATTCAAGCACAGATGTCACAATGAAAAAATAAAAACCTAAGGAAGAGATAAGAATCGTATGCACTTTCAACCATGATACAAAGGAATAAAATAGAATATGGTATGAAATTAAGGAAACCAAAATGCTAACGAATATCTATCTAACAAAATGATCTGTCTAGTCAGGAATTCTATTAGAAGGCAGAATTGTCCTACTTTTAGTAGAGACATTTGGAATTAGCCAAGAAAGCAAGTGCTGCTTGCAAAAATCACAATGCTTTATTTCTCTCTCTATATTTTCATGTGCAATATTAGAATAATTCGGTCATATAAGTATTAGTGCATCTGAGATCCTGCCTAGGCTCTGTAAACTAGTGAGAACACCGAAACTAAAAGAAACAGCATTTGCTTTTTATCTTCCGAATCTAGGGTCTTTGTTTGTTTTTTTTTTTTTTTTTTTTTTTTTTTTTTTTTTTTTCTATTTGAGATGGAGTCTCGCTCTGCCACCCAGGCTGGAGTGCATTTATCTCCTGATATGTCCTTCCTCCTGTTGGACTAATCTCTAGCTGAAATGTTCTGTGCATTTTTGTTAAAATACTTCCCTGGTGCTTAAGGAACCTGAGGTTCTGGGTAAGAAACCCCTAAACCCTCGAGTGTATCTCCTATTTTAATATTAAACCTTACAGATTTTCTTCACAAACACCTAATGACAACAGGAACATTCTTTTTTCTTTTTTTTTTTTCTTTGAGATGGAGACTCGCTCTGTCGCCAGGCTGTAGTGCAGTGGTGCAATCTTGGCTCACTGCAAGCTCCACCTCCTGGGTTCAGGTGATTCTTGTGCCTTCTGAGTAGCTGGGATTACAGACACGTGCCACCACACCCAGCTAATTTTTATATTTTTACTAGACACGGGGTTTCACCATGTTGGCCAGGATGGTCTCGATCTCCTGACCTTGTGACCTGCCCGCCTTGGCCTCCCAAAATGCTGGGATTACAGGTGTGAGCTACCGCACCCAGTCAACAGGAACATTCTTGGAGACACTAGATGATAGTAATGATAAACCTGACGTTATTGTAAACCAAATAGGACTTCTCAGTAGCTCTACTTTTCCTTCTAAAAAGTTTTAAAGAAAGGCCCACACTAAGAATTAAACAGTAAAAAAAAAAAAGGCATATAAATTGAGAATGTGTTTTACTTAGCGTCGTGGAGAATTTTGGGGTAGATAAAAGAATGGATCAAAAGATTATGTATCATGTAAAAAGCCTTAACAAAATAAAAGATGGAGATGTGGTGGTCAACAGACAATGGAAGGGTTACAAAAGAACAAACTGTGATTCCTTCAAGTCTCAAAGCAAATGACCTTTCATAGTCTTCCTGATCCTACTTTTCGCTTCTGAGGAAGAAAAAAATTGAAGAATATATGTGTGGCTGGTGGGGTCAACATAGAAACATGTTATCTTTGTTTTTGCTTCGAGAGCCATCGGGAATCTTAATGGGATTTCAGTTTCAATGGTACTATTAGGAAAAAGGTTTCTCAATCTCAGCACTAATAACATTTGGGGCTAGACAATTCTTGTTTTGTTTTTTTTCCTTACTTTTTGAAAAATCTTTTTTCATTTTTTTTTTAATATATATATATTTTATTATGCAACACCCTCTTCATAGAATTGGCAGGATAATTATTTGCTGAGGGGAGGCAGACAAGGAGCTGTCCTATGCATTTTAGAATGTTTAGCACCATCCCTGGCCTCTACCCACTACATGTCAGTAACACCCACCCCACCAAGTTGTGACAATTAAAATGTCTCTAGACATTGCTCCATGGGGAGCAAGAGCACCTCTGGTTGAAAACCACTAGACTAGAGTGAGTGATCGTTATTTTAGAAAATAGGTTTGGTTGTCTCATGTTTTGGAGACAATCTTTATCTATGCAATAAAGTCTGTGTTTCTGAAAATATGCTCAAAACATAGCAGGTACTTTATGGTTCCTGATATTGCCTGTGAATAGGCCCTTCCACAGAACTCTGAAAGCTCAAGATATATAATTAAGTCTAAAGGGAAGCATGTTTCAAAAAGAATGGAGCAATTGATTACTGACTATAGACTATAGACTATGAGGAGCTTATACAAATTTACAAGAAAAATTCCCATTAAAAAGTGGGCAAAGGACGTGAACAGACACTTCAAAAGAAGACATACACGCAGCCAACAATTATATGAAAAAAGTCAACATTGCTGATCATTAGAGAAATGCAAATCAAAACTACAATGAGATGCCATCTCACACTAGTGAGAATGCCTGTTATTAAAAAGTCAAAAAATAATAGGTGCTGGCAAGGTTGTGGAGAAAAAGGAACACTATACCCTGCTGGTGGAAGTGTAAATTAGTTCAACCATTGTGAAAAGCAGTATGGCGACTCCTCAAAGAACTAAAAACAGAACCACCATTCAACTTTGCAATCCCATTACTAGGTATATACCCAAAGGAATAGAAATCATTCTGTCACAAAGACACATGCACACATATGTTCGTTGCAGCACTATCCACAATAGCAAAGACATGGAATCAACCTAAATGCCCATCAATGGTAGACTCGATAAAGAAAATGTGATACATATACACCATAGAATACTATGCAGCCATAAAAAAGAATGAGATTGTGTCCTTTGCAGGAACATGGATAGAGCTAGAGGCCATTATCTTCAGCAAACTAATGCAGGAACAGAAAACCAAATGCCACATATTCTCACTTATAAGTGGGATCTAAATGATGAGAACACATGGACACACAGAGGGGAACAATAAACACTGGGGCCTATTAGAGGACGGAGGGCGGGAGGAGGGAGAGGATCAGGAAAAACAACTAATGAGTACTAGACTTAATACCTGGGTGACAAAATAATCTGTAAAACAAGCCCCCATAACACAAGTTTACCTATACAACAAACCTACACATGTACCTCTAAATTTAAAATGAATTTTTAAAAAAAAGACACATAGAGTTGGCCAGGATCAAGTAGATAGAAAACCAATGACATTTTTTAAGAGGTTTAATGCCAAAAAAAAATTTTTTTTGAAAGAAATTGAAGACCCAAATAAATGGAAAGACATCCCATGGTCATGGATTGGAAGACTTAATCTTGTTAAGATTTCAACCCTCCTCCAAAGAGCCACCACCTAGAATTTTTTTTTAATGTGACTATTTGAAAGAAAGATGACCTGGAATCCCCAGTCTTCTATGGAAAGCAGGCCAAGCCACAGTGGAAAGCATTTTTTTTCAGTGCCTTTCTTTGATGTGGCCAAGGAGGGAAATGAGAAAAAATTACCTCCCTGAGCTATGGACAACAACAATATAAGAAGCTTCCCCCAGAGAGCAACCAGAACCTAACCAAATAACAGTTTCTCCTACCTGTAGGCGTCTCTTACCATGTCACCCCACAAAGAATTTAGAGTTGGCTGTGAATCAGTGACTGCTCAATGATTTTCCTTCTTTCTCTTTCTAAACAGGAGTGTTTATGGTAGTTACTCTGTCCCTCTCCCACTACACGTTGGGCATGTGGGAACAGGTAACTTGGCTTTTGGTTCACAAGTCTCTGGATCAAGAGGAGTCACGTGAGATCCAGTGATTTGAGTTTGAAATGTGATTGAATAAGACTTTGGGACTTCTTCAGAGAAGAGGTGAAAGTATTTTGCTTATAAAAGGGGGGAACAAATATTTATCACTAAAAGAGCCAAGTGTGGTAGATTTTATTACTCTTCTCAATTATTTGTTGCCCTTTTCCATGAAAGTACTATACATATCACTCATTTTCATTTTATTTTCAGCACCTATCCATATGGGATGACTGTCTCTTTGACATCAAGCTTGGTAAGACTTTCTTTTGCCAATGAAATGTGGGTGTAAGCGAGGTGCACAACTTGGCAGCAGAAGCTTACACAGCCGTGTTATGGTTTGATCATTGTTTTTTGTTTTTTGTTTTCCCCAAAGTGGGGGTTTCAGTCACTTTGTCCAACTGAAAATGTTTAGTGGGTACTGCCAAATCAATTCAGAGATTACAGCAGAAGGAATGATGGCCTTAATTTTTTTTTTTTTTTTTTTTTTTTTTTTTTTGAGACAGAGTCTTACCCTGTCGCCCAGGCTGGAGTGCAGTGGCGCAATCTTGGCTCACTGCAAGCTCTCCCTCCCGGGTTCACGCCACTCTCCTGCCTCAGCCTCCTGAGTAGCTGGGACTGACTACAGGTGCCCGCCATCATGCCCGGCTAATTTTTTGTATTTTTTTAGTAGAGACGGGGTTTCACCACGTTAGCCAGGATGATCTCGATCTCCTGACCTCGTGATCGGCCCGGATGGCCTTAATCTTGATCACGTCTTGGATGTGGGGCTTTTAAAAAATCAACCTTATTATTAAAGACATTTCTCAATTTTATCTTTTGCTGGTTGGAAATTAAAAATAGTTACATTTTTCAGTCTCACTTACAAACTAGCAAGTTCCTTTGAGGACTCTCTTTCTTGTAGTACCTTTGTAAATGTAGCTAACAGAAACTAAGACAAACTAGTAACATTTTGTTTCCTGTCCTCTTCACTTAAGTTTACAAGTTCATTAAGTACATGATCTGCCTTTCTAGAAAAACTAGACTTAAACAATGCAACCTTCGAATTCAAAAACAGAGAAATAGCAGAATAAGCATTTGACAAAACCTAATACCCATTCGTGATAAAACAGTCAACAAACTAGGAATAGTAGAAAATTCCTCAACCCAAAAAAACAGCATTTACAAAACCCCAAAACTAATATCATATTTAGTGGTGAAAGACTAAATGCATTCCCCCTAAGATCAGGAACAAGAGAAAACATCTACTCTCATCATTTCTATTCAACATTGTATTAGAGATTTAGTGATGATAGTGAGGCAAGAAAACCAATTGAAAGCTTCTAGATTGGAAAGGAAGAAGGGATACTCACTTATTTTTAGATGACATGATCTTGTATGTAGAAAATCTTAAGCAATCTAAAAGCAACTCTTACAACTAGTGAACAAGTTCAGCAATGTTGCAGGATACAAGATAATAGGCAAAAAATCAACTGTATTTCTATACGGTAGCAATAAACAATCCAAAAACGAAATTAAGAAAACAATTCCATTTATAATAGTATTTTTTAAAACCTGGGAATAAATTTAATAAAAGAAGTTCAAGACTTGTAACTGAAAACTGCAAATCATTTTGAAAGAAATTAAAGACCTAAATAAATGGTCATGGATTGGAAGACAGCTGTCAAGATGGCAGTATTTCCCAAAATCATCTATAGATTCAACACAATCCCTATCAAAATCCCAGATGCTTGATTTCAGAAATTGATAAGCCGATACTAATATGCATACAGAAATGCAAAAAAAAAAAAAAAGAATGCCAAAACAATGATGAAAAATAGGATTGTTAGAGAACTCACACTTTCTTATTTCCAAACTACTACAAATCTATAGTAATTAAGATAGTGTGGTAACAGCATAAAGATAGAAAATAGTAGATAACTGAAATAGAATTGAGAATCCAGAAGTTTCCCCTTACGTTATTATAGTCAACTGATTTTCAAAAGTTGTGGTATGACAATTCGATGAGGAAAGAATCATCTGATAAACAAATGGGGTTGGAAAAACTGGATATTCACATGCAAAATGTACACCATACACAAAAATTAACTCAAAATCAATCATAGACATAAATGTAAGAACTAAAACTACAAAAATCTCAGAAGAAAACGTAGGAGCAAATCCTGACCCTGGATTTGGTTTCTTAGTTATAACACCAAAAGCATGAGCAACAAAAGAAAAATAGACAAATTGGACATCAAAATTCAAAACTTTTGTGCTTCAAAGTACACCACCAAGAAGGTGAAAGTACAACACACAGAATGGGATAAAATATTTGCAAATAATCTATCTGATAAATAACTTGTATCCAGAGTATATGAAGAAGTATTACGACTCAACAATAAAAAGACAATTCAATTTTTTAATGGGCAAAGGATTTGAATAAAAATTTACCCAGTCCAAGATATCCAAGTGGTCAATAAGCACATAAAAACATGCTCAGGGCCGGGCGTGGTGGCTCAAGCCTGTAATCCCAGCACTTTGGGAGGCCGAGACGGGCGGATCACGAGGTCAGGAGATCGAGACCATCCTGGCTAACACTGTGAAGCCCCGTCTCTACTAAAAATACCAAAAAAAATTAGCCGGGCATGGTGGTGGGCGCCTGTGGTCCCAGCTACTCGGGAGGCTGAGGCAGGAGAATGGCATAAACCCGGGAGGCGGAGCTTGCAGTGAGCCGAGATCGTGCCACTGCACTCCAGCCTGGGTGACAGAGCGAGACTCCGTCTCAAAAAGAAAAACATGCTCAGTATCATTAGTCATTAGGGAAATAAAAATCAAAACAACAAAGTTGTCAGTGGGTCAGTTCAGGTTCTTGACTTTGTGACACAAAAGAATTTGAGCGCAAGTTCAAAGTAAAATAGGCAAAGAAATTTTTTGCAAAGCAAAAGTATAGTGTTATAGCAGGCTGCTCAAGAATAAGACAGTCCCATGTGACACTGGGGAAATTCCCTTTATGGGAAGCTTATATAATTTGTAAGAGGGTGGGGTTGGACGTTGCTGTTAAGCATGTTGCAGGTAGTCTCCTGGGTGCACATGCCAATTGCTCTACATGCTACATACATCACATGTCTCATTAGCATCTTAACTCTCCACCCAGGGGTGTGTTTTTTACTATTATAATGAGCATAGGTCAACTCAGGGACACTAATCATGAGTTTATGTGTTTGCATGAATTTGGGGATTGTCCCTTCTGCTCGTTGTCCTCCTTGCTGTAGGCTGTTTTAATCCAAGTCCCAGATAGTTTGTGCACTGTCAGATGATTTGTTCTCTCTATCTATTTGGCAAGTTTGTTCCCCTTTAAGGGAAGCTATGGCAACAAATGCTGGTTAACATGTAGAGACTGGAACCTTCGTACATTGCTGGTGGGATTCTAAAATGGTGCAGTCACTTTGGAAAACAGTGTAGCACTTTCTCAACATGTTAAATATATAATTACCAAATGACCGATAATTCCACTCCTAGGTTTAAAACCAGGAAAATTGAAAACGTATGTCCACACAAGAACTTGTACAGGAAACCTCATAGCAAAATTATTTATAGTAGCCCAAAGTGGAAAAAGGCCAAATGTCAATCAACTAATGAATGAACAAAATATGATATGTCCATATAATGAAATACTATTTGACCATCAAAAAGAATGAAATACTGATACCTATTAACAACATGGATAAGCCTTGAAAACATCATGCTAAGTGAAAGAAGCCAGACACAAAAGCCACATATTGTATGATTTGCATTATATGAAATGTTTAGCATAGGCATATCCATGGAGGTAGAAAATAAAGTAATAGTTGCCAGGGTCTGAGGGAAGGAGAGAATGAGGAATGACTGCCAACAGGTATAAGATTTCTTTAGGGGTGATAAAAATATTCTAAAGTCAGATAGTGGTGATAGCTACACAGCTCTGTACATGTTGTGTACATGTACTACAAATCATTGAATTGTATACTTTAAAGAGTTGAATTCTGTGGCATGTGAATTATATCTCAGTAAAGTTGTTATAAAAACAGAAATAATGAAGGACAATAGTATTGGTAATTATTCTTATTAGTTACCAGCCTATCACAAAGATGCTGTATTCCATTCAATCTGTTCAAAGCATTTATCTGTTGCATATTTGTTCAGAGGATCTAAATGTGTCCAAGCCCAACAAAGATGTAGGATGACCATCTCTTCTGAAGATTTAAGCCAGGTAGAGTTCATTCTTTTCATCAATTATTATTTGCCTTTTTGTGGATCCCTCAGTACTCACTCAGAACGGTTATTTCTTAAAGACTTGATCCTACTTGAATAAGAGCTTTACTAGGTTGGTTTTGGGTTAGGGCTAGGGGTGTTGGTATGTGTACGTATAATTTTTGGTGGAAGGTAATTGTCCTAATGAAGGGTTTTTAACCTAATCCCTTATTATTGGGGGGTTCAAGTACATACTGGACCACAGGTAAATTAAACCTTAGTTTTCCCTTTAGCAACTTATAGAAATGATTTACCTTAACATTTTGAGAGTCACTTTACCAATATAAATGGCTTTGTAAGTTTTTATGTTTGCTGACAATTCTGACAGTTAATCACTGTCTCATCTGTATATCAATATCTTGTATAAATTCCTGTTTCTGCATACCTCCTACCATTTTGCAATCATTGTTTTGTATACATGTCTGCCTCTGACACCAGACTGTAAAAATACAGATAGTGTTTTATTAACTTTGCATCCCCAACACTTAGAACATATTCAATGCATGTTTGCTGACCAGAACTCCCACTTCCATAGGATTTGTTTTTCATTGCTTGAAGGCTATCTCCCTGAAGTCTTCACTCCTCCAACCTCTTCATGTCAGTTCTCTGTATCCATTTTCTTATTTCTAAAGTTACTACTAACCATTATTTCACCATTGGCTATAATGAGAAACAACCCCTGACAGTCATGTTAAATGTGCCTTCTAATGGGGTTTCAAGCCACAATATGAGGACAGCTTATCTGTAAACAAGATTTTAAGTGGTAAGAAATAAATTTCTCTGTTCATTCTTTCTTTTGACTATCCCTGCTTTGCCAACCTTTCTTAGCCTTTTTAACCTAAAACAATAGTGGGTCTGAGAAGCTGAGATCTTTTTTCTGATGTTTAAGCACAAGACTATGCTTGTCTTTTCCAGAGAGAGACAGCTGCCCTTGTGTTTAGAATAAGGACAGCAAGAAGCCTGCATATAGCCTGTGCTTGACGGATATTTATTGTTCAGCAAAACCTACCCTGTCACTAGAGTTTCTATCACTATGGCTATCAGCCTCTCAAATCAGACATCATGATAATTGATTGAGATCTGAAAGGCATGGGGGGACATTCTTTATAATTGATTGAGAAACCCATCACCAAACAATACAGTGAACATTATGGTCACAGCTTATATATTCTCTAATGAGGGCTTTTAATCCATACAACCATTGTTTTTCTAGAGATTGACTTCGAGCTCACTAGTTTGATAGGTATTTTCTCATGAAATCGTGTCAACTTGACCTGACCAGAGATTGAAGTTCTCCAAGACCCAAATAGCCAAAATGTTTCCATCTTTGAAGGAAAAATCCAAGAATATCAGATGACAAATTGGTGTTTTCCCAAAAGTATATCTTTGTGAGGAAAATTTTTCCCATCTATCTTTAATAAATGCTTTAACACAGTGCTATTCAAAGTGAGGTCCATGGACCAGTTTGTTACTGGTTTGTAATAAAATAAATACAAAAATTAAGAATGAACACTTAGAAAATTTTGCAGCAGCATGACAGAGTAATTATGTATCTGTGCAATCCTCATCACTAAATACAGGCCTTGATTTTATATTTCTTTGATATTTTATATTTTAATATTAACTGTATTGTATTTTACAAAAATATTAGTCCATAATGTTTGGATATGTTTTAAAAACTGGTCTTTAGCACACACAGTTGGAGAAACACTAATCTAAACACCATGTCTCGTCTCTACTTGTTTCTAAAGCACCATGTCTCATCTCTACTTGTTTGCTGGTCTTATTTGCCTTACTCCAGTTTTCAGGCTTCATCCTGTTTTATACTCACTGCCATTTTCTCTAAGCATGTAAAACTTAGGCTGTTTTCCCATCTCTAACCTTCAGGCAGTGGAGGTGTCCAAGGTTTGAGGCACTGGTAGCCTCCTCTAAAGCCTCTCATATTTGGGGGTTCATTCTGGCCATGAAACTGAAAGAGCCTCCTTTTAGAGACTGTAGTAATGTATTTGTCATTTTGAGGGGAGAAGAGTTTGTTCCTGTTGGTTGTGACTTTGGCTTCTGGAATTATCAAGCTGTAATAGGCTTTCGTAAATGATCCTCCACCTGCCACGTTCACAAAGACCACGTGGCCCTCAAAACACTGGAGAAGTTCCCCTTAATCCTCTGTGCCCTTCCAGCACTACCCCCACATCATCTCTGCACAATCCAATCAATGTCAGTTCTCCCTGAGTGTTATTTAAAGTGAACTGATATATCATTCATTGTTATATTTCATTTGATTCTCAAGCCAAGCAGTCAACCTGTCTCCAGGAGAACTATGTTTAACTGATTATGTCTTAACCTATGACATCATATTTTTTAAAGAACACGATTTGAAGACATTGATATCTATTGCCGTTTACAGCTCTTTTTCATCCAGATTGATTATATGCTTATGACAGGAATATGAGTGATGGAATGGAGGGAGCAAGACCAGAATCAGGGAGACCAGTTGGGAGGTCACTGCAGTAATCCAGGCAAGAAATAATGAGGAGCTGATTCAGGGTAGCAACAGTTGAGGAGGAGAAGGGATGGGTGTGAATGATATCTAGGTGTTGGAGCATCAGGATTTTGTGACTAATTCGATGTAGGGGTGAGAAGAGGGAAGTGTTGATCATGACTCCCAAGTTTTTGGCTTGGGGTGACACAAGCCAAATGGTGATGATATGGGAAGTTACACAGGAAGAGCAAATTTGGACTGAATATAGTTGGGAGTGGGGATGGATCCAGCTTTGAGCATGCTGATTTTGCCATACCTGGACCATCTAGGCAGTTGGATAGATGAGTCAACTCAGGAGAAAGTTCTAGGCTAGAGATTTGGATTTTTGAAGTCATGGACATATGAGTAATTAAAACCATAGGATTGAGTGTAATATTTTAAAGTGTCTTAGAGTCATCTCAACCTATTCAATTTCCCTTTAAATGTAAGATTTTTATAGTTGTGGTTTCTCTACCTTCCATGTGACAAAATGGAATAACCTGGTTATATCCTAATGGTTTGTGTATGAAAACTGTGGGATCTTATGAAAAGGGAAGCCAATCAGAGAGGTCAGTTTAAATATTTCCTAAACTTGGAACTCTGTTCTCCTAGTGCCTAGCTCTCCTCATTACCAGTTAGTAAAAACAAGCAAATGAATGTGTTAGGATTCTACATGTGTTGACCCATTTGATTCAACTCAATCATCACATGATCCCATAAGAGGTATTGTTAAACCCATTTACAGATGAGAAAATAGGTTCATAGAAATTACATGGATGGAAAGTGACTAAAGTCACCAACCTTCAGCAGTGTGTACCTCCAGCCCTCTGTTATATGTGCTGCTGGACAGCAACATTTTCTAGGGCCCTACTTTGTACTAGTCACCCCAAGCACTGGTACCTCTGTTTACCTCAACCAAATCAGGCGCCACAAAAAAAATAGCCAATTTTTATCGTTCAAAAATTGGCTTCTTTAGCTGCATTCCCAAACACAAATAGCAAACACTAATGGACACAGGAGAGACAGTTGTCTTTCAAATGAATGTCTTAAAATTTTTTGCCATAAGTCTTACCAAGAGTGCGTCAAGAAGCCTAGACAAAGGACATGAACAGACACTTCTCAAAAGAAGGCGTGGGCCACAAGCATATGAAAAAATACTCAATGTAACTAATCATTAGAAAAAGACAAATCAAAACCACAGTGAGATACCATCTCACACCAGTCAGAATGCCTATTATTAAAAAGTAAAAAACAAAACAAAACAAACAAACAGATGTTGGCAAGTTTGTGGAGAAAAAGGAATGCTTAAGCACTGCTGTGGGAATGTAAATTAGTTCAGCCCTTGTGGAAAGCAGTTTGGCAATTTCTCAAAGAACTTAAAACAGAACTACTGTTCAACCCAGCAATCTCATTACTGGTTACATACCCAAAGGAATATAAATTGTTCTACCATAAAGACACATGCACACATATGTTCATCACAGCACTATTCACAATAGCAAAGATATGCAATCAACCTAAATGCCCATCCACAGTGGACTGGATTTTTAAAAGTGTGGTACATATATACCATGGAATACTATGCAGCCATAAATAAGAATGAGATCATAGGGGGGCGGAGCAAGATGGCCAAATAGGAACAGCTCCAGTCTCCAACTCCCAGCGCGAGCGACACAGAAGACCGGTGATTTCTGCATTTTCAACTGAGGTACTGGGGTCATCTCACTAGGGAGTGCCGGACAATCGGTGCTGGTCAGCTGCTGCAGCCTGACCAGCAAGAGCTGAAGCAGGGCGAGCCATCGCCTCACCTGGGAAGCACAAGGGGAAGGGAATCCCTTTTCCTAGCCAGGGGAATTGAGACACACAACACCTGGAAAATCGGGTAACTCCCACCCCAATACCGCGCTTTAAGCAAACGGGCACACCAGAAGAATATATCCCACACCTGGCCGGGAGGGTCCCACGCCCACGGAGCCTCCCTCATTGCTAACACAGCAGTCTGCGGCGATCTACCCGCAGGGCAGCAGCGAGGCTGGGGGGGGGGCGCCCGCCATTGCTGAGGCTTAAGTAGGTAAACAAAGCC
>NW_016805137.1:390356-411425 GCF_001698545.2 Rhinopithecus bieti | reverse complement strand
CCTATCATGGGGAGGGGGGGGGGAGGAGGGATTGCATTGGGGAGTTATACATGATATAAATGATGAATTGATGGGTGCTGACGAGTTGATGGGTGCAGCACACCAACATGGCACAAATATACATATGTAACAAACCTGCACGTTATGCACATGTACCCTAGAACTTAAAGTATAATAAAATAAAAAAAATAAAAATAAAAGAATGAGATCATATACTTTACAGCAACATGGATGGAGCTAGAGGCCATTATCCTAAGCAAACTAACACAGGAGCAGAAAACCAAATACTGCATGTTCTCACTTATAAGTAACAGCTAAACACTGAAAACACATGGACATAAAGACAGGAACAACAGACACTGGGCTTACTTGAGGCTAGAGGGTGGGAAGAGAATGAGGATCAGAAACTACCTATGGGGTATTGTGCTTATTACGGGTGATGAAATAATCTCTACACCAAACCCCTATGCCACCCACTCTACTCATACAACAATCCTGCACATGTACCCCTGAACCTAAAATAAAGTAGGAAAGTTAAAAAAAAAAAAAAGTGTATATATATATAAAGTATACACGAAAAATATTGTACTCATCTGTAGAGAAGTAAGGAAAAAAAATACAAGATAAAAAAAGAAGCCTAAAAATGGTCATCCTTTTGACCCAGTAATCTGCTTCTGCAAAACTACCCTAAAGAAATAATCAGAGAGGCACCCCAAATTTATTCATAAGTTTGTAGATTTAACAAATAGTTTTGGTGAGCATTTAGCAGTACCAGACGTTATGCTGGGGACTGGGAATACAGCTGTCAAAGAGATACAGTCTCTGTCCTGTAAGAGCTCACAGTTCAGCTCTGTGTTCCCCACGGTGATGGAGAACTTGACCAGGTATCCTGGAAACAGGGGAGAAGAGTGTCTCAGCAGCCTGGAGCAGGGATGGCTTCCTGGGTGAAGTGATGTGCAGATGGAGTCCGTTGTAGGTGTTAGCCTTGGGAAGATGGGAGTTAAGGACATCCCAGGCAAAAGCAACAACATAACAAAATCATAAAAATAAACTGCATTGGGGTCTTTCAGGAACGAGCAGTTTGGAGGTATCATATACCGTACTCAGAGCCTTCCTTTTACCCAGTAGGCCAAAGTTTCTCCCAGTGTGTTCAGAGTAGCCTTAGCATTCCTCAGAAATGCTTTAGGGGCCTATGTCAACGACGGTGGAAGAAGGGCTGGAAATTGGTCCAGGCTCTGAACCCCACCCCTGCTACAACCCAAGTTGCCTGGGAAGTTTTCCTTAAGATGTTTAACAAAAGTCTTCCGCTTCTGAAAAGAAAGTTTGAAAACCTTTGATGGGGAGCTACAGATTTCAAGCACAAGAATAAGCATAACGGATACACATTTCAGGTAGGTTACCGTGGTGGCTACGGGGAAGATATTTCACCTGGTGTTTAGGTGTTTACTTATAACTGGAAACAACCTAAATGTCCAATAATAAGAATGTGATAAAATAATAACAATAAATAGCTACCATTTATCAAGCATTCACTGTGTGGGGGCACAATGCTAAGTACATATATAAGACACATCATTTAACCTTGATAGAAACCACATGTGGTGAATATTATCAATATTTTGCAGATGTGAGGACTGAGGCTTAATGAGAATAAGTAGCTGGTTTTGCGTCACCTAGCTGTTAGAGGGGTGGGGCTGGAATTCTATCCCACGTCTCTCTGACTCTTAAGGGCAAACTATTCTGCCTCCTGAGCGATGATAAATCCATGTGGAATAATGTTATATGGCCCTTTGAAATCACATTTTCAATGACTGTTTAGTAATATGGGGAAATTTTGATAGAATAATGTCAATTTTTTTAACTCAAGTACAAAAAAATATATGGAGTCTCCCAATTTTATTAATCATGCCAAAATGTTAAAAATATTTATCACTAGGTAATGAACTGTAGGTAGTTTTAATTTTCTTTCTTACACTTTTCTTCCAAATGTTCTAGAATAAGCATGTGTCCCTTTAATCATTGGAACCATAACAAAAAGTTATAAAAAGGATTCAAGGTGAATTGCTGTCATCAGTCATTCTTACCCTAGACTCAAGAGGAAGGATCAGTTCTTTAACACATCTTTCAGAATAACAGTGCAGACTATCCTGTGTGCAAAATGTAAGGGAAATCAGCATGCTAATTATTAGCCATATAACCTTGAAGTTAACGTCTCTGAATCTCAGTTTCTTTTCCTATTAAATGAGGACATTAAGCTAAGTAGTCTTTACAATTCCTAAAAACACTAAATTTTATAGGTTTTTTTTTTTTTTTTACTACAAATGAAATCAAGCAGAGGGGCATAAAAGAAATATATTAAATTCTTCTTGGTTTAGTTAAATTTTCATGAGCATTTAGGGAGGGTGGGTTTTTTATTAGGTCTCAGCTATTTGGTAATATGGTAATATGCTCAGATGCATTTGACATCCAAGCCATGCCAAGTACTTTCATAAAATTTTTTCTCATCTCATCTTCGCTAAAACCTTTTTAGGTGAGCAGTATTATCCTCATTTTTGCTGATGGAGATCAAGGGGTTAAGAAACTTACAAAAGGTCTCTCATAACGTGTTGTGGTGAGATTGAAATCCAAACGCTTCTTTGTGAATCTCTAGAATATTGTTAGTTCAGATGTGGAATTGTTGTTTGTTTATCATTTCAACCACTTTATGTACTGGTTACCAAATAACATACACTTTCTGCCCTCAAATATTTTTTGTTCTAAGACAGAGACAAAATTCTTACAAAGAAACAATTCTGAAATTAAAATTAAAAATGATATATAATGGGGACAAATGGAAGCTCTTGGCAATGTGTCTGTATCCTTTAGTGAGACGCAAATAAAAGGACATTATTATAAAACTGCAAATGCGGGCAGAAACAGTCACTTGTCATTAGTGTCAGGGTCATTTTAATGAAAATTAACCCCGGAAATGCTTGACTAAGCAGTGGAAGCCTATGCACCACTTGGACCTTGACAGAACCAGGACAGTTAAATCTTTCCTACCTGCACATGAGCTTAAGAGAATAAATCAGTCCAAAGCTACTGGCCATGCTAATTGCTCTAATTATTATCACTGGAAAGGCTAGATAATACCTAGGAGGTATTGAAAGATAACCACAGCCCAGAATAATCTAGTAACCCAAGAATTCCCAGAGGAATACTCAGACACTGCTCACAAAGCCTGGGCCAGTCAGATTGGATAATAAAGCATACAAATATGTAGCTTGACAGAGAGGATGGATTCCATAGCATAGGGTGTAGTCTTCAGCTAGGGTTGACCATATTCAGTGGGAATAAAGCGCTGTTAGGAAGAATTGGGTAGGGAAACTCAGAAAGTAGTGTTTGGTAGCTTAGAGACGCTTTGGCTTCTAAAGACTGTTGCTCAGTGTGTGTGTGTGTGTGTGTGTGTGTGTGTGTGTGTGTGTGTGCATGTGTGCATGTATGTGTGTGTGCGTGTACATGCACATGTGATGTCAGGAATAAGAACTAACCAATTTTTCATCTGCGACCTAGATTGATTTCTTCAAATGTGACTACACACCTAGCATCTATGGGCTATGTGAAAAGGATTATGTCTAAATAAGAGCTTCTAGGATTTTGTGAGGCTTTATTATTATTATTATTAGAGACAGTCTCACTCTGTCACCCCAGCTGGAGTGGAGTGACATGATCATAGCTTACTGTAACCTTGAACTCCCAGGTTCAGGTGATCCTCCCACCTCAGCCTCCTGAGTAGCTGAGACTATAGGGATGCACCACCACACTTGGCTAGTTTTTTGTTTTGTTTTCTTTTTGTAAAGACCCCATATAAAGACATGGGATCTCGCTATGTTACCCAGGCTGGTCTTGAATTTCTGGGCTCAAGTGATCCTCCCACCTTGGCCTCCCTAAGTGCTGGGATTATAGGCATAAGCCACTGTGCCAGGCAGGTGGGGGTCTATTGACTTCTTAATTTCCCTGCTGTCCTGAGATAAAAGAGTGACCTAAGGTGGTAAGCTTGACCTCGGAGACTAAGTGAAACAGGCATCTTGTGCATGACCAGCAGGATGTGCTTTCTGTGCATCATTTGGGGTGTGGAGAGAGCACATGGTTTCTCCTACTCAGACATTGCTTCTCTGATAGGCTCTTCTTTCAGGTGGTTCAAGAAGTAACTATTCTGAAGTGTTCTAGTTCTTTGAGGAATGCTGATGTATGGATAAAGTATGATGTATGGTGGGGCAAAGAACACTGGACCAGAAGCTGGGGAGGTGGCCTCAGCTTCACCACTGACAGAGAGGATGGATTCCATAGCATAGGGTGTAGTCTTCAGCTGGGGTTGACCATATTCAGTGGGAATAAAGCACTGTTTTAATACACCAGTAAATTCATCTACAGGTACCATTAATTCTTCATTATTAAAGATAGAACTACATGCTTGCTTATTTAAATAACTCAGAACAAAAAATATGTCAAAACACATAAATTTTATTGTTAGTAAAGTATGACTAAATTTAAGAAGCCCTTACCATGTGCAAAGTACAGATTCTGTGTGGGATACAAACAAGGCCTGTTTCATATCTTTAGGGATCCTGGAATCTTGGAAGGTGACAGACCAGTGCATGTATTGCAACCAGTTGAGGTGTAAGAGACAATATGATAATTGCTATGAGCAAGTTCATTCAGTCACTCAACAAGTATTCGCAGGCACTGTGTGAACTCTAAAAGCAAATTACTTCTCTCTGAGGCAGGCAAGGCAAGGTCACAGAAGCTTTATGGAACTGAGGATTTGGGCTGGTCTTTGAAGAGGAGGTTAAAATTTGTCCGGCAGAGCAGAAGGGAGGCAGGTGGGACAAAGGTCGTGTGGGAGTCAAAGGCATGGGAAAGTATAGGGTGTGCTTGGGAAATAGTGAGTAGTTGGGTTGGGCAAGAATCAAAAATGTATAATTAGAAAAGGAGGAGATAGGGAGAGATACGCCTGAAAAGATCAATTGTGGCCAGATTCCAGGTGGTAACGTTGAGAAGCTTGAACTTTATTCCGTAGACATCAAAGTCTTGGGGCACAGAAGTCACGTGGTTTCATCTATGCTGTAAGACAATCTGGCAGTCAACGGAGTAAAGGAGGAGAGACTGGAGGAGGGAAACTCAGGAAGAGGCTTTCACAAGAGCTCAGACAAGAAAGAGCCAAACTAGGGTGGAGTGGGATGGAAAAGAGAGATGGATATAGAAGACATGGAGGATGAAGAATCCACAGAACATGACACCGATTTGGACATGAGGCCAAGGAGAGGACAGAGTTGCTGATGAAACTTCTCAAGTGTGGCCATCAGCAGCCCAGCCCTGGACAAATTTTTGAAATAGGTTGGCTTTGTTTTTTGTCGCTTCGGAGAGCTCAGTGCAGTGCCTCTCTTCTGCAGACCAGGGTCACGCCTGTTTACTTCCTTTCTACTGTCAAATCTGTCATCTGGAAAGAGTGTGAAATTCATCCTGAAGGTAAGAATTTATAATGCTATCCTTCCAGGTATTTGCCTTTCAATAGATCTCTGGCCTTTAAGGTATAGATAGGAAACTTTAAGAAGGAAATTTCTATTCTTAGCTAGTCATTTTCCAGTGTGTTTCTCTTCATGTATTGTATTCCTTTCAGTATAAGCTTGAAGTTTCAGAAGGTAAGTCCTATAGCCCCATCTTCTGATAGGTTTCCTGGTGCCTGTGACCATGCAACAGCCCTCCTTTGTCATGCCTACTAGTTTTTGTCCTTTTCCTGTTCAGGGTACTCTACTCAGCAGCTCTAGCTTGTTGGTCCTTACTTATGATTTGGGCAGGTGACCTGCTACCTAGGAAGTCTTTTATTCTCATGCTCCATATATTTCAAACTTTGCCTTGGTCCAGGGTAGTATTCAAAACACTGAATAATTTTACAGCCCAGCCACTGACTTGTCATAAGGAATACTGAGAGCACTGACTGTAAACAACTGTTAGGGCTCTATCAGAACAGCCAGCTGAGTATCCACTTGGATATTGACATCTTCTGGGTTACGACAGCCTTGCAATTAAGGATGAGCCAACAGACCTGTAATCGGGAACTACACCCAGTCTTTTAAAAACTAGATTGAAACAAAATGAAAAAATAAAATGCAATCCACTGCACTGTCACTGAATTTCCAAAGATTAGTAATGCCAGTCCACTAATACTGATCCACAACTGTCTCTTAGGCAAGGCAGGAAAGAGCCATGGAAATTCGGTGCTGTGACACACTCCCTCAGCTTTAACCTTTCTTCCTTGTGCAGGGTGGGATTTTTTTTTCCCCCAGTGCCTGAGATGTCCTGGAGAACAGGAAGCAAAACTTCCCCCCAGTTCTTGCCCTGCTATATCCCACTCCCATGCACAACCCGGGGCAGCATATTCATGACCCGGTGAGGCTGTGTGTCATGACAAGCTGGCTAGTCTTTTATTAATACCCAAGATTATTCACTCCCCTTTTTATTTGAAAAAGCCAAATAATTTTAAATACCACCCATAAGACTGCAGCTGTCCCCAGAAATGGAATTCTGATTGAATTCCTACTGCTCCTTTAAGAGTCAACTTAAATGTCACCTTTAAATAATATCTGCTGACATTTACCCAGAGCTTACTCTGAGCCAGGCACTTTGCTAAGGACTTCTCATGGATTTCTCATTTCATCCTCAAAAAAGGAAAAAAAAAAAAACCCTCCAAGGTAAGTGCTAGTACTCTTCCCATTTTACAGATGTGGAAACTGAGAGGTTAAACAACTTACCCAGCGTCTCATACCTGGTAAGTGGGAGAGTCAGCAGTCTGACATCTGGGTCCTCAGCACCGTTACATAGCAGGTATTCAGTAAATGACCTGAGGGATGGGTACAGTCTTTGTTTCCCTTTGTGCTGTGTTCTCTACAGTGGCCCTCACATTTGCAGTGACTTACCAGCACCCGTCTTCCCAAACTCAACAAGGCCACTGCTCTATTCCCCCAGACCTGATACCATGCTTAGCGTATTGCAAGCATGCAATAAAATATTTGTGGAAATAAGAGATAGAAGGAGGAAGGAGGGAAGAACAAAAAGCCTTTCTAGTTTGAGGCTTGGAAAATACAGTGACCCAAAATGAACTTTGGAATGAAAAGAAGCTGAGGGCTGCACTAGTCTTAGGTTTAACATGCCAGGGATATGCCAGGCATGGTGGTGAGTGCCTTTAACCCAGCTACTTGAGAAGCTGAGGCGGGAAGGTCCCTTGAGACCAGGAATTCGAGACCAGTCTGGGCAACATAGCAAGATCCAGACTCAAAAAACCCAACCAACCAAACCAAAAAACCCCACCAGGATTGCAACCGCAATTCTGCCACTTACTGGCCGCACAACTCCCATGCATATGGCTTTACTTTGAGCCTTAGTTTCCACATCTTGTAAAATGGTTTTCTTTTTTGGAGTTACGAAAATTAAATGAGATGACACATGTACCTGAGCCCAGCAAAGTGCCTGCTACTCAGTAACTGTTGTTAAGTGAGAGATAACAGGGAAGAGGTTGGCATATTTCGCCTCATATAGAGGAACATGTAGTCATCACTGATATATAAAATATTGCAAGAGACCAGTAACTGTTTCGAGTGATTCCACCAAATGACTATATATGTCTAAACATTAAAGTATGACATATGAAGTATCATCAGGAACATCAATTTTACGTCTCAATGCCAGCTTTACTGAGATGCATAACTGTTTATATTTATAATGCAAATGTATTGCACGATTCCTGGTCAGAAGAGTTTAAACGTCTGTTCTTTTCTCTCCCCCTTCCTCCCTCCCGAGAGTATATACTCCTTCCCCACACGGTCCCTCCAGCACCCTTCATCTGCCTGTCACTTTTCAAAGACAAGCTCCTCAGAATGAAATCTCTGCTGTCTTTGTTTTCCTGGTTTCCATTTTGTATCCTAAAATATTCACTCCAAGTTCCGCCTGACAGACGTCCCTAATCTAATCTCCACGTCTGCTTTCTAATTTTCACAGTCAGGATAAAACAAATAGGTTGGAGTTAATTGCCAGAGCAGCGGGCCGGAGCGCTGAGCTGTGATTTATGAGCTGAGTGCAGGCGCTCTGCAACACATTTTTCTTAATTTATTTTTAATGAGTCTCTCAATTAATTTTCTTGGAAACATCTTAATGATGTTGGAGGCGGGTGTTAATGAGGTCTGCACCAGCTCCTAATTTTGCATATTTTAAAGTGCCTAATGTCATCATGCACCCTTTCTTTCCATTTTAAGAAGAAGTGGCGGGGGTGGCGGGGGGTGAGGATTATTGTTGAATGGAGAATTTTCACTCTTCATTCCTCAGTCTTTGCTTAACCTTTCAGACTTTATGGGCTTTTGGTGTTCTCAGCGCAATCCCATGCCCCCTGCTCTCCTTCCCCACCCTTGCTCTCTCTAGGCTCGCTTAGGCTGAGAAGCTGCAGCAGGAAAGGGAGGGAAAGGGCACAATCCTCAGGAAACTGAGAGTTCTGGGGAGCAGTCAGTGGCCCTAGTGAAGATGTCCAGGGGGTACTTTTGCTAGGTTGATTGACCTTTCCCAAAGAAGACTGTGATTAGGGAAAAATGCAACTGGAAGAAACAACTCGAGGGATGTGTTCTTACCATCTGGCCATTTGTTCAGAGCCCTGGGTCCCCTCGATGTGTCTGCAGAGCCTGGGGCACCAGATCCATAGGACTGCAGCACTGTCCACCTTGCATCCTGCAAGGCCTGCAGAAAAATGCCCGAGTACTGTCTCTGAGCCCTCTCTCATACCTCCTGTCTCCACTAAGTCTTCATCATTCTTCACTCTGCATTTGCTAGTTGGAGCTCATTTTTCTGATTAAATAGTCGTTAAATGTTTATATAGGAAATCAAGGAAATGCAAAAGAATTTATAAATTAAGGGAAAACCAAGCTCTACTGCTTAAAGACAACCTCTATTCAAATTGTGGTATGTTTCCTTCTAGATATTTTTTTCCTGTTCATGGGCTTTTGGTTTTTATTTTATGCATTTGTGATGATACCGAATATCCTTTTTTCCATTTAACATTATAACATTGGATAACATACCTCCTTCAAACATCGTTTTTAATGGCTGTTTAATATTCCATCTAACAGATTTGTCATAATTTACTAAACCACTCCACTGTAGTTGGGCATCTAAGCTAATTCTCAAACTGTTATTGCAAATACTTTGTGATGAACATCTTTGTACCAAAAGCTTTTTTAAAAAAATTAGAAATTAGTTTCTTTGGAATAACCTAAGGAATTATCGATTTAAAGAGTTTAATTCTTTTCAAGGCTCTTAATATATATTTCCAAGTTACTTTTCAAAGAGTTATGCCAGTTCATTACCAACTGCCATACATGAGTGTGTCTGTTTCTTCAATCTTGTGATAGTATGGAGAATTATACAATTGTAAAAAGTATTTGCTAAGCTGGCATTTTAAATGTATTTGTTTAATTTCTCCACAAGTCCCCTCTTTGAGTAATGTTTCAGTTAAACTGAAGGCTGCTTTTTCTAAAGAACTTTCTAGGCGATAAACCCTAACATGGCCAAGACCTGGATTCTTCTGGCGCTTAGCAGAGTCTAAGCAAATGTGTGTTATATTGACTTATCCACAAAACAGAAAATTGAGGACGTATCTCTCCTTTGGCTTCCCTGCTTTCCTCTGTGAAGGCTCTCTGCCCTCACTGCCTTTCTGCTGATAATTCCAAACCTGTATCTCATCCCTCTTCTTTTTCTGGAATGCCAGCCTCAAATTTCATACCATCTGGGTGTCCCACCTCCACCTGGATCTGCCAATGAGCTGTCTGGCTCAGCATTTCCAAAACTGAGTACACATCTCTTCACTCATGTTTTCTATCTGGAGCAAACAGGTCCCCCCCCACATCAAGCAACTCCCATGGGCACCAGACTTCAGTCTTCTGCTGGGCCCTGTCCTCACAGGCCCCCAACACATGCACATTCAGTCAGTGAGCAAGTCCTGTGGATATACCTGTCCACACCCTCCTGGGTGCCTCTTCCCTCCCATCCCTGCAGCCCTGCTTCAGACCCATCCCTTGCCCTACACTAGTGCAGAAGTCTCTCCCCTGTCTTCTGCCTGCAGTCTTTCCCTGTGCGCCTTAGCCCTTCACAGTGCCAGGGCACTTGCTAACACAAGTAAAAAGCCCTACGTCGATTCCCTCCTCCTTGAATAAAGAATACAGTTCACAAACCTCAATAATACATCATGGTGACTACAGTTCATAGCAATATATTGTATATTTGAAAATTGCTGAGTCAATTTTAAGTGTTCTCACCACAAAACATAAGTATGTGAGGTAATGTATATGTTAAATAACTTGATTTAGCCACCCCTCAATGTATTCATGTCTCAAAACATCATGCTATATATCATAAATTGATAGATTTTACTTAATTTAAAATACTTAATTACTTAGTTAATTAATTTTTTAAAAATCCACAGTATGTGATGAGGGGCTTTCATACCATTTGTCCCCTTGTGTATTACACATTTTTCAAGCATTCCATGCCCTTTGTTAGCGTTACTTCCTAAGCCTGTGATGCCCTTTTACCCATACCCCATAGAACAGTTGCATGCAACCTTTTCCCTAAAGGTTTATTTACCACTGTGGTTTCAACACATCTAGAATATATTTTGCACATGGTAGATGCCTAGTGAACTTTAGCGAGTGAGCGTAGGGATAAGGCATCTTATTGTGTGAAATGTGTGTCCTTCAAAGCTGTTACCCACTGTACTTTCTGGAATGTTTTGCACACGAGGTTAGAAGCTGATATTTGAAATTTTAAAGAGCCTTTCAACTTGAGGATTAGATGTTTATATTTAAAATGTTTAAGTATTAGACTGGGTGCGGTGGCTCACGCCTGTAATCCCAGCACTTTGGGAGGCTGAGGCAGGTGGATCATTTGAGGTCAGGAGTTCGAGACCAGCTTGGCCAACATGAGGAGACCCCTGTTTCTACTAAAAATACAAAAATTAGCTGGCGTGGTGGCTGTAATCCCAGCCACTCAGGAGGCTGAGGTAGGAGACTTGCTTGAACCCAGGAAGTGGAGGTTGCAGTGAGCCTAAACAGCACCACTGCACTCCAACCTGGATGACAGAGTGAGACTCAGTCTTAAAAAGAAAAAAAAAAAGTTTAAGTATTAAGAATCCTTCAATCTGGGAAAAATAGTTTTTCAAGGCATTTCTGTTTTCTGGTAGATTCCATTGATTTTTTTCCTGGACATTCATCAATTTCCATTAAAGGATCTATTGAGTGTCTCCCACTAATTCCTTGTGCTTAGTGTAAGTATTATCAGAAGGTTCCCTGAGAAAAGAGCACAGATTTTAGTTTTAGGTGCTAATTGGTTCAAATAAGATTTTGTATCCAGATGCAGACCTAAATATCTAGTAGTCTTAGAGTTCAAACAGGATCTTTCAAGCATTATCTTAAAGCTAAAGGATTTTTTTTTTAAGCCTTCTGACCAATAGCAACAATTCCACTACAACTGTGTGATTCTAGCCTTTGGCCCAAACATTTGTCAAATAAATTAATACACTACGAGTGAAACTCTAACATCAGAGGCATTGTTTTGGAGGTATTTTTAAGCCATGGATTTACACAGAGATCATCAATGGAAGAAAGCAAGATGGGAAGGCAAGGATAATGTCAATGGTTTTGGATATGAGGTTGAAAATGACTGGCTTTGGATCTGATACATAACATTACTATTATTTCTAGTATTGACCATTATGTTTTAGAGTTTTTAAAATAGTGTCATTAAATTCCTTGTTTTATTTCTAATTTCTAAAATTTTCTAGCAAAGTATATTGTCATAATAAATTTTGCTGTGACAAATAACCTATTAAAGTCCTAATAGGTTTTGCTATAACAAATAACCTCAAATTTCAGAGACTTAACATGACAAAAGTTTATGTCTTGCTCACACCAAGTTTAAGGTAGACAATTTTAGTAGGATGGCACTTCCGGGCCTCTCCCTGGTGACCCAGGGATCCAGGCTCTGCTTTCTCCTATGGCAATCTTGGTGTCTTCTGCTGGATCCTCTGTGGTAGGCTAGCCAGTGAGTGAAGGAGAGTTTACGAAGGGCTATCCTGCAGACCTCAGGGGCCAGCTGTGGAAGTGGCATACTTCATCTTAGTGGTATGCCAGAGCTGACTCATTATAACTCTCAAGAGTCACTTGTTAAATTTTGCAAGCTGATTGTGAAACACAGGCATTATTACAAATTAAATTATATAAGTATACCATTAAGTAAAAATAAATAAATAAATAAATAACAAAGGTAATGGAGGTTGAGTATCCCTTATCTGAAATGGTTGGGACCAGAAGTGTTTCAGATTTCAGATTTTTTTCAGATTTTGGAATTTTTGCATATGCATCAGGAAATATCTTGAGAAGTGGGCCCAAGTCTAAACATGAATTTATTCCTTTATGTTTCATGTATGCCATATACACATAGCCTGGACATAATTTTATATAATATTTTTAGTAATTTTGTGCATGAAACAAAGCTCGTGTATGTTGAACTATCAGAAAGCAAAGGTGTCACTGTCTCAGCCACCCGTGTGGACAGTGTGCGGTTGTTTGGCATCATCATCATTCCTGACTCTGACTTTGTATGCTACTGATAAATAATTGTTGTCTTACATTCATGCACACACAAGTACTTGACAGTAAAAAATAGGACGTACCATTAATTCCATAAAAAAATAATGTGTTCAGGGTAACTAAGCAGCTTAGTAGCATCCCCAGAATACCTGCATCAGCTCTGAAACAACAGCAGCAGCCAACAATGGCAGGCTTTCCGCCTCCACCTATGATGCTGTGTTTTGATTACAAGGTTACCATGCAGCGTTTTTTTTTTTTTTTTTTTCTTTTTTTTTTTACGTGAGAAGAAACATCAGAAGTAGTTAAGGAATCAGGAAATGTTTCCTATAGGGACGAGGAGGCATTCTGCTGGCTTTTTGAAATGTTTCCTCCAGAGTCATCTGCCTCATTAACAAGGGTTTTTGTCTTAGAAGTTGCTCTTTGAGTTTATAAACTGACATGATTTCTTGTTCTGTTATGAACGTATGCTGCTTTAAGTGCTTCGGGAAGCCCATCACACATTTTCGCCATGTTGTCTCTAAGCATTTTTTCTGCAGTGTTAACAATATCACGTTGGCTGGGCACAGTGGCTGAAGCCTGTAATCCCAGCACTTTGGGAGGCAGAGGCAGGTGGATCACCTGAGGTCAGGAGTTCGAGACAAGCCTGGCCAACATGGTGAAACTCCACCTCTACTAAACATACAACAATTAGCCAAGTGTGGGGGTACGCACCTGTAGTCCCAGCTACTCAGGAGGCTGAGGCTGGAGAACTGTTTGAACCCAGGAAGCTGAGGTTGCAGCTCAAATTGCACCACTGCATTCTAGCTTTGGTGACAGAATGAGACTCCATCTCAAAAAAAAAAAAAAAAAAAAAAAAACCACAAAAATGTCATCTTCAACATTGCGTACCTGTGTTTTAACTGCAGCCCATCAAATGAGGTCAGGTGTGGAATTTTCTACTCATGGCATCATGTCTGTGCTCAAAAAGTTTCAGATTGTGGATCATTTTGGATTTCAGATTTTCAAATTAGGGATGCTCAACTTGTGACTATTCAAGCGTCATCATTCGGCTATTATCTACACTTGAGATTATTTAGGCAACTTGTATGGATAAGCAGGAAATACTATATAGCAGTAGCTACTGTGAATTTCTTCCTGACCCCATGTTTGGAGGCATCATGTTGATAGTTTGAAATTGACCACGGTGGGGATATTTATACAATGGAAACAGGCAAACACTATAAATCAGAGCTTGACTTATTGTTCTGTTGATCTTCTAGAAACTTTTGTTTTTGAGACAAACTTTCACTCTTGTTGACCAGGCTGATCTTGGCTCACTGCAACCTCCACCTCCCGGGTTCAAGCAATTCTGCCTCAGCCTCCCGAGTAGCTAGGATTACAGGCGCCTACCACCACACCCGGCTAATTTTTTGTATTTTTAGTAGAGACGGGGTTTCACCTTGTTGGCCAGGCTGGTCTCGAACTCTTGACATTAGGTGATCCACCCGCCTTGGCTTCCCAAAGTGTTGGGATTACAGGCGTGAACCACCGTACCTGGCTGGCCTAGAGACTTTTAAAAGTTATGAAGTATTATTAATTCAGATTAACTAAAAGCATGTTGTATCTGTAGCCATTACATTCCGAATAGCACAAAATATTGAGAGAATATCCTTACAGTATTTGAAAACTGTTAACTGATTCCACAAAGAAGTTGCCCACATTACCGATGAAGAAGTAAATTCTGACACATAAAAATCAACAAAAGCATTCTAAGAGAATCAATCTGCTGTATGGAAATGACAACAGAGTATTGTGTATTTTAAAATGTAATTATAATATTAACTATCAAAACTTGCTATGCAACCCTTATATTAGCAAATTTACCATAAATTTAATACATATGCATATGTTTTTTCTGGAGGGCCAATTGTTAAACTTTTACCAGCATACCCTTCCCTCTTCTTATGCTTCATTGGCCAGAACTCAATCATGTGGTTTCACCTAGATGCAAGGACTGGAGAGCAATTAGATTAGCTGTGTGTCCAAGAAGAAGAGAACCATCTATAGGACACACTCATCTCTCCCCAGGCAACACAACTCAAAGTCCTATCCAGTCACTTCATTCCAGCTAAAAGTCTGGGATCTCTGGATGATGCAAAGATCTATCATGTGACTCTTCTTGGCATGGCACCCAATGAACTAAACGAAGTTATATTTCCTCCCTTTCTTGCTTCACTACTACTTATACTGTAGTGAAGCAAGCTGCCTGCAATAATTGCAATTACAAATTCCCGGTCAGAAAAGGAACGAAAAGGGGGTACAGTGAAGTCACTCACTCTTAACAAATGCTGGAATCCTATGGGGCAGATCTCTGCTTGTTTCTCTGGGCCTTTGTCATTTATGCTCTACTGGAAGCAGTAAGTTTTTTCAACCCTTTGACTCAGCAAATGTCTGAACTGTTTGTATTCCCATTTATTTCTGTTTACAAACCTGCTAATTCTCTCCTGAGTTTATCTCCTTAATAGCTTAGCAAAGGCTGCCAATAAAAACCAATACACATTACTAATAGTCTGCTTTCTAGACCCCTCTCTAGAGCTGCCAGCTAGAGAGGAGACCTTATATCTAGTGAATTACCACAGGTGACAGTTTTACCACTGCATACTCTGGGGCTTTTCTTTCCAGCTGCTGCTGATGGTGTCATCGTCACTTACTGCCTGACCATTAAACCAATGCCACATATATTTGGTTTTTATTAGGGCGTTGTTTCACTTCCATTTCTGTATTAATCAAACAGGATAGGCTAAGCTGTGATAACAAAGAAATTCTAGCAGCTTAACACAATAAAATCATTTCTGCCTAATGGAAAGTTCATCCAGATTCTTGTCATAGGGCAACTCTCCTCTAAGTAATGATTCTGGGATGGAGGATTCTTCCACCCAGTAGTTCCATGTCCCCTGGGGTTTCCTCAGAGCCCTCAACACTCAGCTGACCATCAAGCAAAGAAAGAGCGAGGAGGCCCAGGTGTGCTTTAGGGGCTGGGCCTGGCAGGGGCATATCCCTCTTCCACCCCATGGGCCATTGGCCAGGACTCAGTCACGTGTTCCCACTTACATGCAAGATAGCATATGTGCTTTGGTAGTGTAGAAAGAAGAGAAAGGAAGAAGAAGAGAAAGAAGAGAGAGATTGGTGAACAGTAGCATCTACATACAGCCAAAGAGGGTAAAGGTATTTAGTATATTTATCCTCTTCCTGACAAAAAGATCTTAAAATGCCTGAACTTCCCTCCTGACTTCTTCCACCCATCTTCCCTATTAGGATTTTCTAGTATTGTAGTTTCACCAACCTTTTGTATGAGCCAAATGAGGGTTTTTTGTTGTTGTTGAATGGGTGAGTGGTTAGTTTTTGTGTGTTTTTACAGTGAGTACTTAGTTATTTGATCAACACGTTTCACCTGCTTTGTTCACTGTTGCCTCCTGTGTCCTCTTCTCTTCTGGTATAATTTGCCTTCTTAAAACTATTTCCTCTATTCATTCTTTCTGCAAGGGTCTAAGACAAGTAAACTCTTCATCTTTATATGTCTGGAAATGTCTTATACAACCTCACTTTTGAATTATAATTGAGTTGGGTATAAAATTCAAGGTTGTCAATTATTTTCCCTAAGAATTTTGAAGGTTGTTCTATTATCTTCTGATATGATTATCCTGACAAAAGTTAGCTGTCAGACTAATGACTTTTCTTTTGTAGACAGTCTTGTTTCTCTTTCTCTTTCTCTCTCTCTCTCTCTCTCTCTCTCTCTCTCTCTCTCTCTCTCTCTGGAAGCATTTATTACCTTACCTTTCTCTGCTTCACTACACTGTGTCTAGGTCTGGATTTATTTCTCTTTATTTTGTCATGTTTGGTACTCTGTATGCTCCTTAAATTTAAGGGCTCATGTCCTCCTTCAATTTTGGAACTTCTGTTTTCTCAAATATTGGTTCTTCTCCAATCTCAGTTTTCTTTCTCTGAAATTTCTATTAGACATGTGTTGGCGGGTTACATTCTGGGATTTCTCATTACTTCTCTTTCACATTGTACATTTACCTCACTGTATAGTATTTTTTATTATTTCCTTTGGTCTCTCTTCCGGTTTGCTCATTCTCACTTCAGCCATGTGTAATCTCTTTCACCCACCACTGAAGGTATATCTCAGGACTGATTTTTATTTCTGGAATTTATATATTTTTTTCCATGTATATTGGGACTTTCTTTTTTATGGTGCTCTAATCTTACGTTAGGTTTTTCTTTCATTCCTTTCATTATCTTTTTGAACCTTTTAGATACATTGCTAAAGTCCCTTTTATATTCCTCTAATTTCCATGAGGTCTTTGATATGATTTCTCCCTTTTGATGTACCTGCTGACATCTCTTATAATGTTGGATTTATTCCTGTGTTTTGTCACATTCTCAATTAGCCTATTTTGCTGGAAGTTATCTTTTGTGGGGTCCTACACATGCTCTGTATTGTGAATGTGTCTTTATTATGCATTTCCATCATTATGCTGGGAACTCTACAGGATTCAAACATTCCAGATCAATTTTTATGACAGTTTCTAGACTCTGAATTTCCATAGAGCATGATTAGTAATGGAATTTGGCCCCACATAAATTAGGAATACTAATTTCTCATCGTTCCTTCTACCCTGTGCCTGGAACAGGCAGCCCATCAGTGCTGCATCCTGAAGCTGACAGAGTTCTTCTGACTGCACCATCTTTTCACTGTTTGCAGAGAGACTCCTTCTAGGTTCCTCTCAGTACCTATCCCCAGATGGATCAAATCCCGGGCCTTAAGGCACATATGATTTCTGGTTACTTCCATGAGCCATATGACATCATGTGCTATGAATTATCTTTATTTCTGAGTCCTAGAATGTTAATTTTGATTTAAATTTTGCCTATGTAATATTTAAATTTATATTTATTTTTGCATTTCTTTGTGTTTGCATATCAGTCTAGATGGTCAAGTTGACATCAAAGTAATATATGCAAAATTAGGTATTCAAATAGTATCGAAAACTTATAATGGGCCAGGCGTGGTGGCTCATGCCTGTAATCCCAGCACTTTGGGAGGCTGAGGCGGGCGGATCACGAGGTCAGGGGATCGAGACCATCCTCGCTAACACGGTGAAACCCTGTCTCTACTAAAATACCAAAATTAGCCAGGCGTGGTGGCGGGCGCCTGTGGTCCCAGCTACTCTGGAGGCTGAGGCAGGAGAATGGCATGAACCCAGGAGGCAGAGCTTGCAGCGAGCAGAGATTGCATCACTGCACTCCAGCCTAGGAGACAAAGCGAGACTCCATCTCAAAAAAAAGAAAAAAACTTATAATGAAAAACAAGAGACTCCTTTCTACCTGTCCCGCATGTACTGTCCTAGTTCTGCTCCACAAGGACAACCACTTTCAACTCTTTCAGCTGTTTCTTCTGATAGTTACCTCCACACTTAACACAATGTATTTAAACTGGTAATTTTTTTTCAATGTTAGAAATTATTCAGTGACTGCATATTATGATAAATGAGAACACAGTTATCTTATTCCACTTATCACTCCTTGTTTTGGTTATATACTCAATATTTGTAACAGGATGATTATGTTAATACTGTTCACTATGGAGCCAAATAGTGAACTATGATTGCATTTTCTTTCCAGTGCAACTTTGGAATTTTCTGTAAGTTTCTATTTGCTGTTTATGGGTAAAATTTGCTACCTACTAATCCTTGATCTCTTCCCCAAAATATTCCATCATATCAGTTTTTGCTCAGCTTTCTGTATTAGTTATCTTTCACTGTGTGTCAAATTGTCCTCAAAACTTTGCAACTTAAAACAATGAGCATTTATTATCTCACAATTTCTGTGGAAAAAAATCAGACTTGGATTAGCGGGGTCCTCTAATTCAGGATGTCTCACAAGGATGCGATTAAGGTGTCAGCCAGGACTGTAGTCCTCTCAAGGTTCAACCAGGAGAAGATCTACTTCCAAGCCCACAACAGTGATTTTTGGCAGGATTAGTTCCTCACAGGCTTTGGCCAGGCCCCTCCCTTGGTTTCTTGTCACATGGGCCTCTCCACAGGGCAGCTCACAACCTGGCCGCTGGCTTCATCAGAGCAAGCAAGTGAGAGAGCAAGATGGAAGCCAGAGTCTTTTTAAACCCTCATGTTGGAAGGAACACCCCATCACTTTTATCATATTCTATGAATTAGAAGCAAGTCACTAGGTCCAGCTCAAGAGGAGGGGATTACAGAAGAAAGGACTGCAGGGAGTCTGAGATCACTAGAAGTCTCTTTAGAAGATGCCTACCACACCTTTTCCCCACTCCCTGGTGCTCTTGCTCTAATCTGGACCAGTTAATCTCCAGTGAGAGTTCCTTCACCACTTTCTTAAGTTGATGTCTGTTTCCTGGAACCCATGGTCTCCTTTCTTGGTTTGCTCTCTCTCATTTTAGGAGAGCACATCTGTAGCAAGTGCTGTCAATTAAAGATACTGTGAAGATAAGTGTTCTAAGTCTTTTTGTGTCTGAAATGCCTTTATATTTATATTCCCTAACATTTGGATAGATATAAAATTCGAGGCCAAAAATTACTTTCCATCAGAATTTGTAAGGTGTTGCTCCATTTTCTTCTAGCATCAAATGCAACTATTAAGATGTCTGATTTTTCTTTTTTTTTTTTTGAGACGGAGTCTCACTCTATCGCCCAGGCTGGAGTGCAGTGGCCGGATCGCAGCTCACTGCAAGCTCCGCCTCCCGGGTTACGCCATTCTCCTGCCTCAGCCTCCCGAGTAGCTGCGACTACAGGCGCCCACCACCTCGCCCAGCTAGTTTTTTTGTATTTTTTAGTAGAGACGGGGTTTCATGGTGTTAGCCAGGATGGTCTCGATCTCCTGACCTCGTGATCCGCCCGTCTCGGCCTCCCAAAGTGCTGGGATTACAGGCTTGAGCCACCGCGCCCGGCCTAGATGTCTGATTTTTCATTCCTCTATAAGTGATCAGTTTTTATCCCCCCTGGAAACTTTCAGGATCTTTTTTTTAACCCAGATATTCTGAAGTTTTACAGTGATATTATCGGTTTAAGGCTCAGTCTTCATTTATTGCGCTGGATACCCCGTTCACCTTTTCAGCCTGAGATTCATGTCCTTACATTTTGGGAATTGTTCTTGTATATTTTCTTTGATAATTTCCTATGTTCACTTTATCTCTTCTCTTTTTATAGAATTCCTATGAGTTGGATGTTGGACCTGCTAGAACAGGAGTAAGCAAGTTTTTTGGTAAAGGGCCGGACGGTAAACGTTTTAGGTTTGGTGAGTCACATGTGGTCTATCACATCGTCTTTCTTTTTTTTTTTTTTTTTTCAATACAACCTGTTACAAATTTTAAAAGCACTCACAGCTTAAAGAACATATAAAAACAGGCCACAGGCTGGATTTGGCACATGGACCATTCATTGCCAACCTCTTCTAGATAGGTTTATCCTGTATATATCTTATCTGTTCTCTCCTATTTTCTATTACATCTTGCTATAATTTCTGGGAGATTTTCTTGAGGGTGTGGTAGGCATCTTCTAAAGAGACTTCTAGTGATCTCAGGCTCCCTGCAGTCCTTTCTTCTATAATCCCCTCTTGAGCTGGACCTAGTGACTTGCTTCCAATAAATAAAATATGACAAAAGTGAAGGGGTGTTCCTTCCAATATGAGGGTTTAAAAAGGCTCTGGCTTCCCTCCTGCTCTCTCACTTGCTTCCTATTTTCCATTACATCTTGCTATAATTTCTGGGAGATTTTCCTGATGTTACCTTCCAACTATTTTACCACTGTTTTTTATTTTAGAAAAATTTTTTTTGATACAAGATCTCACTATCTTGCCCAGACTGAAGTGCAGTGGCAGGATCTCAGCTCACTGCAACCTCTGCCTCCCAGGCTCAAGCAATCCTCCCACTTCAGCCTCTCCAGTAGTTGGGACTACAGGTGCGCACCACCATGCCCAGCTAAGTGTTTTGTTATTTTTTGTAGAAACAGGGTTTCACCACATTGTCTACACTGTTCTTGAACTCCTGAGCTCAAGCAATCTAACCACCTCAGCCTCCCAAATTGCTGGGATTACAGGCATGAGCCCCTACGCCAGACCCTAGAAATTCTGTTTTTAAATTCTAAGAATTCTTTCTTATTCTACAATTGTTCCCTTTGCATAACATCTTCTCAAATCTCTCTAAAGATTTGAATTAGAAGGGTTTTTTTCTTTTTTAAGTTTATTTTCTGTTTCCTACATTATTTCTCTTTCTGTTTGTCTATTTTTGTTTCCTTTCATTCAGAAGCTTCCCTAAAAAATCCTTGCCTAGGCCAGGCGCGGTGGCTCAAGCTTGTAATCCCAGCACTTTGGGAGGCCGAGACAGGCGGAT
>NW_016805137.1:321537-390186 GCF_001698545.2 Rhinopithecus bieti | reverse complement strand
AAAAAAAAAAAAAAAAAAAAAAAAAAAAAAAAAAAAAAAAAATCCTTGCCTGTCACTGTATTTAAATGTGACATTCTAAACAGGGGGCATTTTCTTTGAGAGTGGGAGCAGGGCTTGCCAACTAACAGGCTTCACTTTAAGGTTATTAAGTAGAGAATGTTTATATGAGAAAGTTTAGTCCCTAGGGCCATCTAGTTTATTCAGAGAAGAAACTTCTGGTTTTCTGCCTGGAGGACAGATGCCTTGCCTCTGGTGTTCTGTGCATTGAGACTGGGAGGTGGGAGGAAGACCAACTGTTCTGGTCACTGATTTTTATCCAAGCCCTTCAACCATATCACACTCACCACACATAGACTTAAGCCCCAGGCTCCAGGTCTAGTTTGTTTCGTAAGACCTAAGTCCCTATGTTGCTATGGGGCGTGAAGAAGACAACTTCTCTGAAAGCACCTAGCACACCCTTAAGTGCATTGTAGAATCTCTTTTCCTTCAGCTTCCCTTTACTAATCTGTCCTCTAAGGTGATAAAACCATCCCTTACCACCCTTCACCAACTGTTAAAGAACTTACCTAGTAAAGAATCCACTTGGCAGGGGACTATTTCTAGCCCCTTCTGGCATATGGTAGATCTTGGTAATCTTGGGCTACAGAAGAGTCGGCTACTGGATCTTTTTAGTAAAGGTAGCCATGAGACTAACTTAACGTGTCATTTGCCCTGAGAACGAACCCCTGGCTAGCGTCACTGTTACTGTACTAGGGAAGACTTCACCTCCTCAACACTCTATTTTGCTTTGAGTCAACCACTGGTGACCCAGTAGCCAAGGGAGTGAAATTGCCCCTGGTTTCCTCACAGCCTATCGGTGTCTATTAAATCAGAGAAAGCTGAAAAATTGATTCTTTTTTGTCCCTGTCCAAATGTGGCAGCTGTTTAATTTCAATTAGCAAAGCTTGAAAAAGAATATTATGCCAGGAGTAATTAAAGCAGGAGGGGGTTCCTTGCTCACCTGCACTCATCCTCCTAATTGAGGATCTGAGGTGTCCCCCAGCAGGGCTGTGAAGTTTGGGTTCTCGGGAATTCTGGTGCCTGGGGCTTTGATGTAGCTCTCTCTTCAAACAAGTGACAGGACAGGAAGCACAAGCCTCCAGGAATGATTCATTTAACTTTTTAAAGTCTAAAAATTAGCTGTACAGATCAGACTTGTCTACACCAAAACGCCAACTTGTTCACTTCAAGCCCTTGCTTTTGCTCTCTACAAGTCATCTGTCTGGTTTCAAAGCTCCTCCTCCTCTCCTGCTGGGGAAGGCCAACTCCTTTCTCCTTTATCAAACAAGTGTTTGTTCTGGTTGACACATTTGAATCTTTACCAACACGTGAAGCAACCCCCTACCTGCAACTTCACAAGTTTCACTGCATCCATCAGAGTCCCGGGAGGAAACAGAATTCACTCCTAATGGTACAGATGAATTTAAGGAAGGTGCTACTGACAAAGGAATGTACAGGGGTATGAGAACAAGCAAGGAAAGCTGTCCAGAGACTAGCAACACCAGGAAGCTGTTACTACCCATAGGGTGAAAGGAACAATGGAAGGACCAGAGCCAGTGAGAGCCGGGGGAATGGCCCAGCAGCAGCTGCAGTCATAGAAGGATGTGACCTTCCCAGAGAGGCTGAAGCAGGGTAAGAACAGGGAAGACATGCCCTGCTGCCTTTCCGTCTTCTGCATGTGCCTCCCATGGCCAACTAGCCAGGAGAGTTCATTGTCACTTCTCGTGTATGGGTCTTGTTTCCCAGCTTGTGTGTGGTCAGCCTGAGGGTCAATATTATGTCTTATAGTTGTTCTGTATCCCATGTGGCTTAAACTAATACTGAGCGCATGGTGCTTAACAAGTCCTCTGGTTAGATTATTTGAGTATAATTTATTATTATATTTTAGAAAAAATTGAGAAGATGTCTCCATATATTGTATTTTACATATATTATGATGACAATATATATTTAAGAATATGAGATACAGATATATATACATACAGGTAATACATGCATGGATTATTTATAGATAATATATATACAGATATCTATATACAAAATGATACATAGATAACTATATATGATAATATATAATAACTGAAAATATGTGTGCAGTATCATTGTAAATTAATAAGTGGGTCTCAACTGAAAATATAGAGATGACCTTCTTTAAAATAAAAGTAAGAAAACAGTGAAGTCAGTGACAAATGACAGCTAATGGGCATGTTTGGCAGCAACTTACATATCATGCAAAGCCAACCTACCTGGGATGCTTGGAGTAGAGATACAGGCATGCTATGTATGTGACTTTCTGGACACAAGCACTATTTGAGGGCTATTTGTATGCTCTTCTTTAAGAGATTTAAGTGATGGAAGCTATGGGGTTTCCAGGAAGAGCGCTCACTAGGGCTGAGTGCCCAGGCCCACTGGCCCTGTGGGATCTGTCTAAGAGCAGAGGTATGTGGAGGAAAGGGAGCCACACTGGTGAAACATGAAACTAGGATTATAGCAAACCGTTTGCAAGCTCAAAAAGGATTTCATCACTCTTGACACTTAACATTCTGCAGAGTCTCAAGCCCTCCATTGTGATCATTGCACTGATCAGATGGGGACCAATGCAAGGACATGTCACTGTGCCTCAGCCAACTCACCACCTGCTCTAGCGGACACAACTGCAGGTTCTCTGGCTTCTTTCTGACCCATCTCGCACCAATGCCTGAAAGGTGTATTTCCGTGTATTTCTTTTAAGTAAACACTAAGGTGGTCAACACACTGAAACATCCATTGTTCTGCACCAATGTTGAAACGCCACGAATCACACAGAAAAATTAACTTTGATGATATCTTTCTAAGAGGCATGCATCTTTATACACAGCACACTTTAGATTATGAACTGGATTATTCCTTTGCCCCAGAGCCCTTCTGAGCCACCTGCTTCTGCCAACAGTTGGCCTGCCTGCCAAAAATGCAAACTACTTTAAAGGTACCTTTGGGAAAATATAATTAGAATGGAAAATTGTATATTCAATTTAATAACCTGGGGGAAAAGGAATGACAGAACAAATGTCTACATGGATTAGCATAAAAGCATCAAGTCAGAAGGTCTCTTTTACCATGTAAAGAAATGTTGAGTAACCCTGCTGCCCATTCAGATTAGTCTGTGACTTTTCTACTTCTTTTGGCTGATAACATTCTCAATTGGGTGGTCTGTGTCTTCCTGCATCCTTTTCCCTACCACACATTTCTTCATTAGCCTTCAACAAGCTAACTTCATGGCACTGTGGTGGTGAATTTTGTGTGTCAGCTTGATTGGGCTACAGGGTGCCCAGACATTTGGCCACACATTATCTTGGACGTGTGTATGAGGGTGTTTGTGGATGAGTTTAACATTTGAATTGGTGGACTGAGGAAAGCAGATTGTCCTCCCTAATGTGAGTGGGCCTCACCTTATCAGTTGCAGTCCAAAAATTCAGACCAAAAAGGCCAAGAGGGAGCTTTTCCTGCCTGGCTGTCTGAACTGGGACATTGGCTTTTTCTGACCTTTGAATGTGAACTGAAACATTGGCTCTTCTTGGGTCTTAAGTCCGCTAGCTTTTGGACTGAAATTTGTACTATGCTGAGGCATTTGGACTCTCACTGGAACTACACATTGGCTCTCCTAGGTCTCCTTGCTGACCGTAGATCTTGGGACTTAGCCTTCATATTCATGTGAGCCAATTTCTTATGATAAATTTATTTATATATATATATATGTACGTGTATATCAATATGCGCGCGCACACACACACACACACACACACACACTCATGCCCTATTGGTTCTTTTTCTCTGGGGAATCTGGACTGTACTCTCAAATGTCACCAGTGGTCTTCCTGCCAGGCTCTATGAGAGGCTCTCCACATTCACCTTGTTGATGCTGGAATTACCTCTTAGTTCTCAGCCCTCCTCTCACAACCTCCTCTAATTCTCAATGCTGCAATTCCCATTTCTCTACTGAACCTCAAGCTTGAGTTATTCTGTGTCGCAGCACAAGATCTCCTACTACCTATTAGCCTTGCAACTTAGTGCCCCTGTCTCTCCTAAAATTCAGTGGGTCTGAATCTTGTTTCTCTCAAAACCATTCCTTTTTCTTCTTAAGTCTCTTGCTTCTGGCTGAAAACCTCCATGTCTGCTTCTCCCACCTGAGGATCCAATTAATCACAAGCCCTGTGTCTTTTCCTTTCATTTCTGAGGCCATCCCCATCTTTTCATTCCCTCTTCTTCAACCCTAGCCCAGCCTCCTCCTCACGTGCAGCAGCCTTCTCATTGGCCTCTCTGTCTTCCATCTCCCTTCAACCTGCACTCTGCACTGTCAGCCTGATTGTAGCAGAACATTCGTTCATCCCATCTGTCTCCACTTGAAAATCTCCAGTGACTCAGGGCCAAGCCCAGACTTTGTTACTGAGTCTCTACGCCTCTCCACCATCTGACCCGCCATTCCAGGGTAGCTACCGAGACAAAATGGAGCTCCAGGCCACTGGAGCCACAGGGCTGCCTTCCTCAGAAAGCTTGTATTCCTTCCAACTGTGAAACATATAGTATGGGAAGGACTCATCTTTTCCCATTTAAAATCCCCTTTCTACAGGCATATTTTTAAAATTTTGAGATCACATGCAATCTGGGTGAAAATATGATTCACATGAAGTTCACTATAAAGCTTTTAGGAAGGTAAGCATTTCCTAGCCTCATTTGCTATTGTTACTTTTAGCTACTGTCATCATTGCCATGTTGAGTTCAGCTAAAAGCAGTGTGATGGGAAGCGATGATTAACAGTGTGGACTCTCAAACCAAACTACCTGGATTTGAATCCCAGCTATACCACATACAAGCAATATGGCCTAGGGCAAGTCAGTTAACCTCCTGGGGCCTCAGCTCCATCATCTGCAATATGGAAATAACAATAATCACACCCATGGACTGTTGTGAGTTTCCCAGAAAGTGGTTAGATCAGTGTAAATGCACATTACAAAAGCCGTATGCATTTCAGCTATTATCGCATTGCTCCTGATGGTGAGCTACCAGCAGTATCAGAATTGACCCACCTGTGGAGCTGCCTTCCTGGAATGCTGATGTCATGGCCATGAGTGAGCATCCCAGTGTTCCTCCAAATCTTGGCTCACCTACAAAAGCTGTAAAGAGGTGCAGGTCACAGAGGCTCCTGACCCCAATGTGCCTTTGGTTCTATTTGTCAAATATCCTATGAGGACTGTCACATACATTATCTCATTTCAACTTCTCACCAACCCATAAAATGAAACAGAGACTCAGAGAGACTTTGCCCAAGTCTCACAGCCAGAATGTGAGCCCAGATCTAACTGTACATTTAACTCATGCCTCTGCTTCTGTCCTGTCTCTGCCAGGCCTTCCCAAGTCACTCTCACTCACTTTCCCAAACCCCCAGTCCATTTCCCAATAGCAAGCAATTATCTAGTCAGGACATTCATTCATTTTCCGTGGGCCCTAAATGAAGCAAAACAAAACGGTGAGGTTTCTCTCTGGCTCTGTGTGTGTGTTTGTTGTATTTGGAGCTTCCACTTTCATAGATGGTGACCCTGGAGCAGTAGAACAGGAAGAGACAGAGGCACTCAGAGCACTTGATGCTTCTAGAGCGTACCTGCTTACGTTATGCCAAGGGCGTCAAGGGTGATGGGCTGGGCTGAATTCTGTGGATAAGAATATGAGTGTGCAGCAGAGTGGACCAAAGCATGGTTGATGATCTCTAAGAACTCTATGAAAGAGATGACTATAAACAGAAGGGCCCTGCATGTGTGCTCTAGGAACCTCATGAAAGGAGGCCACTCTGCAGCCAGGTGACCGTATATGTGCACTAAGTGTGTGTGCCATGCTCCGTCTTGGCATCATTATCCTAGTTCTGTCCTGGCATCATACCCTTTTGTATGTGTATGAAGAGCTAGCAAAGTGGCCAGGCCTGAGGTGTGTTGGGGTCACCCTACCCACAGCAATCCAGGGTGCTCACAGGGGCAGTTTGCACTCTTGCTGTCCAGCTGCAATTGGACATACACATGTGGTTGCTGTAGGAGATGCCACAGAGCAGGACAAATATCCTCATGAGAAACTCATTATGCTCTCCAAAAGGAGCTATCCATTCAGGGCCAATCGGTAGCAGGAGGCTGCTCGACACAAGGCCAACCACCCTTCTAGCAATGTGCTGCCTCATGCTGCCACAGCACCACACCAATACATCAGCACTTCGGAGTGCAAGAAGCAGGCAGATTGCTTTTAGAAATTAGGGAAAAGAGTATTTGAGAGCTACTCATCCATTTTTAAAGTCTCCCCATGAAGCTTCCACAGCTCTGTCTTTCTCCTGCACTGTAAGGCCCTGGTCCTGGGCCAGAAAGTCAGAGTCACAGTCTAGACACACTGAGAATGGCATCCAGAGTGTCCTGGCCTGTCATCCTGTCCATGGCAGAATGAGTAGTTAGTACATAGGGACTGTGTGCCCGCCAGGCTAGGATGTGATTTGATGGCGCACTCTCCAGTATGGCAGCCAGTAACCTCAGTGGCTGCTTGGATTTAAATTAATTAAAATTAAATAAAATTTAAAATTCCATTCCTCAGCCATACTGGCCACATTTCAAATGCTCAATAGTCACCTGTGGTTAGGGGCTACCTCACCAGACAGACAAAACATCTCCATCATCACAGAAAGTTTTGTTGGGTGGTGCTGCTACTCCAGTGCCATCATTTAAACTGGCATGAGGTCTTTGAAAGGCCAAAATCCATGTGGAGGAAAATGAAAAATGATATATCAAGTCCTAGGCGGGGAGCACAGCTACCTGTACATCCTTTCCTGCACTCATTCGTGTCAGGAATGTCATCGTGTACCGGTATACATAAGGCACACCAGTGTTGACATACTCAGGACCTGCCAGAATGATCCAGACTGTGCTCCTGCTCTTAAAGGACTAACCATTTGGTTCAGGAGATAAGAAATATGCACAATGGCCAGGTGTGGTGGCTCAGGCCTGTAATCCCAGCACTTTGGGAGGCCAAAGCAGGCAGATTGCTTGAGCCCAGGAGTTTCAGACCAGCCTGGGCAACATAGTAAAACCCTATCTTCACAAAAAAAACTAGCAAGGTGCATTGGTGCACGCCCCATCTCTAAAAATAAAAATATTCCCCACAACTCAAAAGGCTGAGGCAAGACAATCACTTCAGCCCAGCATGTTGAGGCTGCAGTGAGCCAAGATCCTGCCACTGCACTCCAGCCTGGGCAACAGAGCAAGACCCTGTCTCAAAAAAAAAAAAAAATGCGCACAAGTAACAATAACACAAGAAGAAAGTGATCATTTCATCATAAGAGAAGTATGCTGAGTGCTCACAGAGTTCAGACAAGAAAAATCTGCTTCCAGCTCAGGAAAAGGAGTAGCTTTCAAAGGAGAAACATGGAAGTGGAAGAAAAACTATCCCAAGCAGCGGGAAGGACATGAGCATGGCACAGAGGCAGACAGGGTCCTCCCTGGCAGAATGGTGGCCCTCCTCCTGGGAACATCCAGCCTGAGACTGAGGTAGGACCCCTGCTGACTGACTGATCACCTCAGTGCACCCTGCTCAGCAGTGGGGGATTAATGTCCTAGCCCAATTGCCCTCTGTTTTGATTAAGGGTCAGTCATAAGGAAGTTGTAGGGAATTCACTTTAGCAAGTGAAAGAGGGGTATTAAATGACTTACAAAATTACCAGGAGAGCTGAAGAAATAGACGCTAGATTGAGCTTTCAGGAATGGCTTGGAACACCAGGGCACCAAGGAAACTGCTGCCTCGGTGGTGATCAGGAAGCCACCAAGATCAGGAAGTGGTATAATTAGAAAGTGGCCACCATCCGTACTTGTCACAGACAACCCTAACACAATCGTGATGGTGCGGCCAGAGAAGCAGCAGCCCCAAAAACATGAGCTCTGACTCACTTCCCCTTCCACATTCCATCTGGGCACATCTGACTGGCAGAACTTAAATCACATCCAGAGCCCCAGGGAGAAACGCATCTGAAAAATAGAAAAGAATGTGGAAAACAATGGTTGCTAGTTTTCCAGACCCCAAAGTATAGAAAGGAACATTGGAAAAGTGGAAATCCATTTCACCTCCAACCTGTCACACCCTCCTACGTACCAGTGATGGGGGATTAAGTGACCAGTCATACTCCAGGGTGATTAGAGCAACTTTCAAAAGTGAGAACCTGAAATGTTTTCTGCTAAAAGCAAAAATCGGGAGACAACACTCATACAAATGCATTAACAAGAAAGAAAAGTGTGGAAAATATTTGAAGGAGACTGGGTGCCATTTAGAAACCCAAGGTTCCAGAACTGGGCAACCTCTTTGTTTCAATGCAGCCACTGTGATTCCTGGCTTTTTGCAAAGAACTGCAAGAATTAGCAGGGTTTTACAACACCCTAGACAGCCACACACTGTAAGGACTGAGGGAGGCCACAGGTGGGGTGAATTTCCAAGTCTGAAAAATACCAGGGAAGCCAAAGAAACAGACACTAGCTTGAGCTTTCAGGAGTGACTCTGAACGTCTGCACCCAGCTCTTGGTTTTGTTTGTCATACCAGTCCCTGCTGAGGAAAGCAAACAGCAGGTAACTGTAGAACACACCTGTCTATAGCAGCTGTTTGATGTTAGTAGGCTTTGATTGTCAACCGAGCAATTTGCTTAGGATTTAGAAACAAAGGAAGGAGATTGTCAAAAGCCCAAGGAGCAGGTGACATGCAGCATGCCTATGTGCTCCCAGCAGTCAGGAGGAGGATGCATGAGCCAGAGATTGGCACCAGAGCTAGTGCAGTTTGGGGAAGTGGCAGCCTCCTACGGGGCAATAATGGGATCTCTGCAATAAAGTGCCAACTTCCTATCCCAATAAAGTGTTGATGTCAGCAGAGACCACAATACACGCAAACGAGTCTAACCAGTGTTGGGGTGGGACCTAGGGAGGAAAATTGCTCAATTCTTAGTATGGTTAGAGAAAAACTTCAGGGCCAGGCACAGGGGTTCACACATGTAATCCTAGCACTTTGGGAGGCCAAGGAGGAAGGATGGCTTGAGCCCAGGAGTTCAAGACCAGCCTGGGCAACATAGCAAGACCCCATCTCTAAAAATAAAATAAAATGTAAAAAAGAAATACATCAGTGAGGAGTCCGTGAAGGATGCCAGCCAGAATGATTTATAGTTCATAGTGACTAATCTATAGTCTATTGTGATTGAGAAGTGAATCAACCCTGCTGATTCTCGCAGTTCTTTAGACACTGAGGAGTGTCTAAACCAAACTGCCCTTTAAGATCCAGCTCCAATCCCAAGTCGACTCATTCACTCACTGATTCATTCAAGGGTCTCTACTCAGCACCTTTTGTGTACAAGATATACAATGAACCGTGCTAGTCATGGTGTCCACAGGGAGATGAATGAAAGTAATTTCTCTCTACTATGGTAGGACATGAATAAATAGCTCTAGTACAAAGTAGCAAGTGAAATAAAGTAATGTGAAAATTCCAGGATGGGACACTTACTTCAGTTTGGTGGAGGAAAATGAGAAGGATCTGGGAGGCCTTCCTGGAGGAGGACGTGGTCTTGGTGACTGCCTCGTGGAATTTGTTGCTTTCAATATATCTGAACTTTTCATTTATATCTGACTTAAATAATGAGCTTTGAAAGTATTTTTTAATGAATCAAGATAATGTATATAAAGAAAGGTGTTTAACCATATAGTGGGTAATTAATCAATATTAGCCCTTTTCTGGGATGGAAATGGGCCCAGAGGGAAAGGTAAATGTTGTGGTTGAACATAAGTGGGAAATGCACTGCAGTGCCTTGAGCTACTTCAGTGTTAAAGGATTGGGATTGGCAGCTTTGCGGGAGTTCTGTGTTATTTGTTTTGGAGCCAGGCCCTTCTGTAACCTGGGAAAGTGTTCCCCATCGTATTCTAGAGAATTACTCTGAGCATCTCTGTTTGTTTCTAACTATAATATTCAGAAGAGGCATACAGGATTTTAACTGTTGAAAACAAGATGTAATGTGGGAAGTATGAGAGATATAATAACTGTTGGGAATGAGGAGAATGTATAATGAAAATGTGGACATAGTTCCTGTAACTTTTGCACCTCTCAAACTCCAATTGAAATTTAAATCAAAAATGCATTATTCTGAGGATAATTGTTCAGCATAAAATTATGAACTCAAATTAGTATCTCATCACCCTCTCAAAGGAAAGCCTGAGAACCAAGGACATAGAACCAAATTTTAGCTTTCCCATCAGACCCCTCCAGGTCAGTGTTAAAGCATTGTTGGGGGAGGGGGGAAGAACCAGGAAAGCAATGGCGTGGTCACACGTTATGCATCTGCACCAGTCTTGAGAGCTCTGCAAATCTGTCCTATGGGTGGGGTGGGGACGAGGAATTAATCACACTGTGAAACAATAAATGGGGAAACGCTGAGTGGACAATTGTCCAGGCAGAGAGTCATAACCAGGCTAAAGCACTCAGGGACCCCCTACAGCCAGTCTCTACGGATGTCACCAGCAGCATACACAGCAGGCAACTCCCTTTCTCCCCTGGCAGCACTGGACCAGGGTCCTAAGATCTAGATCTTGTCCTTACTCTGTGTTATTCTATTGTAGCCCCGACCTTTCTAGATCCAAATTTTCTCATCTTTAAAATGCACCTACCTACATCACAGGGTTACCATGCAGTTGAAATAAGGTAATAGTTATGAAAGTACTTTGAAAAGCTGTAAGAATTGTAATAATGTTATTCCTTGACTGTAGATTAACGAACATAATAAAATTGCTATTGCAGATATTAGCATAATAGCACAGATTGTCCTTCCCTTTAATGAAATTCATCAGGAATAAAAAGCTCCTGCTTTTTCCTGACATTCTCTCACTGTCTTTCCTCTGTAGGAGGGCATGAGGCTCAGTGGTCTCCAGAAATGTACCTCTGTGTGTGGAAATGTTCCAGAAGACCACTCTGTCTACAGGGCCATTGCTTCACTGCAGATTAGTTGTCCTCCCAGAACCTTCCAGGGCACTAATGGCCTAAACAGCTCTGGTAAGAGGATCAGCAAGTATTTTAGACTAGTAAATGTGGAAATTCTGCTCCAGTATAAATCAAACCAATTTTGATTAGGAAATATACTCTGTTTCCTGAACAGCTGGACAGTTTACTCTGCCAGTTAAAGGACAGTGCTTCGCCCATCCTAGCCAGAGGGAGCTTGCACTGGGTTGAAGTCCCTGATAGGAGTCAGAGGGCTGGCTCTATCCGAAGTCACCCTGCTCCCCTGCTCTGTGGACAGATGACGGTGGTTTGAGCCTGTTTGGCAAAGGCTGCTCAGAGGCTCCATCCCAGCAGGGCGGGCACAGAGCCTTGTGTGCTACCGACAGCTTGCCGTGTAGTTTTCTCCCTCCAGATCCCAATGTCACACTCAGACTGCTGACATAAAATTCACCACAACGCTTCCCTTCATTTCCTCTCAGGCTGCTTTTCACTCACAGGCTCCATGAAGATTTCCATAGTTACCAAGCTCTCTATGTAGAGTCAGCTCTGACCACCAGCAGCCCCATCTTAATTCCACGCTGCCATTCCCTCTCTTCTTGACTTCTCTCCACATTTCCTATTCCAGTGCAGCATTAGAACAATGGCTTGGTACTAGCTGAGTAAGTGATTTGCAACTACATTTCCCCCTCCCGCTAGAGGAACCAACCTGCTAAAGGAAGTCACTGCAGAAACTACCCCCTTTTCTTTTTTTTCTGAAAAGACCTCTCCAATAATCTCCCTACCTTTTTTTTTTTTTTTTTTTTTTCTTGAGACGGAGTCTTGCTGTGTCTCCCAGGCTAGAGTGCAGTAGCATGATCTTGGCTCACTGTAACCTCCACCTCCTGGGTTCAAGCGATTCTTCTGCCTCAGCCTCCCAAGTAGCTGGGACTACAGGCATGCACCACCATGCCAAGCTAATTTTTGTCTTTTTAGTAGAGACAGAGTTTCACCATGTTAGCCAGGCTGGTCTTGAACTACTGACCTCAGGCGATCTGCCTGCCTCGGCCTCCCAGAGTGCTGGGATTACAGGCGTGAGCCACTGTGCCCAGCCACATTTTTAATGTTCCTTTTGCATGACCTTCAATATGGACTTTCTGAGAACTGGGCTCTGCATTGTCTTCATTTAGCTCTTCACGCAGGTCTTTCGTCTTCTTAAAAGTGACATTCATAAAGCAGGGAGGTCAATGGAAGGCTAGGGCCATGCAAAGGCTGTCAGCCATGGAAGATGCTGCCCCCTGCCTCAGAACACAGGCGGACTGCTGACAACACCTGNTTTTTTCTTGAGACGGAGTCTTGCTGTGTCTCCCAGGCTAGAGTGCAGTAGCATGATCTTGGCTCACTGTAACCTCCACCTCCTGGGTTCAAGCGATTCTTCTGCCTCAGCCTCCCAAGTAGCTGGGACTACAGGCATGCACCACCATGCCAAGCTAATTTTGTCTTTTAGTAGAGACAGAGTTTCACCATGTTAGCCAGGCTGGTCTTGAACTACTGACCTCAGGCGATCTGCCTGCCTCGGCCTCCCAGAGTGCTGGGATTACAGGCGTGAGCCACTGTGCCCAGCCACATTTTAATGTTCCTTTTGCATGACCTTCAATATGGACTTTCTGAGAACTGGGCTCTGCATTGTCTTCATTTAGCTCTTCACGCAGGTCTTTCGTCTTCTTAAAAGTGACATTCATAAAGCAGGGAGGTCAATGGAAGGCTAGGGCCATGCAAAGGCTGTCAGCCATGGAAGATGCTGCCCCCTGCCTCAGAACACAGGCGGACTGCTGACAACACCTGAACCGACAGGGGAGAGGTGACCTTGGGTTGGAAACAAAGGGCTAAGCCCTGGAAGCATGCTTCCTAGTTCCCTGCAACAACACATCCACTCACCCTAGGCAGCACAAGAGCACAGAAAGCAAAGCCTCATTTGGCATCTCTGATATCATCTTTGGAAGTGAATAAGACCAATAACTTAAAAGGTGCAGGGGAGATCGATGACGCTGCTAACTTGAAACTGTCCATATGAGAGGTTCTGATTTATCAGCCTTCATAGGAGCTGATAAGCTCTTGAAATGAGTGTTCTGTGATCGGCGGCCGTACCTCCTGGTAGTCTGTGTTGCTCTCCTGGTTGGGGTGGGTGGGAGTGGCGGGGATGTGACTGTGACAGGGACTGAAAATACACACTATGATTCCGTCATTCACTGATCCACAGGCTTGCCTTATTATGATTGGGCTGTTAATTGTGTCATCCCCAGGTATAGCCCAAAACTGGTGGGAATTATATTTCAGCACAGGTTTGGGGTGGGGGGAGAAAAAACTACTGCTAAAAGTGGAGATCTGTCATTTTTTAATTGGTATTTTTATGAAAGCTATGTTGCTTGCATTTAGCAGACGGAGTCAGAGAAACCGTGCAGCCATTCGGAAAGGAGGAGGGCAACTCTCCCCAGGGCAGGGAGATGTGCGGGATCCAGCAGGGAGAAGGAAGCTATTATTTAAAATAAGAATAAGAAAATAGAGCTGTAAAGTGGGTGAGTAGCCCTGCTGAATATTGGTGCTGAACAGTGTCTGAGAGCACTGGCTGGGGCTGCCTGAGTAAGATTAAAATCTGCAGGGAAATTTTGTTCCTTAGCACTGGCAGAAATTAGGAATAAATTCAATTGCATTCTGCACAATAGCTGGAAGCGATTGAGGTTAAGTGGCCCCGCTCTCTGATGTGTTAGTATTACTGAGCACTCTCCGCTCACGTGACTCGGTGCGAGCAGCTCTTGGAACACGTCGCCATGGCAACTGATGATTTCTATTACAGTACATTCAAGTTCACATTCTAGGCCTGTCATACGCTTGGAAATTTCCAGTTAAAATATTTATTTATGAAAAAGGCGAAAAGAAAAGAAAAGCCACCCCCAGACTCTTTCAGGGATAGAAAACAAAAGGTGCCCCAACGAAGAATGATTTATCTGCCGACAAGAAGGGAATGCTGCGTTTTCACTCAGCTGCTGCCGCTAAACAAAACATGTGCCATGGGGTGGCCAACTTTGTCAGGGAGGGGACAAGTTGGAATCTCAGCTGCTGTGGTTTGGTGTGCAGATGTGATGTCGCACTGGATGCAGAGTGACAGAAGTGGCCCTAAAAACCTGCAGAGTCTCCATTTGACCCTCTGAGGCACACGGCTCCAATTTCAGCTTCTTGCTGAGGTTCTGCACTTCATCTTAGTCAGCCCTCGGCAGGGAGAGAGCTGCACTCTCCCCTCAGCCACAAAGAAGGGGTGGAGGGAGCTCTCACTGGGTGGGTCAATATTCTGGGGTCCCTGGGGATTCCAAGGCTGACCCCAGTGGAGGAGGAGGGCAGACAGGGACATAACGTGGCAGACTGCTCTCTCGAGGAAGCCATAACCTTGTCCACAACAGAGTTCCATGTGGCTTTCTCTGTACTCCTCCCAGGCACTGCCCATGGAGCCCCAGGGACCCCCAGCCCTTTTAGGAAGACTACTATTTAAGTGTGTATATGCCCGCTGGCTTCTCCCTGGAGAAAGACAGCCAAGGGTTAAACTAAACCTCTCCTGAGAAAGAAAGCATTATTTCTTTGCCATGCATGATGCAGGGTTGCTAACAAGGCCTCCTGGCTTCTCATACTCTTTTTCCCTTAGTCAAGCACATTAAATATGTTAATAAAAGATTCCCCAATGCTTTCTCTATCAGAAGCTTCCAGGTGGCTGCAAAGACCATAGGTGCCCAGTTACCTGGTGAGGGCATCTCATGACTCACAGATGGTGCTTTCTCTGGCTATTAAAATCTCCATGATCTTTTTTTGCATTGTGGCTTCTGTTGAGTCTGATAGGACTCACACACTGGTTTGTAGCTGGAACCCACTTTGTACAGAGGGTCAGTGTTTCCTGGACTTGCTTGATCATAAGAGTCACTGGGCTGCTTGTTTAAAATGCATATTCCCAAGGGGACCTCAGACCTACTGAGTCAGAGTCTCCAGGGCAGAGACCTGGGAATCTGTATTCTTATAATCAAGCAATTGTAAGTCACACTGCACTTGGATTGTGGAGCCTATCAGCAATATTAGGGCTATCTTTCAAAAATTATCTTGCTGACATACTCCTAATGTCTCTCTATAAGGCATTGGGCCAGGAGTCTTCTGGGAAATTCCTAACCATTATAGGTGCAGAATGGGACAAGAGATTGGGCAATATTAGAGTGGATTGATGGTTGTGGTCCTGGAGATTCCCCAGTGGAGGCACGGATGAATTCAGTCTCGTTAATATGAATGTATTCTCTATGCAACCAAATAGTCATCCCGTATGTAAGAAAATAACTTCTTCAACTCAGATTAACCAATGTGCCTACCCAGCTGCTCCACGACAGGAGTGCTGTGCATGTAGAACAGATACCACTCTCTGGGGTGGGAATGAAATGCAGGGTTAGATTTTTAGTCCCACTCAGCAGCTTCGCATATGAGGATTTACAAGACAGGTGTTATGTTTACCAATTGCTAACTGCACACGTCGGAGGTTGGGGGAGGCAGCGTCAAAGATGGCAGTGTCAAAGAAAGAAACCTGGCCAGGGAAGTGCCTGTTCTGTACTACAGAGAAGACATCAAGCACAGAAGAAGCCCCCGTACCCTGTACTCTAGTCGTCTAACACAAATGCGTGTTGCCCGGACACACAACTCTTTGGAAGAATTCTAGATAAAGACTCTGGTGTCAATACCATTCGTATTGACCTTTCTCCCATATCTGGGAGCAAGAGGTGGGGTTGCTGAACTTTCAGTTGTTCTGTGGATCCAAAAGTGTGAGCATTCATGTAAGGTGGACTCAGGGGCACCTGGAGAAATTAGAGCAACCAGAGTTAGTTTCTGAATCAGTTCAAGAGTTTTTGAAAACTCCTTCTCTCTCTCTCTCTGTCTCTCTCTGTCCATCTGTCTCTCTCTCTGTCTGTCTGTGTGTGTGTCTCTCTCTCATACACACACACAACATACACACACACATTCTGTAAGCTCAGAGAGAGAGATTTAACACACTTACATAATTTTCTAGAGTCCAGACTCATGGATACAGAAACGACTTTTTCAGATTCTGGAGTGGATTGCAGACCTGCAGGCCCTACTCAGCCAAGGAAAGGCAGGACCCCCAGCCCAGGACAGCCCTGGCCAAGCCTAGCTCAGGCTGCAGGCTTTGTGTGGGACAGCAGCATCACCTAGTGCTGCTGAGGTTTAAGTACAAGCTTTTCCCTGAGAGGGCTCCAATGTGATCAAACTGTAACAAGATCAATTATCCACATTAAGGAATGAGAGTAGTAGTACATACAGCAATCCCAAACTGGAGACAACATCCAGGTCCGTTTTTTACTTAGCTTGGAATGTATTCAGTGACTATGTAGCATTTGAGTTTTCCATAAAGTAACATAAAAGAGTGTATAGCTGGGCTCATGCAGGCAGGATGGATGGGGGAGGTAGGAGGGGTTAGCAAGGTTAAAGCAGGGCTGGGTTCTTGTGTCAGTTCAGGTCCTTCAAGAAGCAGATGCTGAGATGGCGTTAGAAGTGCAAGACATTTAGTGTAAGATAAAGGGGAGAGGCAGCAGAAGCAGGCAGGGAAAGCCATCAGACTTCAGTGCAGGTCTGACATCTGTGAAAAGGAGAGGGGGAAGGAAGGAAGATGAGGTAGGAGGAGACTCAGACTGCAGTGTGGCTCGGAGAACAGCTTGACCAGCCCAACAGGACAATATGGTGCAAAGATCACCTATTGAGGAGTCCTGCACTGGCCAGAAAACGTGGGGCCTGGTGCCATCGCTGCACCCAGTCATTGGCTGGAAGCTGCCCTGAAGACATTGACAACTGGAGGCTGTCTGCTAAGTGCACTCCCTGGTGCAAGTTCTTTGTCAAGGGACACCTGAACAGCAAGCCTCCACAGCTGCTGCAGGTTGAAGGGAAGCTGTCTCAGATCACATATTTACCTGCAGATCCCCACATCCACAAACTGTCACAAACAGAAGGAAGGAACACGGTGGATTGATGCATCTAAACTGATGAGTGTAAAATCTAGCACTTGTTCCCATACCATTAACTAATGTAAGCCAGAAAGAAGAACTCCTGAGCAGCCTTTATTAAGCATGGATTTTATTTTTTATTTTATTTTTTAATTTTATTTTATTTTATTTTATTTTTTTTTGAGATGGAGTCTTGCTCTGTCACCCAGGCTGGAGTGCAGTGGCGCAATCTCAGCTCACTGCAAGCTCCGCCTCCTGGGTTCACGCCATTCTCCTGCCTCAGCCTCCTGAGTAGCTGGGACTACAGGTACCCGCCACCATGCCCGGCTAATTATTTGTATTGTTAGTAGAGATGGGGTTTCACTGTGTTAGCCAGGATGGTCTCAATCTCCTAACCTCGTGATCCGCCCGCCTCGGCCTCCCAAAGTGCTGGGATTACAGGCGTGAGCCACCACGCCCGGCCAAGTATGGATTTTTAAACAGCAAGTGGCCTGCCTTGTGAGGTGTGTTCTCTGCCCAGGAAACCAAGTTTAATGTCAACAACCTGGAACACCAACAGTGCCTTAGCTTCTTTGTCGAGGATGGATGTGGGTCTGAAAATGTCTATATCCTGCCCAAAGCATGAACAGTGACCTCACATCTCTACCAATTCTCTCCCTCCCATGAATGGTCTTTGATACTATTGACCACAAGATACCACTGCCCAGATGATATGACCTGATCTCTCTATTTAAAAACATTAAGGAACTTTCTCAAGCTCAGAGATTTTCAGAAATCCAATTTGGGTGAATTAAGAAACGCAGATAGCACTACAGGCGAGGGCACAAAGTTTTCAAATAGCAGTCAAGCCACAAAGGCCCAGGATGCCTTAAATCAAAAATGCAACGAACTGCTTAACAAAGAATCTTGAAAAAGATCTAAGGCGTGGAGAAAGCCCACTGCGAAAATGAGAAACAAGGATGAGGAAGAGAAAAAAAAAAAAAATGAAGTGCTGTTATGTAATTATATATACGTATATATATATATTATATATAAAATGTGCAACTCTTTCTAAGGCTCATGGAGGAAAGAAAGATAAGAGCAGCCGCAGAGAAAGCAGAATGAGTTAACACCGCCAAAGAGGTTCAGGGCAAGAAAAATTGGGCTGGGGAGGAGGAAGCCTGGCAATGAAGTGGCTAAACTAATAAATGAGAAGGGGAGTGAAATTCACAATGACTCTGAGTGGCAGAGCTACCAAGCTGCTCTTTTAAACTAGACTTTAACAAGAAAAATAAAGAAAGGGAGCATAGAGAATTAGGAACTAATTAAGACTTTTAAATATAGATGTTGAAATAAACCAGGTAAGGGAATACTTGAAAACATGGTACAATATGTAAATCAGCAGGTCCAGAGAACGCACATTCCCCAACCTTAAGAGAATTAGATAATGAACTTGCTGAACTACTGACCATTATTTTCAAAGGCTTCAAGAGATCAGGGGACTATAAAATGAAAATATTTGACCAGTCTTTTACCAAATTAAAACAAAAAAAAGCAGGCTTGATAATTACCATACCTGCCACTATAGACTCTTCCCACCTCATGGGGAGGTTGTAATGACGAATGGAACTAGAAATATTAACCCACCCTGTGGAAAACATTGGGAGGTGTGCTTAGTTAGCAGTGGTATGTATGGGCCATGCTGATAGACTGGAGCCGGGCACATATGATTGGGGTAATACAGATGTTTGAATTTTTGTTCAATAGAATGCACTTGGGGGTTTTATAATTGTATTTCTTTTTTTTTTTTTCCCACACTGATAGAAAGTCAGTTTGCATCCCCAGAGAGCACAGCAAGGGAGAAAAGGTCTTCATAGTAGGTGTCAATCTATGATTTTAAATTTTCCATCCACAGATGCATAATGGAGTATAGGCCACATCAAAAATCTCCAAGTTTTCTCTTTAATAGACTAGTACAAGCTATTTTTCATTTTCATAAAATAATGCATTACTCTTCTAGAAAGACAAAAAATACAGATAAGCAATAACGATAATCACCTAAAATATTGTCCCTGTTTATACGATTTGGTGTTTTTGCATTCACAATTTTTTTCATACATATAAATTTATTTATTTATTTATTTATTTATTTATAGAGACAGAATCTCACTGTGTCACTCAGGCTGGAATGCAGTGGCACCATCATGGCTCACTGCAGCCTCAAACTCATGGGCTCAAGCAATCCTCCCACCTCAGCCTCTTGAGCAGGTAGGACTACAGGCGTGCATCATTCTACTGGGTAATTTTTTTTTATTTTATTGTACAGACAGTCTCAGTCTGTTGCCCAGGCTGGTCTCAAACTCCTGGCCTCAAGTGATCTTCTCGCCGCAGCCTCCCATAGTGCTGGGATTACAGGTGCGACCTACCATGCCTGGCCAGAAGTTATTTTTATAAAAATTAGAATAGTCCTCCATATAGGATGGTCCATATAACTGTTGTTATTATATAATTGTTATGTATTATATAGCTGCTTTTTTCCCACTCACTATAACATGCACATTCTTTCATCATTGTAAATCACTGCATAGTTATTTAACCAATAACTTTTGGACATTTAGATTATGTCTTCTTTTTCTTTTTGTTTGTTTGTTTGTTTGTTTGTTTGTTTGTTTGTTTTTTGAGACGGAGTCTCCCTCTGTCACCCAGGCTGGAGTACAGTGGCACTATCTCGGCTCACTGCAACTTCCACCTCCTGGGTTCAAGTGATTCCCCTGCCTAGCCTCCCGAGTAGCTGGGACTATAGGCATGCACCACCACACCTGGCTAATTTTTTTGTATTTTAGTAGAGACGGAGTTTCACCATGTTGGCCAGGGTGGTCTCGATCTCCTGATCTGCCTGCCTCGGCCTCCCAAAGTTCTGGGATTACAGGCGCAAGTCACCACAGCTGGCCCTGCAGTTAACATCCTTAAACAAACATCTTTGTATACTTATTTTCTTCTTCCCTTAGAATAAAATCCTGTAAGGGGTATTGCTTAGCCAATTGTATTTTTTTAAGGACTTTTGTTCCATCCATATTGCTAAATTACTTTCAAGAATAAAAGGCAATTAACACTCTACAAATAATACATGAAGCTGCCGGTTCCCTTCTATGTGCACCAACTAGATTTAATAAATTTTAAAATTTTGATAAAATTTAATACATTTAATAAAATTTTAAAATTTTCAGTACAATAACATATTTAGCATCCTCTAACAGTTGAATGGGGACCATTAGGTGAAACAAAACAGCTGAGAACGTGTATATTTTCTAAAGTAACATGAAACTATTTGAGGGAATTCTGTCTCTCTCTCCTCTCAAACGTGTGTGTCTCTTCTTCCCTGTCTCTTCTTCCCTCCCTCCCTCTATCTCTCTCTTTCTCTCTCCTTCCCTCCCTCCTCTTAGGAGGATACATATGTGATATAAGTATTTTTTAATCACAGGTAAATAATAAACACAAAATTCAGGATGGTGGGGAGGGGCAGGGGTCAGAGGAATGCCACAAGGAGAAACACTCAGAAGCCACATATTGGGAATGTTTCAGCTCGCAGGGGATCACACACATGCATTTGATCATTCTGCTTCATAACTTATGTATATGCTGTAAACATCTGAAGGTATTAGCTACAGAGTGGGGATTATGCATTGCACACTCAGTAGTTAGCAAATTTCATTTTCCAATATGTAAAATCGTGTTCTCACGTCCCCAAAGAGTGGAAGCAGTTTTTCACTGCTAAAACCAGGCCCGATACCTTACTAGCTGGGTGCCTGCCAGGACAGAGCCTCTCCAGAGGATTCCAGAATTCCCCAGAGAGGTGGCCATGCCCTCATACCTCAAGTGGAGAATTCCTCCCTACTGGCTAACCAGGAATGGAGAAAAATGAACCAGAACATACAATAGATGCAACTTCTCTGGGAATTACCTCAGGCTCAGGGCTATGACCTTACCCATTCTCATGTACTTTTCTAAAAATAGATCCGCAATTCTGGTAAATTGTGGAAGGAAAATAGCCTGTTTTTAAAGGAGAGCTCCTAAATAGCTACATCATTTTGCTTAAGCAATGAGCCAAGTCGCTTCTAATGAGGTTGTAGCATTACTGGAAATAAGATATATATTTAAATAAATAGTCCATACATTGCTCCAATAAATCACTTGAAAAATATTCTCGAATGTACTAAATGTATTTTTAGTGGCATGTGCCTGACCTTTCTGGAAGAAGAAAGATAATGCTAGAACATTTTGAGCATAAACATTTATCCAAATTAGTAGGCAAGACACTAGTAAAATTGTTCTACATTTTCTTAACACCTTTAACTATACCCTATGCTTCAGAAACAATTTATTTTTCCTACCTTTAATAAAATACAGAATCTGTCTGTAAAGTAGCAGGAATACAAGAGCAGAAAGTTTTTTGATGACCCAGTGAGAAATCCTATAATGGCCCTATTACCTCAAGGCCTCGGGCAGGATGGATGCATGTATTTGCAACATTTCCTGAAATGACTTGCAGGCCATACAATTTTCATTTTTTATGACTGTATTTCCAAGTGTTTTAAAATCAGTGCGATGTTCTTTTTTCATAATATTCACAATAAAAAATGTAAATAAGACCCATTTATTCATTCAACAAACACACTGAGAACCTTCTCTTTGCCTGGTACTCCGTTAAGGAAGCATAGGTCTTCCCCTCAAAGTCCTCACGATCTAAGGTCTCCCGTAAAGCTTCCTGTGTTAAACCTGCAACTGCACCTTTAATGTTATGCTTCACTGCCTGAAAGAAATAATAATTACATTGTACCCCAAAGAGTATGTGCTCAGATTGAGGTGTGCCAGAGAGAAGTTCTGATCTCGATCTTCTTCATCCGGTCTGCCTCCCCAACCCCACCTCTCTCTCACCCCCCAACTCTCTGCTCTCCCGCCTGCCTCTGACCCTAAGCTAGGCTCACTCTCTTCCCTTCCATCCCATTTCACTCCCTCTCTATCTCTCCCTTTCCCTTTCTTTTCTCTCTCTCCCCTCTTCCCTTTATTATATCTATATTATGTCTTCTAGAAAGACATTCACACCACTCTCTCCTCCCATCAATTCTTCATCAGTAAGTGTAACTGCAGTCCTCTGTTCTACCCACCCTGTGTTCACTAAGGTCAGCAGCAAAATCGCCTTTGCAAAGATTATGACAGTGAGAGAAAGCAAGCATGGCTGAATCCATGTTGCCTCTAGCTTCATGGGCTGGCTGTCCACACTCATTCCTGGGTATAGACCAAGCTAACCAGGGAGGAATTTTGTTTATGGTTTAACTTTGAAGCAAGGATGATAACAGTCTCTCCCTAAAACTAACCCCCTCCTTGCTCAGGGACTGAATAAAACTAACGAAAGCCCAGGAGATTAGGATTATGGGAGGAGCCTGAATTCTACTTAAAATGTAGGCATAGTTTCTATAATCCCTTACTGCTTAGGAGTCATGTAGCAAGAGGTCACAAGATTTGTGACTTTCCTTATTGTTATATAGATAACATTGCTAGCGTAGAACCTAAGATTGGTTTTTTGAGATGTTTTTCAGACTTTTTCAGTCTAGCAACTGACTGCCTGCCTGCCAAGACCCATGACTCATGACTCAACCAGTCCCATGGCCCTCACCCAGAGGCAGACTCAGCGCACAAGGACCATTTTCTATACCCCTATGATTTTATCCTCAACCAGTCAGCAGCACCCATTCCCTAGCCTCCTACCCACCAAATTATCCATTAAAAACCCTACCCTCTGAGTTATATGGAGACTGATTTAAGTAATAACTGTCTTCCGTGTGACGAGCCTAGCATTAATTAAACTCTTTCTTTACTGCAATACCATGGTCTCAGTGAATTGGTCTTATCTTTGCAGCAGGTAGGAAGAACCCTTCGGTCTATTACAGCAGAGGCTCCTAATCTCCAAAAGAATGGCTTGGTTTTCCTCATCTTACTCGAACTTCTGTAGCAGCTGACACTGTGGACTCTGCCATAATTTATCTTTCTTCTCCCCTTTGGAGAGGCCCCTTCTCTGGTTTTCCTTCTGTGGGCTCCTTCTCAGCCCTCTTTGCCAGTTCTTTTTCTCTGCCCATTCCTCCAAGATTGGCACTCACACCCGAGCCAGCATCCCTTCTTATTCCACTGCTCTGAACACTGGATTTCTCCTTGTGGGCCACACGTGGTCACACATCAGTGCCCTTGAACAAGCTTGTCCCTTTACCTGGAATGCTATCCTTGATGTCCTCCTCTCACCTATTCCCCTTTTCTCTATCTGTCCAAATCCCATTCATCTTCCAGGGACTGGCTTAAAGGGACAGCAGCATGTGGTGGCTGAGGGCATGGACTCTGGAGCAAGATGGTGTGAGTTCAAATCCTGGTTCTGCATTGATGAGCTGTGTAGCCTTGGGAACATTACTTAACCTCTCTGTACCTTAGTTTCCTCAATATAGAATGAAAATAACAGTGTCAGCCTCTGGAGGTTATTGAGAGAATTAATGAGCTAATATTTGTAAAGTCCATAGAATGGTGCCTGGCACATCGTAAGTACTATCTGTGTATTTGTTTAAAAAAAAAAAGTCAACACTAAAAGTATTTTCCAAATGCCCAAGCTTTTAATCATCTCCTACTGCCCGTTTGTCAACATGTGTTATACTTTATAGATAAGTGCCTCCCCAGTGCACTCTGTGCTCCCTTGGTCAGGGACCCCATCCTAGTCGCCTCTAAATCCTAGCCTGGCACAAGGCAGGTCTCCACAAATGTTTGCTAAATAAGCAGGAGGTCATAACAGATGGGTTTTCCATGGCCGCTGAACTTAATAGCAGATTAGGGAGTATGGGCATAGAATTTCCTTGGAAAGTATTTTGGCAGGGGTGGGGTTGGGGTAATGTTAGGCACCAGCGTTTTCCATTCCCACAACTTTTTCAGTCCAGTAAACTGATCAGCTGACAGGAGCCATAATCGTGCCAAGCCAAATTAATCCACACCAGAATGGCACACACTGTACCTTTCTGTACCCCATCAGTTGAGTTTTATTTTCCATCCTTCATACCTGTTTCCTTCTCTGTGTGTACTTTATGAGCTTTATATTTAAAGCATGAAAAATCCAATAAAACAGGAAAACCACAATTCAACAGTGCTTTGTTCAAGAATATTCCTATTAAACAAGAAACTTTCCCAAGTGATGCACTCAATCCACCCACCAGGTGCCGGGGGGCAATAGGTGCTTAGGGAGAGGGTTAGGGAGCACGTAAGAGAGAAAAACTGTGCCCCTGGCCTTGGGAAGCTCTCAGTGCCATCTATGATTAGAATACACCATCCCCTTCCTAGGAAAGCATCTTTAGAAATCAAAGGTGTTCATAACCCACTAATGCCTCTGTACCTTTAATTAGCCTAATCGAGCATATAACTCGGAAAAATAACCTCTTTTGCTCCTTTCAACTAATTTCTGAACACTTCATTTTCTAGTAAGCTTTCACTGCATAAGAAGCAGTAATGAAATGACCAATATTAACCCATTGTTATATTAAACGAAATACGTCATTGGCTGATGGCATTCTATAGTCTTGGGGTTTGAAATGGGTTCCATCCTATGATGAAAACATTTGGTATTTGCCTAATGAGACCATTCTTGTACAAAGAAAAAGAGACATTGTATTAAAACATTTCGTGTTAACGACAGCATGTTCAGCACTTTCTGCTCACAGCCACATCTGTGGGTGAGGCAGGTTTCCCAATATTAAATGCTGCAGTTGGGCCCATATTCTTAGCGAGGTGTCTGATTGGCTACTCCCCAAATATAACTTAAATTGGCTTAAAATAGAACAATCACATGCTAACCCGGTAGCATTAGCAACTCTATTAACAGCCAATTTCACATCTACACCAGAGGGAGTAAAAGGTAATTTGCTCATTATCAACACCCTCCGGCAGTGGGAGGAAATGACTGTTCATCAAAAAGTATTTTCCAGCATAACAATAGCAGTGCCCATATGTAACCACCTCACTCTCCCTTCCCTTCCACGACTTGATCACTGAAGAACCACTACAAGAAAAGGACCTTGCAACATAAACAGGTTCGATATAAGAAGTCTCACCACTGCCCCTCCAAAATCAGCCCTACCATCATCTCACCTTCACTCTTTAGGGTTACAAGTGAAATGTTTGGCAAATCACCCTACACGGTACAGGGTGGATTCCAATATAATATTAGATAATAATCAAGTAGACATTGTCTAGACCAAAAAATTCCCCATCCCTATGACTTGACCAGTACCTCAGACTGCTTTAACCCAATGACTTGAACGTGGACAGTTCTTGGAGCCCACTGTAACCAAATCTATAATCTGCAGACTTATCTAAGGATGGAAGATACTGGACCATTCAAAATTGTAGTATTGTCCTAAGGATTATTTTAAATCTCATCCACTATCAATCTTTATTTAGTAAATGTTTCTTCAGAAGTTAAGTTTCTTTGTTTGCTTGTATTTATTTATTTTATTTTATTTTATTATTATTATTTTTTTTGAGACGGAGTTTTACTCTGTCGCCCAACCTGGAGTACAGTGGCATGATCTTGGCTCGTTGCAACCTCCACCTCCCAGGTTCAAGCAATTCTCCTGCCTCAGCCTCCCCAGTAGCTGGGATTACAGGCGCACGCCACCACGCCCAGCTAACTTTTGTATTTTTAGTAGAGATGGGGTTTTGCCGTGTTGGCCAGGCTTGTCTCGAACTCCTGACCTCAGGTGATCTGCCCACTGAGGCCTCCCAAAGTGCTGGGATTACAGATGTGAGCCACTGCATCCAGCCTGTTTGCTTGCTTTTAATTGCTGCTTAATAAACTTCTATAGATGTGTTTATATATTTGGATATAATATACTATTACAGTAACAAATTAAAGAAATAGATTTCACACCTATCACTCTGCTCAACTGCCTATTTTTATTTGAGAAGAGTCATCTCCTAACTCCTGTCTAGCTTTCTAGGCCTTCTGCTGTGCTTCCTATCTCTGTCTATTCGGTCTCCTACACAGAGAGGTCAGGCTAATGTACATGAAGCAATTGTTGATGTGTCTCTCCCCAGCTCGAAAATCTTCAGGGCTCCCTGTTGCCTCTAGATAAATTTCAGACTCTGAATTCTAGCATCTACAGCTCTTCACATCCCAGCCTCTCCTTCTCTTCCAGCTTCAGCTTGAAAATTTCATTTCTCCTCAACTTAGAATATAGCCCATCTTCATCTGTCAGAATCAAAAGTAGGATCAAATGCAACTATCTCCATAAAATATTTCTTGATTATTTGAATAGAAAATGATCCACGGCACCTCTGAATAGCAGAAGACATTTGGAACATTCTGCAACTTCAAAGTAGATTACAGGGGGGCTTCTTCCAGAACTTGAAAATGAAAGAAAGGTTATTCTGGGAGAGCTGAACCATATCCAGCATCACCTTAGAGAGGCAGGATAAATCTCAGGTCTGCAAAATTTGACTGGACCAGAGTAGTGTATGTAAGAAAGAGCTTATCAATCTCATGATGCAGACAAGGGGGGAACATATAGTCCCAGAGGGAATGATGGGTGGACCCCTCCTTGCTCTGTCCAGGAGAGAGGGAGCTTCAGCCAACAGACTGATTTTATCAGCCCCAAGATCTTTGCTCTCTAAGATAGTTACAATATGTTCTCCTAGTCAGTTACAATTCAATATCAGATTATTTCAGTATCCCTTACTTCTGATTCTGTCACCCAAAACCCTCTTTGGCTTCTCATGTTGGTCTGCCTCTGGAGAGAATGTGTGCTGGTCATGTGGACTAAAAGTATTCCAGTTCCCATGACAGTGATCTCTTACTGTGAATTAGTTAATTTGGCTCTTCATTCTTTCAATAAATGTTACTGATCATCTACTATGTGCCAGTTATTTCTCTACTCACTTCAGATAAGACGGTGAACAAAAAAAATACAGTCCCTTGATCTACGGACTTTGCAGTCTAGAGGGAGATACACACAAGTATGCCCACAATTCTTGTATAGTGTGAGGACTGCCCCGGTGGGGACATTCATATGGGGAAGGGAGCACATGCTTGGAGGAAGAACCCAGGCTTGGGGATTCAGAGAAGGCTTTGTAGAGGAAGTGACGTTTCCCTAAGTTCTGAAGAATCAGCTGGAGTTAACCCAAAGATGATGGGAGGAGAAAAATGGAATGATGCACATAGCCATAGCACAAGCAGAATGGGCCAAGGACTGGGTGTGTGTCCAGGAAACTGAACGTAGTTCCGTAGAGCTCTGGCGGGAAATGTAATGAAGGGCAGGGAGGAGGGTCAGAAAACAGGACACAAGGCTGGGCATGGTGGCTCATGCCTGTAATCCCAGGACTTTGGGAGGCCAAGCCAGGTGGATCACTTGAGATCAGGAGTTCAAAACCAGCCTAGGCAACATGGTGAAACCCCTTCTCTACTAAAAATACAAAAATTAGCCAAGCGTTATGGTGCACGGCCATAGCCCCAGCTACTCAGGAAGCTGAGGCAGGAGAATCACTTGAACCTGGGAGGCAGAGGTTGCAGTGAGCCGAGATTGCACCACTGCACCAGCCTGGGTGACAGAGCGAGACTCTGTCTCAAAAAAAAAAAAAAAAAAAAAGAGAGAGAAGAAAAAGAAAACAGGATGCAGATCAAGAAAGGCCTCCTAAACCATTTAAGAGTCTGTACTTTACCTTGAGAGCAATGGATAATTATTAAAAGGCTTTAGGCAAGCAAATGACATGATCGTATCTCTAGTTGTTGGAGGAGTGGGCAGTAGTATTGGGTTTGAGGAGAAGAGGTCCAATAGAAGATTAATTGGGAAAGTCCAATAGGCAGGACATGGTAAGTGATGGAATGAAGGGCCTGGGAGTTGAAGTGAGTGAGAGAGAGAAAGATAAAGAAGAATCAAGATGATGCTTAGATATCTGTGCTGGAACAAACAAAGTAGATGGCAGTTCCTTTCATTGATGCAGTATTTAGTGGTTAAGAACAAATTCCAGAGTTGGGCTACTTGGGTTTGAATTCCTGCTTTACCACATACTACTCTGTGATCTTGGGCAAGTTTATTCACCTCTCTGTGCCAACAAAAATAACCACGGTACCTACATCATAGGGCTGTTATGCAGATTACATAAATTAATAGTGAAGTGCTCGGAATTGTGCCTCTCCTCACACAATAAACGTTATGCAAGTTTGTTAAATACATTAAAAAGGTGATATCAGAGGAGAAGCAGGTTTGAAGCAGAGGCTTATGGATTTAGTGTTAGAGAGATTGAATTGCAGAAGCCTGTGGATCAGTGGAGCACACCTGTGTAGAAGGCAGTTGTTATCTAGATCTGGAGCTCCAGATGGAGAGCTGTGCTGGAGATGTTATTGTAGGAACAATCTGCCATGGATGATAACTGAAATCTGACAAGAGAGAACAAGACCAGGGAGGATGTAGAGTGAGAATGGGAAGGACAAGACCAGGAAGACCAGGAAGAACCTGGGACCATTTCAGGAATGGCCAGAAGGAGAGAACTTGCCAAGGAAGTGAAGGAGCTGTCAGACGAGCAGGAGGAAATCTGGGAGAGAGTCTCAGAAACCAAGGACAGAAAGCATTTCTAGAAGGAGAAAGTGCTTCTAGAAAATGTTTCTAGAGGTAGCCACTGATGTCAAATTTGTCAGACACAATAAGGACCAAAAAAGACCCCCTGGAGTTGACAACCAAAACTTGGACCTTGACAATTCAGAGTTGCTGCCACCAGGGTAGGGGTGACAAGGTGAGTGTGAGGAAAGGGGGATAGAGGAAATATCAAGAGGCAGCCAATGCAAACAATTCATCCATGAAGATGAGAAGTGAGGGACAGAGAGGAGAGAGAAGACAGTGGCTGGAGGAGGGCAGGAGAGGATTTTTTCCCCCAGTATAATAGAAGATTCTTGCTCATAGGTAACTGCTGTTATGGGTTTAGTTGTGTAGCCCCCCACCCCAATTCATATGTTAAAGTCCTGACCCCCCAGAACCTGAGAATGTGACCTTATTTGGAAATAGCATCATTGCAGATGTAATTAGTTAAGATGGGTCAACCTGGAATAGGGTGACACCAACATGACTGGTGTCCTTATAAAAGGGAAATTTGGAGACAGACATGCACATAGGGAGAACACTGTGTCTAGATGAAGGCAGATATGGGGATGATGAGTCTACAAGCCAAGGAGCACCAAAGATGGCCAGCAAACTGCCAGAAGCTAGCAGAGAGACCTGGAACCGATTCTCCGTCACAGCCCTTAGAAGGAACCAACCCATCAACACCTTGATCGTGGACTCCCAGCCTCCGGAGCCACCTAGAGTGTGGTATTTTGTTACAGTAGCTCTAGGCAACTAACATGCCTGCAAATGAAACTTCCTGTTATTTACCTTATAAACTAAGATCCCACCAGGAAGCAGATGGCATGCTCAAGCTGAGTAATTTGTGGACTACTTCATAGAGGAACTAGGCATAAAGGTGTGGCCATGGTATAAGGAAGCTACAAGGTGGCATGCAGTGCCCAGGTGTAGTAAGGGCAGGCCTTGACCACCTCCAAGCCTCAGGCCAGGGGAGGGAGCAGACCTGAAATGGGGAGTGGAGAAGGCCCCAAGACCCTCTGGGCACCTGTCAGGGCAGAAGCTGATGACCCAGTCCCCTCTCCCACTGACCTTCCTGCTGATGTTCTGCACTGGTCAACCAAGCAGGAGCCAGAGAGCAGAGGGCAAGAGAGCTGGTTGATGCAGCTCATGGGGTACAGAACGGAGGGGAGAGAGGCAGAGAGTATGGGAGGGGCAAAGGAAAACCCAGCCCAACTCCTTATCACATTTTGAAACCAACAGGACTGTTACATATTCAAATGTTGAAATGTGAACATGCTAATAAGAAGAACCACTGGAGAGGGAGAGGCTACAGCACAAGGTAGCTCATTATAGGGCACCGGTATTTTTGGAGTTATACTTCTCATCGTACATTTCTGCTTCACCTGATGCATACTGGATTCTCAGCACTTTTGAATTAATAAGTAAGCTCATATTTATAGTCTCTGTTTATCATTTCATCTTTGGAAATAATCATTGAGAGAGACATTTCCTGCTATCCCCTAACCTCTTGGCCTTTATTTTTTTTTTTTCCGAGATGGAGTTTCACTCTGTTGCTCAGGCTGGAGTGCAGTGGCGTGATCTCAGCTCACTGTAACCTCTGCCTCCCAGGCTCAAGTGATTCTCGTGCCTCAGCCTCTCAAGTAGCTGGGATTACAGGTGTGCACCACCATGCCTGGCTCATTTTTGTATTTTTAGTAGAGATGGGGTTTCACCATGTCCAGGCTGGTCTTGAACTCGTGAGCTCAAAGCCATTCGCCCACCTTGGCCTCCCAAAATGCTGGGATTACAGGTGTCAGCCACCTCTTGACTTTTGAAGTGACTGAGGTGCACCTCCCTTCTAGAATACCTGTGAGATATGCCAGTGACCAGGAGAATAGGTCTGGTCTAAACTATGGGCTTATACGAAGCAAAGTGACTCCATGAGAAGCTTCTAAACCAAGCTTGTCTAATCCGCGGCCCATGGGCCACGTGCGGCCTAAGACAGCTTGGAATGCAGCCCAACACAAATTCATAAACTTTCTTAAAACATTATGTGATTTTTCTTGCAATTTTTTATTCTTTTTTTAGCTCATCAGCTCTCGTTAGTGTATTTTATGTGTGGCCCAAGACAATTCTTCTTCCAGTGTGGCCCAGGGAAGTCAAAAGATTGGACACCCCTGTAAACAGAAGTGTCAACACAGCACAATCGGTAAGAATCATTTCTTTTATCCGTGATTATAAACATTTATTTAACTAAACCTACTACAAAAGACTATATTATCTAAACTAATACATGTTGGCATGCTGTCTTCTCATATGCCTCTATGCTAGATTCAGCCAATGTTCTGTTTTATAATGAATATATTCAATTCATTAAAGAAGTCAGCACTGTAATCATTAATAAGAATAACAAGTCTTTTATAATGGACAATGTTCACACATTCATAGCAGTTCACCTTTAAGTTTTGCAACCTGAATAATTTTTTAATCCCACAAGGAAGGGCTAGCTTCGTGATAGTCTTTTGAGTCCCTGGATTGGGACTCAGTGTTTGAGATGACTCTCAGATGTTTGAGAAGTGGATAGCAATATAGGGAGAAAACTTATGAAGCAATGAGAAAAAGCCACAGATAGCTAAGAACTTTTTTAAAAGTAAAAATAAAAGAGGCAAGAAACAAAATGGAAAGGAAATGTGCAGTACCCAAGCTGTCTTCCAATAAAATGCACTTCTGTGATGACCCATAATCCTTATTGAGTATTTGATTAATTAATGAATTTACTGTTTATTTTATTTTATTTTATTTTTATTTTTTTTGAGACGGAGTCTCGCTTCTGTCACCTAGCTGGAGTGCAGTGGCTTGACTCAGCTCTGGAGCTCCGCCTCCCGGTTCCACATTCTCCGGCCTCAGCTTTCCGAGTGCTGGACTACAGGTGCCCGCACCACGCTGGTAGTTTTTTATATTTATAGAGACGGGGTTTCTGTGTTAGCCGGAATGGTCTCGATCTCCTGCCTCATGATCCGCCCGTCTCAGGCCTCCAAAGTCTGGGTTACAGGCATGAGCCACGCGCCCGGCCTAATTTTTTATTTTTGAGAATGAGTCTCATGTGTCGCCAGGCTTTGAGGGCAGTGGCTTGATCTGGCTCACCACAACTCCACTCCTGAGTTTAAGTGATTCTCCTGCCTCAGCTCCTGAGTGTGGGATTACGGCACACACCACCATACCCCGCTAATTTTTGTATTTTTAGTAGAGCGGTTTCACCGTGTTTGGCAGGATGGTCTCGATCTCTTGACCTCGTATCCACCACTCAGCCTCTAAAGTGCTGGGATTCAGGTGTGAGCCACTGCACGGGAGTATTTAATTTTTTTTTTTTTAGTCACACCAAAGCTGCAGTGCACGGGATCTTTTCATTTTTCCACTCACTTTGACGGACCTTCCCTTTGAAGGCTCCTGGTACAGGACCATGGGAGCCTGGGTTTTCCTCCTCATCGCCACTTGGAGTTGATATGTCTTAGTTACAAAGCACCAGACTGTGCTGCCTCAGTCAATTGTTTTAGCCAAAGGCCCTCTGATTTGTTCAATTTACTCGAACATACAGAGGGCTGGGATTTTTTTTTTTTTTTTTTTTTTTATATTGATCTGGTGCTTTAAGAGGGGAAAAAATCTCCTTGGCTGTCTAAACACTATCGATCCCTGCTTGGGAGTCGCAGCAGAAGTGTAGAAAGGGCGTGGATGAATTGAAATTTCATTTCCGACAACTTGTTCCTGTTATTTTTACCCTTTTGGACGGGGAGAAACACGTTGCTGCGGCTTCAGTCAATGTGGTCGATAGCCCCACTGAGAAACTCAACACGGCTTCTGCCAGAGGTTTGGCAATGAGACGTGATGTTGGATTTAGAGCGTATGAAACTGAAGGATGCTTGTGAAAAGTATGAGGTCTTAACACCAGTGGAGGCAGAACAAGTAGCTCTGGGCTCACTACAATCTACAACGGCTGTGGCTTTGCAGAAAAGCAGGATTGTGGAGACTAACACCAGTCCCATGTAGGAAGGGCCCAGAGTATGCACCAGAAGCTTCCCTGGCCTCTAAGTGCCTTGCTTCCTACTCTTAGCTGGCTTTCTGCAGGAACCATGGGAGAGGTACCCTCTAGCAAAGCTACATTTCAGCCCTCAAAGAAGACCATGATGTTGAGCCCTTACAGGAGGTTGCTCATGTACTGTGCGGGAAAGGACCCATGTAGAAACTGGAGCTGCAGGCCTACGGGGAGCTAGTGGACAGACTGGGCATGCAAGGATAGGTATCTGCAGCCAATGGCTTTGGGAAGCTCCCTCACCCCTTGAACACACCAAGTAGGAGATGTGGTTTGGTGCCAGCAACACCAGCTTTGTTCTTTTATTAGATGTTCAAAGAATACAGGAGAGAACCAGGCTTTCCTCCTAATGGCAACATCTGGCATTTATGTAGCCAGGCACCTTTGATCCTTAAGGATCCCAAAGCACTTTACAAACTGCTGTAGTGCTAATGGCCATAGCAACGATAGTACAGTAAACATGGCCAGATATTCCCCATACTGGTCCCCTTCTCTCGATTCTGCAGTGTACACACAGTTTTTCCTTCTGGAAGGAAAGATTCCAATTTGGATCTGAAACATCTCTTTTGTTTGTCATTTTTTGCTAAGTTTGTTCAGGACTGCCTTTTTTTTTTTTTTTTTTAACAAAAATACTTCACAATCGTTTCTTAATAAACAGTACTTCATTTACATTTTCAATTATCTTATAAGCCCATTTCTGCCCCTCATCCTCATCCCTCCCACTCTAGAGAAAGATGGAAATGTTCTTCTCTCTTGGGAGTCAAGAATCTGCATGGCGGATGAGGTTGCAAATTCAGACACAATAAACAGAATTAAGAAAAACTGAGCTGGCGTTTGACAGAAATTGTAAAATGACACTCAGAAATGTTGCTCTTGTGGAAATTACTGATATTAAAATATAAATCAGTGTCTTGTGTTTCCCATAGCACCAGGGGCTCTATTAGGTTATGCAGTTTGATTGCTGAGCTGAACCTAAGAGACTTGGCAGTTCAGAGCTGAAGTTATCACAAAGCATTTAACCCTTCTTCTGCTGGAGAGCAGGCGCCTCTGAGAATGCCAGTTGATAATATCGCCCCCAAAAGGCCTTGCCTTTTTGGTTGAGCCCTTTGAAACCTGGGAGAAGGTGGAGGAGGGCTGGGTTGGCAAGAGCAGATAAAGGAATTTGGAAAATCTTTTCTTAAGCATCTTGTTTCATGGTACCAGCCCAGGGTAACTTAAGAAGCAGAATCTATGTTGGAGTTTATGTTGGAGAGGGCAAAGAAAAAATGTCCATTAAAAATGTCTAAATATTACCCCATTACATTATTTATTTAATCCCCATATCAACCCTGTAAGGTAGGTATTATTGTTCCAGTTGTTTCCAAATGAGGAAACTGAGACTCAGAGAAGTTAACCTGAGTCAAAATGTGAGCCCTGACTCCATGAATAAGTGGCTGAGGCAGGGAAAAGTATAAGATGAACCTGGAGCATCTTGTACCCAAAAGGAAGGATGAGCTTAAGAATGGGTATTTTTGAAAGGGCCCAGGAACCAACCTGAAAGAACTCCCGTTGGCCAAAGCTGGAATGTTTGAGCAACAAAATAAATAACAGTATTAGATTGTAGCCCATATAATAGATATCCATGAGTTCATAGTGATGTAAACAAAACATTATTTAAATGGGTGAGAAAGAGCACCTCTTTCTTACAGAAGAATTCCAGTGAATAAATGTAAAAGAAATAAAGGAAATAAAGGAAAAGAAGACCCCATTAGATACTACTGTAATAATTATTGCAAGTGAGATCCACCTTACTAAAGATAGCAGGTGACAGTTTAAAGAACAACAGGATATTTGTATACTCTCAAAGTATCTCCCTCAAGATATTTATTAATTATAATGGGGAAAAATAATAACTTTATAGTAGATAAACCCAGTAGACACCAGCATAACCAAGTGACCAAGGCCAACATCATCAGGGATAAGATGCATGGATATCATGTATCCCCTGACATGATACACTGAGAAGGTGTATTATACACTTGCCCAAAATGCATAGCCTCAATCTCAGCACAGAGAAACATCAGGCACTTTGGGAAGCCAAAGCAGCCAGATCACTTGAGCTCAGGAGTTTGAGACCAGCCTTGGCAAAACCCTGTCTCTACAAAAAAATACAAAAATTAGCCGGGCATGGTGGTGAGTGCCTGTAGCCCCAGCTACTTGGGAGGCTGAAGTGGGAGTATTGCTTGAGCCTGGGAAGTCCAGGTTGTGGTAAGCTGTGATGACACTACTGCACTCGAGCCTGGGCAACAAAGTAAGACCCTATCTAAAAAAAAAAAAAAAAAAAGGCAAATTCAAATTAAGGGGCATTCTATGAAATAACTTTCCAGTACTGTTTAAAATTCAAATTAAGGGGCATTCTATGAAATAACTTTCCAGTACTGTTTAAAAGTGTCCAAGTCATGGAGGACAAGGAAAGACTGAGGAACTATCATAGATTAGTGGAGTCTAAAGACCTAAGACAACTAAATGCAATATGGAATACTGGATCAGATCCTAGAATAGAAAAAGGACATTAGTGAAAAACTGGTGACATACTAACAAAGTACATAGTTTTGTTCATAGTTTTGGACCCATGTTAATTTCTTAGTTTTGATCATTGTATCATCATGTAAGATGTTAATACTGGGGAAACTACGGAAAGGGTATACAGGAACTCTCTGTACTATTTTTGCAACTTTTCTGGAAATCTAAAATTATTTCAAAAAGGCCTGTGTGTTCCTGTTCTTTCACCAGAATACGTCACTGCTACCTTTGGGGAGAGACAAGGCAAATCACAAACAACCATAATAAAGGCAGATCATTGTGTTAAAAGAGGTATAGGAAAAGGGCTGTAAGGGGGGAAGAGTACACACCTGGCAAGGCTGCTGTGAGGATTAGCTCTGTTATTTTATGTTCAGAACACTGCCTGGCATATAGTAGCTGCCATACAAGAGTTCATGTGACATGTAGTTTAGGGAAGGTGAAAGAAATGGCAATTGGGTTGGGTCTTGAAGATGTGTGACTTTTGACAGGCAGAAAGAATATATCTCATAAAGAAAGAGCAACAAAATGGGAGAATTTGCTCCATGTCAGTCAATGATAATGGCAACAAAGATTAGGTGACTGTGTACTTCAAAATGGGAAATTTTCCAAAATGGCATGGGAGTAATGGTGGTGGCAGTGGGAGGGCTGAGATGTTCCTCTCTCCCTGACCCTGGCTCTTTCTACTCTATACAGCAAGTGGAGAAGGAGAAAGTGAAAACAAAGAACTGATGTCTCAAGAGAAAACCAAGGCAAGTTGAGGAAGGGAAGGGGCATTTGAGAAACCTATCTGTGGAATCACCAAAGAGCTGGTCCATAATGAAAAGGGGTTCCAAAATGTAGAGTAAAAGCAACTGGTGGAGGTGCTAGAAATGGTGAGTGAGTTGTAGAGAGAGATCTCTGAGAGTAACTTAAATAAGGGTGTTTTGTCAGTGTCAGCTTGCATTAGATTCAGGTGTATGAAACAGAAAAATTAAAAACAAAATCATGACTTAAGCAAGATAGATATTGCTCTTTCTATCCAGGGCTGACAATGGTGGTTCCATAGCATTAGGGCCTCACGTTCCAGATGGCTGCTGGAACACGAGGCACTAAATCAGCATTGCAAGCCATTAGAAAGGTGGGAAGAACAAAGAGCTGTGCACTACTTCTTTTTAAGAAGATTTCATGGACGTCTCTACAATACTTCCTTATATGTCTCGTTGACCAAAACTTAGACACATAATCATACCTAGCTGCAAGCTAAAAGGAGATAGAGTCTTTTAGATGGGTGCCTGGGCATCCCAATAAAATGAGCATCTGTTACTAAGGAAAATAAAGAGTATGGATGAATATGGATGTTGGGACAGACAACAAACAGCCTCTATGAAAGGTAGTAAAGGAGAGAGCCGGGGGAGAGGTTTTCATCTAGGACAGTAAGTCTCATAAATCCTGGATTCCTTCTCCTGCTCCTCCTGGCCCCTCATTTCTTCTGTCATCCAAAAGCCTCTTTCTGGGAGGACCCAATTAGCCCTACTTTCTCTCCAGAAGAACCTCAGTCCTGGAATTGGACTATGGCTCAGTCAGTGACATTGGTGTCAGGTTCCTATTCACTGTTACTCTGCAGAACCCCAAACCCTGGCAAAACCATCTCCAACATCATCTCCTCATACCTTCTCCCCCTACTGGTTATGCCCTACACTACCAGGGATTTTCTCCTTTAGAACTGGGTTTGGATTCAAAAGACAAACTCTCTTCATGCCAAAAAGCCTCTGCACATTGGCTCCAATTATACATTCTGGATAGAAATAATTTAGTATCCAATAAGCATCCCTGTCTGTTCATGGGGCTCACATATTTTTAAAAATAGAGAAAATGTTGAGCACCTTCTCATCATTTCAATAATGAAGAGCTCTAAGATTCATCACACTTTTTTCGTTGGTAAGAGATAGAACATTGGAGCCTAAGTTAGTTTGTATTATCCCATAAAGATAGCTTTAATTTTAAACCAAAAAAGCATCTTTCCTTGAAAACCCAGAAACATGTTTTAGATTAGGAAAAACAGACCCTTGATGTTCTTCCATCCCGGCCATGAAGGAAAAGGAATAGTCGGTGTTCCTTAGAGCAACAATGTCACCGTAAGGCCAGGAGTCAACCATATACCCAGGCAGTTACCAGTTCCTTGGGGAGGGAGTCAAAATTATCAATCTGTGATTACGGCATTGGGGTAACCTAATGTGGACAGGTGGTATGTGAAGTACTAACTGGTGTGTTGCACATCCTGGCCTGCTCAAACTGCACTTCAAAGAACTTGTTCACTTGTCCCCTTTTCGATCCTCTCTCCAAAACTAAACAAACACCCTCTGAGTTAGGAAAGAGGAGGAATAGGATTATTAGAACGTAAGCAGGAGAATTAGACCCTGGTGAGATCTATGAAATGGGGCAGAAGGGAGGGAAAACAATAGATTCCCAGATAGGTTTAGCAATCCAAGGGCAGAGGGACTTTTGATCAAAACCAGGAAAGTGAATGTCATGTCCCCTTTCTCTCAGAACCTTTCAAGGTATAATATAGAATGCCGATAGGACAGATCTAAAAGACGGTCTGAAACCACTCACATGTGGTGTGTGTGTATGTATGTGTGGTGCGTGTGTGCACGTGTTTGTGTCTTCATGGGGAACAGGGAGGAACATCTTCAAAGGATGAGGAAGGGCCAGGCGACCCAAAAGCCCTTAGGATGAGGAAGACACAGGATATAAGGTGATATGGTTTGGCTTTGTCATCTTGAATTGTAATCCCACAATCCCCATGTGTTGTGACAGGGAGCTGGTGGGAGGTGACTGAATCATGGGGTGTTTTCCCCCATGCTGTTCTTGTGATAGTGAATGAGTTCTCATGAGATCTGATGGTTTTATAAGTGTCTGGCATTTCCCCTGCTGGCACTCATTCTCTCTCCTGCCGCCTTGTGAAGAGGTGCTGTCTGCCATGATTGTAAGTTTCCTGAGGCCTCCCCAGCCATGCAGAACTGTGAGTCAATTAAACTTCTTTTTTTTATAAATTACCCAGTTTCGGTTATTTCCATATAGCAATGTGAGAACAGACTAATATTAATACATGTGGCCTGCTGACCAGGACAATGACACCTCAGCATACTCTAGCTGGGAGAGATGCCCATGACCATGGACCAGAAGCTTCCCCTGGTGCCAGGATCCAAACTGGGACCCCAAAATCTTAGGCAGACTCTGGAGAGGCCTTAAAGAGGTTGAGGGAATCATGAACTGTGAGGGAATCATGAACCGATTCATTTTTAACCTGAAAGTCATGGTGCTTTCTCAGAAATAACTAAGATTATGTTTTCTGCCATTTGGTGAAAATGGGGCTTAACAAAAACACTGAGTAATAGAAATATGTATTTTCTCTTTTTGCACACCTAACTTGATACTTGCTGCCTTAGTCACCCATTTGAGGTGTGGTGTTAGGTGTTTCTTTGGAATCTGCAAGGTGCTCTGAGAGTGGACTGAGGGGAGGCACAAAACATCACTAGAAGCTCTGACCAAGTTTTTGTTTTCACTACAATCACTTTTTTTAGGCACAGCTGTCACCAAGAGAAGGCCTACTTTGAAAAGCAGATGGCAGGAGTTTAGAATACAAGAAAGGAGCTCCCTGGGCAGATGGCAGCAACAAGGCATGAAGAAATAAAGGTCTCAACAGAGAGGCAGGAGGCGTCTTTGAGAACAAAGGTTTGAGAGGAGAGAGACATGAGCAAAGTCCTGGCTTCAGAGAGTCAGTAACCGGGGATCTGGTAGAGAGTCCCTCCCTCTGGGATGAGCCCTTCCTCCACAAAGTATCTGTCCAGCCACACTCCTCAGTCAGACAGCACTGTGAACATTCCCGTAAGCATTTCGTAAAGCCTGTGGGGCTCCCCCAAAGCACTCTTCCCTATCCATCTGGCAAACATTACTGTCAAATGCATCAAAAACTTATCATATAACACTTCCAGTTTTTTCATCATAAGCCCTTCCAAACTGCCCGCTGCTATTGTTAATGACGCAAGATTCTGACGTCTCCTTCATGCAACAAACTCCAGCTCTCTTTTTTTCTTCTTACCTTACTTAGTAAATTCAGTATGTTTTCATGCAAATATTAGAACCTATGCCTTCTATTTTGCTTCGAAATGCTCTTGGCTCTTGCAACTACAGCTGTGTAACTCCATAGTGGATGAAACTATCACAATCTAGAAAATAAGTTTTCTGTCTTTTGGACAAGATTTCATTTGATTTCAGAATCATCTCTTGACTATCCAGTGGGCTTGCCTGCAAAGAAGTATGATTCTCAAGGATACATTTGTTCTGTTACAACTTTTTGTATGATACTTGGGCTGAGTTCATAGTTCCTCCTACAGAAAGATGTCCATCATGGTAGAGCACTGAATCAGTGAACTTGAAAGCTAGGAAAGACTTCTAAAGGCCATTTATTACAGCTTCCTAGTTTACAGAAGCAGAAATGAAGGTGCAGAGATATGAAGGCCTTTCCAAAGGCCACTCCTCCAGTGAGCTGCTGAACCAGGTTTATAAGCTTGGTGGCCTAGAACCCTGTTTAGTGTTCTTTTATGCCACGCTATTTTTAATCTTCTTGCTTGACTAGTATGGAAGTCATTTGTGATGTTCGCCAATACAGGCATACCTCGTGTTATTGCTCTTCACTTTACCGTGCTTCACAAATATTGCATTTTTAACAAATAGAAAGTTTGTAGCAATCCTGCATCAAGCAAGTCTAATGGCGCCATTTTTCCAACAGCATGTGCTCCCTTGTGTCCACCTCAGCATTTTTTAGCAATTAAGTATTTTTAATTAAGTTATGCACCTTGTTTTCTTAGACATAATACTATTGCACACTTAGTAGACCACAGTATAGTGTAAACATAAATTTTCTATGCGCTGAGAAACCAAGACATTTGTGTGACTTGCCTCATTGTGATATTTGCTTCATTTTGGTGGTCAGAAACCGAACCCACAATCTCTCTGACATATGCCTGTATTTCTTTGGGGAGATAAAGGAAGAAGTTAGGCATGGCTATGTGACTTGTTTGGCTAATGAAATGTGAGCAGAAGCAAAGTGTTTCACTTCCACTTTAAGAACCAGTAGGTGATTCACCAAGTTCCCTTTCTGCTACCATGGCAACAGGTAACATACTAGATAATAGAAGTTCCACCAGCTGAGGACTATGAGGAGACTGAGGACGGACGATGTGGAGCAGAGCCCCAGCTGACTCATAAAGGACATGTAGCAAGAGTAAAAAATAAACCTTCACGGTTGTAAGCCACTGAGACTTGGGGGTTGTTTGTTGCTACACCATCACCTAGCCTGTCCCCACCAGGTGAGCCTGAGCCACACCTCCATTCCCACGACACACCTCTGTGCATGAAGACTTCAGAGGGTACACAATGCAGGAAATCAAAATTCAGCTTCATAAAACATTCCAGATTCCACACATCACCAACATTCTCTCTTCCTCTTGGCATGTATTAGGGATAGGGGATGTGGTTTATTACAAAAGATGAGTATTTTAATAGCTTCTTATTCCTTGAGCTATTCTGCAGGTAAGTTCCTGGTGGAAATTCCTCTATTCTTAGGGTTAAAAACAGAATGAATGAGATAATTTTAATAAGCTCAGTGCATTATGACCTCAAGTGCATCATCCTGTACTTACACACACATACATGTGCAAAGACCTTTGGTTTCCTTGGAGGCTTTCTAGCTAGATAAGTCTCAGACTTCACAGGTTTCCTAACTTTATGAGCATCAACATTATAACAAGCTGATGCTTAAAAAACATCACATCATCAGATATTTCATAAGAATAGTTACAAAATTAATGGAAGCTCCTCATAGAGTAGTAAGAGAGCCTCTGTGACCTTGGGTAAGTCACTTAGCCTCTCTGGGCCTCAGTTTCCTTGTCTATAAATGAGGATAGTAGTAGTCCCTGCCTCCCAGGGTTCATGTGAGAATGAAGTTGGGTCATGCACATCATGTCTGGTTCACAGTAAGTACATAATGTTAACTCTATCTGAGCCATAGAGTACATAGAAATCCAAAAAGTAAACTCGATTCAGACTTTTTGCTTTCCAAGAAGGGTGAATTCAGAAACTGTTTGGTTCACCAATTAGTGGTTTTCTGGAAAAGCTGTAAAACCATGGTCCTACCATCTGGAGGTTTTAACACACTTTTGAAAACACAAACAGATGGGTAGGCAAATGGGTATTGCTAACAGTTCGGGAAAATTTTCCAAACCTCTTGCTGAGGGCCTAGATCCAGCTGGGAAAATCTTTAAAGGGCAGGCTCATTTATACTTTTCCATCTTAAATACTTGGACTTTTCAGGTTTATAACAAAGCTCAGAAAATACTAAAGGTTAAAGGAGAACTGAGAGCTGCCAAGGAAATGAAAGATGAGGTAAGGCTCCTAACTCCTCTACATACGTGGAGTTGAATATTCATTACAAGGGACTTTTTTTCATGTTTTATTATTCAAAATTCCAGTAACAAGCATCACAAAATATCAGGGACAGAGGTGGGCAGCAGAGCATCGTGTTTAAGAGCCCAGACTTGAGCTGGGTGGGTCTGGGTCCATATCTATCAGCAGTATGATACTGAGTTTTTTGCCTACTTTAAGTTTCCTTTGCTTTATCTAGAAAATATGAATGATGATCACCTATTCCAAAGAGTTGGTATGAGGATTAGCAAAGGTAGTGCATGTAGAAGGTATTTAATTGATATTAACTATTGTTGCTAACATTCTCTCTTTATCTGGAATGATATGAAGATGGAGTGTCTGATTAGTTTAATCTTTTGGTCAAACTGTGTTTATGGGGTCAGGCACAGTGACTCAAACCTGTAATCCCAGCACTTTGGGAAGCCAAGGCAGGAGGATCGCTTGAGCCCCAGAGTTTAAGACCAGCCTCGGCAACACAGTAAGACCCCTGTCTCTACAAAAAAAAAAAATTAGCCAGGTGTGGTGGCATGCTCTTTTGGTCCCAGCCACTCGGAAGGCTGAGGCCAGTGGATCACTTGAGCCTGGGAGGTTGAAGCTGCAGTGAGCCATGATCACACCAGTGCATTCCAGTTGGGGCGACAAAGACCCTGTCACAAAAACAACGACAACAGCAACAAACTATGTTTATGTATGCCCTACCTTGTTTCAGAAAGGATTTAAGGGGACTGTTTTGATGCGTAAAGGATTGTCCCACGTACCATATGCTTTTTAACAGACCTCCTACCAAGAGGTGAGCAGATTCTGAAACAGGCAGTCCACTCCTTTCGTGCTGCATTACTGGAGCCATACAGAACTTGATACCAGTTCTGTGGGGAACAAGGATCTGGTATGGATTTTCTAGAAGGCTGTTTCTTCATTTAACTTATATCTGTGGATCTCCTTCAATGTGCCAGGCATTCATTGTTCTAGGAGCTGGGAATAAAGCAGTGAACAAAATAGACAAAGATCCCTACTCTCATGGAGCTTACCTTCTTGGTAGAATAATTTCTCAAATGATATGATAGTGAAAAGTCTGTGAAAATTGCCCAGGTGCCAATAAAAATCAGCCCACGTTCCATAGGTGGCTGATCTCCACCATATGTCGTGTGTATCCTACACTGTATACTTATGGCCAATTTTGTTTTTATGGCAAACACTAATCTAGCCTTCCACAATATGTGTCAGACAGTGTTCTAAGTACGTTGTATCTACCAATGCATTTAATCATCACAACAACCTTAAGGAAACTATAATTATCTCTATTTTATACATAGGGAAATATAGCCACAGAAGTTAAATAACTTGTTAATGAATATACAACTGATAAGGGAATCTCTCAGATATCTGTTTAAATTTGTTAATCTAAGTGTGTGCGTGTGTGTGTATGTGTGTTTAGCCTTCTTACATTTCATAATGTTTTCTTTTTTTAATCTTTTTTATTATACTTTAAGTTCTGGGATACATGTGCAGAATGTGCAGATTTGTTACACAGGTATACACCAATTTTTAAAGAATTTAGAACACCATAAAATACAGTCACTCTTCAGTATATGAACATAATTGGTTCTAAATGTTTGTTCACAGGCAAAACCTTGTATAAGTACCCATTCATTTCCATCATAAGTAATGCAAAAACTGTAATATTTCTATAAATGGAAAAGTCAACTGGTAATCAAGTCAGTAATATCAATAGTGTTTAAAATTACTGCAGATAACTGTAAACTCTACTATTACACAAGTAGAATGTAAAAATTCCTGAATCAATGTTAGTTTTTCAGGTTTCGTGATTCTTAAGGCATGACTCTCACCATAAATTGAATGGTTGTGATATTAGTGGTGGTTAAAAGTGGTTTCCCATTGATTATTGAAGATTTGTCCTTATCCTCAGACAAATAAGATAATATCCCAAAGATGATGACCTTTATGGTGTTATTGGTTGAATCCTAAATTACTCTGGATTTTCATGTTGAAATGCCAAATCCCTGGGAATGCTGCCATTTTGAATCTTTGCAATGCTCTTGGGCTCTGAAAATGCTACTGAAATCACGAGCTTCAATTTAACATTAGCTTCCCCCAAGAAGAAGCTTGAGACTGTCGATACTTGGAAACCTAGAGCAAAATGTCTTCTCCTGTTTTGAAATATATGTTTGAGATACCATGCTTTTTGACAAAAGACCCATTTAATCAATACAGAAAATTTGCTTCAGTAAATAACCTATTTTCTAATAGTTATCATGAATATGGTGCCACTGCAGTATCAGCACTTATCATTTTGCCTGTGGGTTGATAGCTGCTGCTGCTGTCATATGTTTCAAAGCAGAGTGACCAGGTTCCAACCTTATATAAGAGAAACCAGGTAACTAAGTACATGACTTATGTAAATGAAAACTCACCTGGCAGCAGAGACTTGTGATTTCAGCCATTGTTAATGACTTCCGATCCAGGACAGGATCAGATGTTGCCTGAGGGTCAACATTATGACTCTCGGTTCATCTCATGCCCCAGTAATGGTTACAGAACTATGACTGATGAAATGTCAGATTAAATCTATCCCTATTGCATGTTGATACTCAAAAGGCATCTGCCTGGGATTTAGCCTTCATAAAGTAGATAGGATTATAAATAGTTTACAGCTAATATCTGTGTGAGATACTAGCAAGAAATTAGGTTCACTGAGACCCCAGAAACATTGGCTTTTCTGGGGTTCTGAGGTGAGCACAGCCTTTTCTAATAACTCCCTATAATTAAAAATTGAACGTGGTTCTGGAAATCACCTGATGACTCTCCCAGCATTTTTACTCCTTTTCTGATGCATCAAAACCTCTTTATAATTTGGTTTCCAGGAGTGAATGGTTAAGTTTTGTTTTCAAAAGTGAATTTCACTTGACATCCATCAAAACATATTTGTTATTCAACTGGTTTAAGGAACGTTCAAAGAAATGATTTATTCCAAACCTTGTTTCGTGAATGAAGACATTTTCTCAGAGACTCTGAGCCAACGCTAAATGTACAAATTAGATGAGGTCATCTACATTGAAGATCCAATTCTGAACTTCTGGTGGTGCAAAAGAATTGGGCTATCAGGCCTTCTACTCAGAGGACATCCAAAACTGGAGGAAGAAAGGATATTTTTATTGGCCTGAGAGAGAGCACTTAACTTTTAATTTAGAGAAACTCAAGTGTGTATCATTGGTATTTTGTTAGTGAGCCTTCAGTGTACTAGTCTCCATGGGGAACAATCTGCTGTCAGGGTCCCTGCCTTAAGACACATATATTCAGCACCAAGGCAAGAGTATAGGGTATTTGGCTCTCTTGTGGAGCAGGCATCTTGTTGTCACCTAAATTGCTCGTAGATGCCAAAGAAAGACAGTCCTGTGGCCAGAGTGAAGAGGTTCCTTAGGGTCCCACTTCCTGGAGAGGCTCCATACCCTATTCCCAGTGTGGTAACCACAGGAAAGGGATCCAAAGCACCAGAATCAAACTACCACTCTTTATCGAGTTAAGCATTTTGTTTCCAAGTTAGAAAACAGTGTCTGTACACCGTTTTTTAAGGCCACTCTATACATATTATCTTAAGAGAGTCCCTGGTAATTGTCTTAATGGTAATTACATGCTTAGGACAGTTGACATCCACTGTTATTTTTCTGGAAGTAAGGAACGAAGGATGGGAGCAAGAGAGGAGGAGGGAGAGTTTTGAGATAATGAAATCCTTTTAATGACAGAGCCATGCCGTTAACCTAATTAAACTGTAAAGTGGTTAAAAAAAAATCCAGGTACTAAATGGAAATGAAGAAATAAATCAGCGGAGACAGCAGCAGTTCTGGGAAACCTTCTGAATTCCGAATACTCTGACATTGCAATGTCCGATTCTCGCCGTTGTCCTCCGGCCCCCCTCGGCCTTGTGTAGGGGTCTTTTAAACTGACCTGTCCAGTAAGGCTTGATTTACGATGCCCATATCAGGTCTCCAGTTCCTCTGGGAATGTATGTTATGCAGCTCATGTATTTCAAAAGACAAACCAGTCAGTCGGATAGGATGGCACAGCACCAGCTACAGGGTCAGGAAGAACGTGCTCTCCTGGCCCTACTACTAACCAGATGTGAGACCTTGGGCACTGTGGCTTATTTCCCTTCACTATTTCTATGCACCTATCCCCTGCCTACTGCGCACTTTTGCAGCTGTAACTCTCTTAGAAGAATTGTCTTTAGACTACTGAAGTCACTGCCTACAGGGGCAGAGAGCTGGAAGTTCTTAGTTGCTTATAACCCATGGGATGGTCATTGGCCATTGACTGACTGATGCTGAGTTTGACAGCCCAGCTTTCACTGACACCAATCAGGACAGACTGTAAGGTGTAGCTTATATTCCAGAGTTTCCTGTATGAGCAGGCTAAAATTACTGCCCACAGGATTCTCTGAAAATGTACCTGTACTTGGTTTTTACCCCTTCCCTATCCTGCTTCCCCTTCTTCCATGCTGGTTTTTCTTGGGAGTGTTTCTTTAATAGATGCCATGAATCCTCACTTAAGAACCCTCTTGGTAATCTAACCTAAGAGATAGGTACTGTATTAGTCCATTTTCACACTGCTATAAAGAACTACTGGAGGCTGAGTAATTTATCAGGAAAAGAGGTTTAACTGATTCACAGTTCCACATAGCTGGGGAGGCCTCAGGAAACTTAACAATCATAGCAGAAGGCAAAGGGGAAGCAAGGCACATCTTACATGGCTGGCAGCAGGAGAGAGACAGTGAGGGGAAGGGCCACACTTTTAAACTTGTAAGAACTCACTCACTATTGTAAGAACAGCATGGGAGAAACCACCCCCATGACCCAATCACCTCCCACCAGGTCCCTCCCTCAACACGTGAGGATTACAATTTGAGATGAGATGTGGGTGGGGACACAGAGCCAAACCATGTACTTACCATGAAAGAAACAGCCTCAGTTCCTAGATTTGAAACTCAGCACCAGTAACACCTGTGCTCATGAGCGTTGTAGAAAACCGGCACAGTGACAGAACTGAAGCACTACACAGGTTCACACAGGACTTCTTCCTCATTCCTTTTCACACCATTACCACCCACAACTCTGGGAGTGGAGGTGGCATCCTGGTGTGATAAAGCCCCACCCTCCTACAGCAGCTCTGCACCCGCACCCCCACCCAAGTTACTATGCCCCACACACTCTATTTATATCTCAATCACTACTTTCCATCCCCATCTAGCAACAATTAGCTAATTCTTTTCACTCATAATCAAAGACAGAACTTAGCCACCAGCCCAGGGATCTCACTTTTATTCCCATTGTGAATGCCTCTAAAGAAAAGCACTTTTGGGAGGCCGAGGTGGGCAGATCACGAGGTCAGGAGATCATGACCATGCTGGCTAACATGGTGAAACCCCATCTCTACTGAAAACATAAAAAAAATTAGCCTGGAGTGGTGGCGGGTGCTTGTAGTCCCAGATACTCAGGAGGCTGAGGCAGGAGAATGGCATGAACCCGGGAGGCGGAGCTTGCAGTGAGCAAAGATTGTGCCACTGCACTCCAGCCTGGGTGACAAAGCGAGACTCCGTCTCAAAAAAAAAAGAAAAGCACTGGGTTTATAGGTGAGGGAGATCTTTTGGTAGTCTAGTGGGTAGAAGAGAAAGGTAAGAGACTTCAGAATCCCATATCAAGCCCATCATGGATTCACTATACTTGTCTTGACAAGTTCATTTGACATCTCAATATGTTCATCAGTGGCAGAGCCATTAATATTTATAGACAGTCCACTAGGTGCCTAGAATTATTCTAGGCACTGACTTCCTCTTGAAAAACAGGGGAATTGTCTGTGGTGCACCCTCAGCAGTGTGGTGAAGATTAATTAATATAAATCAGTAATTGTCTGAATAACACAGAGCGCTCAGACACCTGGCAATTGGAAACTGTGTAAATGTCACACAGGATGAGTAATAACAGCTAACGGTTGATGGACAAATTTCCAGCAAATTTCAAGTCTCTGTCAACCTGTTAAGTGAACGAAAGCAAGCACTTTCTTGATAGCTTATAATTGATGCTTTTGTTTTTCTGGCTGCCTAGGCGGGGGAGAGAGACAGAGAAGTGAGCAGCCTGAACAGCAAGCTGTTAAGCCTGCAAGTTGACATCAAGAATCTGCACGATGTCTGCAAGAGACAGAGGAAGACCTTGCAGGACAATCAGCTCTGCATGGAGGAGGCAATGAACAGCAGCCACGTAAGGGACTTGGCAGCGGCCGCTCACCCCTGCTCCCTCGACTCCTGCCTCTGTTCCTTTGGGCGGGAATAATAGAAAGTTCTTCCACTGTTCATTCAAGAGTACTTATTGAGCAAGCAATGAGAGAGAATTAAGAGAATTAAACACGCACACCCCAACACACACACACACACGGAAAATGCCATTCCTGCCTTCAGGATTTTTCCATCTATCTCCAAGGTCATGTACATCCTAGGCACAATGTTTTCCTTATCGGGCCTTTCACACCTGTATTTACAGCCCGTTGCCCTGAAAATATCAGATCATAGTGATACAAGGGGAGCAGCATCTGCTATGGATCTCAGACAAACTTCTAAGTCAACCATGAAAATAAAAACCATCGCACCTGCTCCAAGGTATCAGTGTGCATCGGGATAGCAAGGGATATTTATTGCTGCACCTGTGTCTTACTGCCTGTAAGCTTTTCTTCTGGATGCAGGAAACTGATAATAGGACAAGCTCAGTTTCTCAAGAGTGAATGCCTCTAGAAGCAACCTTCAAGCAATGTCAGATGAGGAGATGGTAGATTACATCTCCCACCTTCCTTTCTCCCTCGTCAGAGGTAACCCGAGGCATGCTGTCTCACAGACTTCCTCAATGCACCTGAGCCCAGTTGCTCACAGTGGTACCTGACTTGATGACACACTTTTTTTTTTTAACCCAGTGTTGTTGTTGTTGTTGTTGTTGTTGTTGTTACGTAAGTTCTTTAGCGGTGATTTGTGAGATTTTGGTGCACCCATCACCCAAGCAATATACACTGAATCCAATTTGTAGTCTTTTATCCCTCACCATCCCCCAACCCTTCCCCAGAGTCCCCAAAGTTCATTGTTTCACTCTTATGCTTTTGCATCCTCATAGCATAGCTCCCACTTATAAGTGAGAACATATGATGTTTGGTTTCCCATTCCTGAGTTACTTCACTTAGAATAATAGTCTCCAATTCCATCCAAGTTGCTGCGAATGCCATTAATTCATTCCTTTTTATGGCTAAGTAGTATTCCATTGTATATATACACCACCTGCAAAAATATGGAACCAGCCAAATGCCCATCAATCAATGAGTGGACACACCTTTTATCTGCTTCCTTCCCTTCCTTCAGTCTCCCACTCCCCAGCCAGAGTTTACTAAGACCACCTCCCACATCAACTACTACTTGACCCTCAGTTCCTTGTCACAGAGCCTGCTTTCAGGGCTGCCCAAGCCAAGACACTCAGTAGCACTGATCCTACGCATGTGTGAACATGCAGACCTCCTGGCATGAGCATCTTTCTTGAGACTGATTTTGGACTAATACTTACCTAGAGTCTAGGCTGTTCATCAGCTGAGGTAATTTCATTTCAGCCTGAGGTTTGCTTTCTTTGGAAGCTCTAAATCTAAGGTCTTTAAGTCAGTCTCTAAATTTATCCACACAAGCTGGGGAGCCAGCTGGGAGATATTTTCCCACAGTTCTCTGAACATTTTGGGTTTCCAAGAATTCTTTACTTGTGGTCTTCATTTCCATTTAGTGACTTGAGTTCTTGGTAAACAGAAAGCAGGTCCTGGCTGCACAGACCTGTTGCTGGACACCCAAAGTTAGCCTCTGGGAGGCTGTGAAGCCACCACCGTGTTCTTCACTGTTTGTGGTCAAGGATCTGGCCTCTTTTCATTGCGTCTATAAGAGTTCTCCCAGAACTTACCACCTCACTATTGAAACCACAAATTGTTCCTCTGCAATGCCCTAGAAATACTACCAACAAAGCATTTCTACTTCATCTTCTAAGCATTGCTTTCCTCAGGAAGTCACAAATAGAGAAAAATCCACTGGTTTCCTAAATGGATCTCAGGAAGAAGATTATCATAATTTACTTCTTTCTAAATATTAACATTTTAGGATATTTTCACCATTGCTGTCATGAGTTTACTTATTCCCCCAGTCAGGAAAAGCCATGTGGCTTATAAATGTACCTGGCAACTTGGAAAGGAGAAAGGTATTAAATTGCATTTTATTATTCTAATTGCCCAGAAGAAGGTCTAACAGCTTGAAACAAGCTTTAAAGCGGGCTCTTTTTTCCCCTAGCACTTAGTGCAGAATTTAAATAGCAGACTATGCATACAAATACACAATTAGATGTAGACTTACACTCATCCGCCCAGAAAATCCCTTTAAGATCTGCCTTCCACATGGAAATGTAATATGGGAACAAAAGGGAAACCAGGACTTTCTGAAATTCTGACTACTCTCTAACAAGGAGCTGGGGAAACAAGCAGGAGATCAGAGTTTATGACCACAATTATGCAAAAAGATTAAAATATTACATTAGATGTTATGTATAATAAAAGGAGTGGCAGCGAAGGGGTGAGTGATATGACCTTGCAAATCAAAACTATGTTATGCTCCCAATCCCAGGAACAGAGCAGGAAATAGGGTGAAGCAAATGGGGTGGCTAAGGTGCAAAATTCATGGGCACAAGCTCTTCAGGTGCCAACCTGCATGTGCTCCACCTTGAGACTGAGTGCCTCCTTAAAATTTGCATCTCACTTGCCTCACCATAGTCCTGGGCCTGCCCAGGAATCAAAAGAGAATCTCAATTAAAGTGAAAGGAGAAAAGAACAACAAAGATATCATAATAAAATTATCAAACCAGAAAAGAAAGGGCCTTTTGAGCAATTTTCCCAGGCTCCATTCCCTGATGGTGGCATAGGGTGCATGCCCTGATATTCAGTAGAGCTCAGATTGCCAAACTCATCTTTGAAGTGTACAGAGGACACTATTTTTAGCATAAAGCTATATAAGGCGAGTTTGATTCCTGCGGATAAAAGTAATTTGTTGAAGATGTAAAGTTAGTAGAATCTTGATGGACATTATTACACAGTATCATTTTGAATCATTGGGAATGGAAAAAAAATATTTCACTGAATCTTCTAAATGCAATGTGAAATCCTGGATTAGATATTGGAACAGAGAAAACACATTAGTGGAAAAACTGGTGAAATCCAATAAAGTATAGTTCATAGTAATCTTCGAACATTAATTTCTTAGTTTAGACAAATGTACCCAGTTATTTAAGAAGTTTGCCTTAGGGAAAGCTGTATGAAGAACATATGGGAACTCTCTGGGCTACTTTTGCAATTTTCTGTAAATCAAAATTATTCTAAACTACTTTTTTTTTAAGTGAATCTCAGGCAAGCAGAAGTCACTAGTGAGAAGAATATCAACATCAGAAAGATGCATCTAAAATTCATGTCTCTTAAACATACAGTTCTCTGTTCTACTAGTACAAGGAAGTACAAGAAATGCAATTTGTAGAAGACATAAAAAGTAAGAGATAAGTCCGGGCGCGGTGGCTCACGCCTGTAATCCCAGCCCTTTGGGAGGCTGAGGCGGGTGGATCACCTGAGGTCAGGAGTTCGAGACCAGCCTGGCCAACATGGCGAAACCCCGTCTCTACTAAAAATGCAAAACTTAGCCAGGAATGGTAGCAGGCGCCTATAATTCCAGCCACTCGGGAGGCTGAGGCAGGAGAAGTGCTTGAATCCAGGGCACAGAGGTTGCAGTGAGCTGAGAGCATGCCACTTCACTCCAGCCTCAACAACACAGTGAGACTCCATCTCAAAAAAAAAAAAAAAAAAAAAAAAAAGCAGATAAACCTATCCAGTGATATAAGGCTAAACTAGAGTTCAAAGGAAATAGCTCACCTCAAAGTTAGGAAAAGAAGTTCATGACAATGACTGAAAAAGTAAGTTAGTCCTCATCTGTGCTAATGGTTGCTGCTGCTACCTCGTGAACAAGGAGAAACTGATTCAAAAGCCAAATAACCCCTCATGCAATTCAGCTGAAAGTTTGCAGACTTCCTATGTTGTTCTATGGACCTGAACACCAAGAATACCTATCACAAATTTAATAGATCATGCTGTATCAAAAGGTCAAATATGAAGCACTTAGAATTTTTCAGCTATACAAATGTATTCTCTGGTTCTGCTGTGGCCCAGACAGTGTTAACTTCTTTTTTCTATTGTGGATTTTGGTCCCCTCCCCAGGAAATTAATTCAGTTTGATGTATCCAAGTCTTAAGTTTCTCAATAAAGAAAAAAATCTCCATTAAAAAAAGATAGTGAGACTTTTGGTTCTTAAATGAAAAAAAAAAAAATCATTAGGGATTCAGTTATCAGAACAATGCCAACCTAGTCAGCGCAAACTAGAACAGGGAACAAAATGGTTAAAAAGTATTTTGAAAAGCCAGCTTTAGGCAAATCAGCAGGGCCTGATGACATACTTCGAAGAGTACTTAAGGAATTGGCAGGTGTTATTACATAGCTGCTAGTGATTATTTTTGAGAACTCAAAAGGATAAAGAAAGTCCCTGTAGACTGAAAAAGGGTAAATGAAGTGCTCATCTTTTTAAAAAGGGAAAAAGGACAATCCTTGTAATTATAGACCTGTCAGCTTAACTTCAGTACAAGGAAAATACAGAACTTAACATCAATCAATTAGCATCAACTTGAAAAGCACAAAGTATTGGGTGGAAACCAACGTGACTTTTCAAAAGGCAAATCATGCCAGGCCAATTAATTTCCTTCTGTGATCAAGTGGCCACATAGGCAAGGAAGGAGCAATAGCTATAATCTCTTTGACCACAAGTAGGGCTGAAAGGTTGACTAAATATGGGAACAGGTTCCTATGGACAGCCAGCAGTCCCCATCTTTTCAAGCAGCTGAGACCTGGATAGAAATCCAGCTGAGAAACCTGGTAGACCAGATGGCCTCCAGAATCACATCTCACTCCAGATGGTCATTTTAAGAACCAGTCTCACCTCTGTAAGAACTAGTCTTTCAACATGCTTATTTTCTTCAGATCTCAGTTTAAAAGTCAAAGAAGACTCTAATAAAATATCTGCGTCTTCATTAGAAAGAATGTTTAAAAAAAAGAAGACAAAGAAGCAATAGGAAATAAGTTGGTGCCTTTGAGATACTGCTCTTCAGCACATTTGTAAGTGAAGTGTAGGCTTAATCCATAGTGTGTCATTTTCTATTCCTTTAGAATTTAGAAAAATAAACTTTTGAATGCATAAGGATAAATAAGTAGAAATTTAATAGGTCTCAAATAAGTCTAGGCATTTCTCCAAGTCTTTGAAATTTGATTCCTCTAAACCCATTGATATCTATAGTGTGCAAATATTTAAAATTCCTATCCAAAGAACTCTAGTTTCTCTGCAGATAGAAGCAGTCCTTGGATCTTTATAACCAGGCAAATTAGATTGGGTGCTATATTTGTCCTGTACTGGAAGAGTTGCATGAACTTTCATCATCTGGCTAGCCCATCATGTTGCCTCAGACCAAAATTAAACCCAGAAGATTCAAGATGACCTCTGGGGAAGATTAAGCATTGACATCTCACCAGTATCCCTGCCAGACTGCTAAGCTTTATACACATCATTTAGGAAAAGACATTTATTTCCCACAGGAAGCTTTAAGGCCAAAGAGCAATTCTAAACACACCTAAGTATAGATGGGGGTACCAGGTACTAGAGGGGAAGCCCTAAAGAGAGAGAGAGTTTGACTTCTTTTAAAAGAAGAGCATTTCTCTCATTCTTCTGGGCAGTGAAGAAAAAATAGGGATGTGGAAGGAAAGAGAAGCAAAGAATGAATATGCAACAGGAGACCACGGTTAGTTTTCAGCAGGGTTATACACACTCAGCAGTGGACAGATGCTTACGAAGCAAAATAAAAAGGATTTTGGCAAAATCTGATAAAGATTTTTTTTGAGACAGTATCTTGCTCTGTTGCCCAGGCTGGAGTGCAGTGGTGTGATCGTAGCTCACTGCAGCCTCAAACTCCAGAGCTCAAGTGATTCTCTCGCCTCAGCCTCTCAAGTAGCTGGGACTACAGGCACGTGCCAACATGCATGGCTAATTTTTTTATTTTTTGTAGTGATGGGGGTCTCGCTATGTTGCCCAGGCTGGTCTTGAACTCCTCATTTCAAGCCATCCACCCACTTTGGCCTCCCAAAGTGCTGGGATTATAGGGGTGAGCCACCATGCCTGGCCTGATAAGAATTTTATTGGATATATACTAAAACAAGCCCTTCTGAATTAACCCTACCCCAGAATGCTCACTCCTTTGCATTAATTCTATCCACGTTAAGTACTTATTTGTGATCATGTTTTTTCCAGGTAGCTCCCCACCCTGTTAACTTACTGTATAAGAAGGAGGACTCAGGCTCTTCAGAAGCCCCTGTATCCGTGCATGTGCACGTACACGCACACGTGAGCACACCACACACGCTACTCCCAACTCTCTTCTCTCCAGACCTCATTCACAGATGAGTTGTGAGACTAGCAGTGTTCTTATCTTGAAAAGAATGAAAGCCCTAAACACCAACATTTAATATAAATGCTGGCAATTATAGCTACACAAAGTAAATACAAAATTTAGCTTTGTTCAGCTTAGAAAAGAGGTCTCATCAACTTTCCCCCAGTCACATACACTGGATTCAGGCCAAGTATTCAGCATGTCTTTGCCTAGGATTTCTTTTGCCTGGTGACCACAGTGGGTCCATTTTCTCTGTCTGTCTTCTCAATTCTGAGGCACTTAGGATGAGACACTTCCAGTAGAGCTTGGACAGGGTCATTTGGATTGTACTGACACAATCAGCTATCATCTTTCTGGTTCTGGACTGGGTTGAGCCTCCTTTACCTTCTCTGTGCTGCCATCACCACTCTCAGTAGAGGTTTTTTGTCTTTCAGGTTCCAGCTCTTACTGAATTAATCTCATTAAAATTCCATCTCCCCAGTTACTCAGACCAAAACCCTGGCATCATCTGTTATGGATGACCATCATGTCCCATCATCCAACCTGTAACCCAGCAGCAAATCCTGTGTCCTGTCATTTCAAGATACATCTAGAACCCAACCACTTCTCACACCCTCCATTGCTACCGTCTTGGTCCACACCATCATCCTTTGTCTGGATTATTGCAGTAGCCTCCTACCTGGTCTTTCTGCTTCTGTCTTTGCCTGCCTAGAGTTGATTTCCGATAAACAGCCATTGTGTCCTTCATAAAAGCTCAGGGAGATCATGCTGCTCCTCTGCTCAGTACCCTCCAAAGGTCTTTCATCTCCCTGAAAGAAGGTAAAGTCTCGAGAATGGCTATACAGTCCTAAAGACCTCACCTTCTTTTCCTATCTCACTCCATCAGATACAACTTTTCCCCTTACTATCTCTGCTCCAGCCAGAAAAAAAAGTGGCTGCAACCCCTGGGGCTCCTCAAATATCACCAGGCATGCCTCCACCTCCAGGGCCATCTCTCCCTAGAGCATTCCAGATGCCTTCTTTTGCCTCCTTCAAGTTTTGGGTTAAATGTAGCTTCTCAATTTGGTCCTCCATGCAAACATTTAATTCAAAAATATAACCTCCTCCATCTTGGCATTCCTCATCTTCCTCCTCTGTTTCACTCTCCCCTATTGCATTTTGTCCTTCTAATATACTACATATATACTTGCTTAGTTTTCTCTCTCCCCATATTAGATGCAAACTCCACAAAGTTGGGATTTGTCTGTTTTATATAATGCTATATCCCCATTACCTAGTGTAGTTCAAGTTGGGATTTGTCTGTTTTATATAATGCTATATCCCCATTACCTAGTGTAGTTCTGGATATAGTAGGTGTACCACATTATTTGCTGAGCACATTAATTAAATGAAAATATCATACCCACACAAAGGCTAGTATGGTTAATGTTCATAGCAGCAGTATTCATAATTGCCAAAAACTTAAATAACCCAAATATCCATCAACTGGTGAACAGATAAACCAAATGAGACAGAGTCTCACTCTGTCACCCAGGCTGGAGTGCAGTGGCGTGATCTCAGCTCACTGCAAGCTCTGCCTCGGGGGTTCACGCCATTCTCCTGCCTCAGCCTCCTGAGTAGCTGGAACTACAGGCGCCCGCCACCAAGCCTGGCTAATTTTTTTTATATTTTTAGTAGGGACAGGGTTTCACTGTGTTAGCCAGGATGGTCTCAATCTCCTGACCTCGTGATCCACCTGCCTCGGCCTCCCAAAGTGCTGGCATGAGCCACACGCCCAGCCTCAAATACTGATTCTTGCTGCAAACTGGACGAACCTCAAAAATATTATGCAGCCAGGCACAGTGACTCACACCTGTAATCCCAGCACTTTGGGAGGTCAAGGCGGGCAGATCACATGAGCTTAGGAGTTCGAGACCAAACTGGCCAGCATGGCAAAACTCCATCTCTACTAAAAATACAAAAACTAGCTGGGTGTGGTGGTGCATGCCTGTAATTCCAGCTATTCGGGAGACTGAGGCATGAGAATCACTTGAACCAGGGAGGTGGAGGTTGCAGCGAGCCAAGATCACACCACTACACTCCAGCACAGGTGACAGAGACTCTGTCTCAAAATTTAAAAATATATATATATGCTAAATTAAAGAAGCCAAAAAATGACATATTATACAATTCCATATGTGAAACATCTAGAAAAAGCAGAAAATCCATAGAGGCAGAAAGCAGATTTGTGGTTGCCTGGAGCTGGAGGAAGGAGCAGGAGTGACTGAAAATGGGCATGAGGAAATTTGGGGGGTTGATAGAAATGTTCTAAAACTGGATTGTAATGATGGTCACACAATTCTATAAGTTTATTACAAGTCATTGAATTGCACACTTAACAATGGTTGCATTTCATGATATGCAAAGTATACCTCAATAAATCTGTTTTCAAAAAGTTAATTTAAAAATTGGAAAGCCACTGTATTAGAAGTACTCTGTTAATGAGGTCAACGCCACAGGCTCAAACCCTTGGAAGCCAATGAGATTTCTTGGACTCTATTTTCATTTCTTTCATTCAATACATAGGTATGTATGAATCTATAATCTAGGCCCCATAAGAGCAGACATGGCCCTGCCCTCCAGGAGTTTATAATCTAATTAGAAGTTAAAATGCACAGAAATAATTACAGACAGAATACAGAATACCACATTAAGGACATGCTAGCAAAGTCTGTGGTACTGGTGCAAAGACAACTTTGCAGGGAAAAAACAGGAAGGAGAGCAGGTTTTAAACAGAATCTTAAAGAATGAACAGGAGGAGAATAAGCAGGGTTGGATGCTAAGGACTGCCCACAGGCTACCCTCTTTATCCACCTTTCCCTCACATGTCATTGTCATAAGGGATGCTGGAAAATATAGCAAATATAGAAGCATCAGCAACACAGGGATGTGTCCTACCAGAAGAATACCTGGTACAACGGGGGTGCTTCGCCTGTGTCTATTAAGTGAGTGAATGAATGAAGAATGAATGAACGAAAATGTAGGAACGAAAATGTAGATAAGATTCAGGAGAAGGAGACAGAGTCAGTGCCCAGATGTACCTGAACAATATCTCTGGCTCTCATTTTTCAGCATTTCAAAATCCCCAAGAACTCACCATTGACTCAATGTAATGCTCCTTTACCCAGGTGTTTTTAATACCAAGTTTAGTCCAAGAACCATGGCCAGAAATCCATTTCCTTCCAAGTCACTAGTGTTATCTTTATATGGGAAGGCAACACCTGAGCATATTATTACACATATCTCTCTAGGTCCTTTATGTGTATATTTTTTTCTTCTGACCTAAATAATAAGATTTTGGTGGATAAGAACCATTTTTTTTTCTTCTATTGAATTTGTCTTACTGAGTGGGAATACTAAGTGATACATTTCCTTGTGAATAGAGTGGGAAGTTCTCTGTAGATGAAGAGATAAAAAGGTGGATAGATGGATGTGAATGACTGAACAAATGAAAACAATCCTGGAACGAATATACATCCTGAGTGATGGCCTAAAGCCTTTTCTGTATGTCCTGTCTCTATTGTAGAACAAGAAGCAAGCACAGGCATTAGCATTCGAGGAGTCAGAGATGGAATTTGGGTCCAGTAAACAGTGTCATCTGAGGCAACTCCAGCAACTGAAGAAAAAATTGCTGGCCCTTCAACAAGAACTGGAGTTTCGCACAGAGGAGTTGCAGACTTCTTACTGTTCTCTCCGCCAGTATCAGTCCATCCTAGAAAAGCAGACTTCTGACCTGGTTCTTCTGCACCATCACTGCAAACTGAAAGAAGATGAGGTATAGAAAGATTAACCATGGAAATACCCCCACATTCTTAGGTACCTGCAGAAATCACACCAAGCCCACTAGAAAGCAGATGTTGGACTTAGGAGAGCTTTGCAACATCTCAAGCAGGTTTTATAAACTTTCCCCTTTAATTCTTGATCTTTTTGAAGCTGAGCAGAAGGAAACTAAACTGAATGGTGTAACTGGGTGAGAGCTCCAGTATTCATGCATGTGGAATATGTGGAGTGTGTGTGTGTGTGTGTGTGTGTGTGTATAAGTCCATCTTCTCCATTCTATTACCACTGCAATTTAAATGCAAAAGACTGTAGGTCTCTGAGGGTTATAAAAGAGGTATAAGGTCCATTAAATCCACCATTTTTAGAAAAATAAGGTCTTGATAATATATAAATTCCTGGCACCTGCACACTAGATAAGATAACCAGACGTTGACTAGGAGTCAATCATTGAGAGTACCAGGTAATTTTTTCAGACTGGAGTTTTAGATCATATAGACTTCACTTAAGTATATTCAGGGCATTAATTCCCATTCATGTTCCAGGGTGGTATTTTCTAAGCCAAAGAGTAGCATCCCTGCAGAATCCCAGGTAAATTCCAAGGACCCAAAGCTGCAGCACTAAAACCACTTGAGCAGTGATAGCACTAGCTGCAGTAAACCGTGGGTTCTAAGTGATGGGACAGACATACTCTTCCATCCTGGGATTTCTCCTGGCATTTTCTTTCTTTAGATTTAAAGATAAAATTTCAAGGAGTTAGGTTCTATTGGAAGGACAGAGAAGAAAAAAAAAATTCAAAGAGTGTTTTGGATGGTGCTGTTGCTTAAGGACTAAATTTAAGGACTTTAGGAACGACCTTAAAGACCATAAACTTTTAAAAGGGAATATTGTCACCTAATGAAAATTTGCTGAAAAGAATTGAGAGTGGGAGGAACAAAGAAAGGTTATTCTAACCCTACAAATATAATCTGTGACTAAGCCTGTGCACACACACATAGTTTTAAAAAGACAGTGCAAGGCTGTGTTAAAACTTACTGGTTCAGTACAACTTAAACAAAAGGGTCCAGCCTGGATCAAGCGACCTTGAATGAGTTAGGATTCTGTTTAGCAGCATGTAACAGAAAATAAATAAGCTAGTTTATTTCTGTGTCATATTTAAAAAGGTCAGAGACAGGTGGTCTGTTGCTGTTATGGCAACTGCATGTGTCATCAGGTCTAAGGGTCTATCCTTGGGTTCCACCATCATCAGCTCAGGGCTTCCATTCTCTAAGTCACCTGAGGTGCCTCCTGGAGCTCCAACCGTCACATCCTTTTTTTTTTTTTTTTTTTTTTTTTTGAGACGAAGTCTCACTCTGTTGCCCAGGCTGGGGTACATTGGCCCAATCTCCGCTCACTGCAACCTCCGCCTCCCAAGTTCAAGTGACTCTCCTGCTTCAGCCTCCTGAGTAGCTGGGATTACAGGCACCTGCCACCACGCCTGGCTAATTTTGTATTTTAGTAGAGACGGGGTTTCACCATGTTGGCCAGGCTGGTCTTGAACTCCTGACCTCAGGTGATCCACCCATCTTGGCCTCCCAAAGTGCTGGGATTACAGGCGTGAGCCACCATACTCGGCCACATCCTTGTTCCAAATAATCCAAATAAATGGGCAGGGGACCAGGTGACAAGGGTGGAAAAGAAAGGCACACTCCCCTCCTTTGAAGGACACTTTCTGGAAGCCACAACACCTTCACTTAAATATCACTGGCCAGAATTAGTCATGCGGCAACAGCTACTTTCTAGGAAGCCTAGGAAATGTGGTGTTTTAGGAGGCGCATTGCTGCCCCCAGTACAGTCAAGGCTCAATTACTAAGCAAGAGCGGGAGAATCGATATGGGACTCAGCAAATAACAGTCACTGTCGAAGATCCCAAACTGAGAAAGCACTGAGAAAATTATTTTAGACATTCTGCCAAGTTCCCTCAATGTCTTGTTGCACAGCCTCATCAAACTTCTGTCTAAGGTTGGGTTCACTCAACAGCAGACCCTAAAACAAGGATATAAATACAAGTAACTAATTCCAGAGGTGATTCCTGCAAGCACACGAGCAAGTGAGTCAAAGAAGGACCGAAGCTCATAAAGAACATTGGTATTGAGCAGACTGCTCGCTTGGTCCCTCTGGGGAACTCTGGCAGATAGTGTAGGACATGCCTCAGAGTGAACCCAACACACCCCAGTCACTGGTTGAGGGCTGCTCCTGAGGGTGTTAACTCCCCAGCACTTCTAACCTACCTGGTCTTCCCTCTCTGGTTGAATGGGCTGCTGGTATCAGAGAAGTCCTCAGGCAGAGTTGAATATGCTTGCAGTGGGAATGGGTTAGCTTGCAAAGAAATAGCAAGTGCCCAGGGGATATGGGCTGGCCACTGATAGCTTCGGTTACAAATATTTGGATATAAAATATTCCTCTCCTCTTCTCCTTACATAGTAGATACCTTACACAAAGTTATCCTTTCCTGAGAAGAATCTCAAATGACAGGCAGCAAGTATAATGAGCTTCAACTAATGGAACATGTTCTATCAGCATTCTGCACTGGATTATTTAAACTAATATAAAGTCATCCTTGATGACTCTTCTGCTGTTAACTCCTTCAACACATCAGATTCTAGTCATATGATTTAGCACACTCAACTACCTACAGCTGTTTATTCATTTTAACTCTTACCTCCCCAAGATTGTGAAAGTTTTAAATTCTTTGAGGGGTGAGCATATGTCTAATATGTATATATCCCCTCTGCCCTTAACACAATGCTCATGAGCTTTCAATAAATATCTGTCCGTTGGTTGACTAATTACTTGATGAGGAAGAAAATAAATCTAAATAAGGATTGTGCAAATCCCAGAGGAACTTTGGGTCATGTTCCCCACCTCTCTTGGGAACTTTGTTGACATCGTCCTGTGTGCAGGAGGAAGTCTACATTTTCTAAGTTCAACTTCTAGAGAATGCCTGGAAAGGAAAAACTACCAGCATTTCAAGCCCTTAAAAAAACAGAGCTATAAAAATTCATTCCTCTTAGTCAACTAGCAAGTATTTACTGAGTTCCTACCACATGCTGGGCAGAATAGGAAATGGATATGGTCCCTGCCTTGAAGGAGCTTACCTCTAACTAGGCCACCTTTTTTTATTTCCGATCATTAACATCTTGACATTACATACTGTAGCTTTTAGATCTGTGCAGCCTCTCTTCTGTTCATCTGGTCTTCTGGTTTAGATACAAGACTTCTCTGCAGGGAGTCTTACAACTGCATCCTTTCCTCATTACATGCTTCCTTCCATGGGCTCAATGTGGATTTATTCCTACACCTACAGGTGATTCTTTATGAGGAGGAAATGGGAAATCACAACGAGAACACAGGGGAGAAGCTCCATTTGGCACAGGAGCAACTCGCCTTGGCCGGGGACAAGATCGCCTCCCTAGAGAGGAGCTTAAGCCTCTACAGGGATAAATACCAGTCTTCCCTGAGCAACATCGAGTTACTAGAATACCAAGTGAAGATGTTGCAGGGGGAGCTCGGCGGGATCATGGGTCAGGTAGGACTTAAGCCAGGCCATTCAATCCAGGCAAGTGGACGTGCTCCCAGGTGGTCCCCTCAGACCGTCCCAGCCTCCTCCACTGGAAACCCAAACCTTAACCCAAATGTCATTTCCTGCCCTTGATTTTGTAGCCCTCAGGTTTTGAACCCCCAGCTTTCACATACGCTGTAAGATCACTTCTTCACAACTTTGAGGCTCTTTAATTAATATAAAGAGCCACCACTTCAAATAATGCCAAAAGAGAATTACCAAATAAGCTCCAGCCCCGCAGTTCCCTGTGGGGTTGGCTGAGCCTTTGTTGAGATTGCATCACTGCTCATCTCCCTCTGCCCAACCTTGCTTCCTTCCTCTTCCTTTCACAGGTGTTAATACCAACAGCTCTCCCTAACAATGTCCAATCTTTTGTTAGTTCTCATGGGGTCCAGCAGGGGCTCTGCTAGGCCACAGGCTCATGCAAACCACAACTTCAGGATCAAATAGGAGGAAAAAGCTATGAAACATGGGAAAGAAGAGTCAAAACACCTGGTTTGTTTCTTTTTTCTTTTAACGGCTGTTTTTAATTACACAAGTAATACAATTATTATAGGCTTTCTAGACAGAAGTACAGAGATTAAATATGAAAGTCTGCCTTCAACCTCTTCCCCATCATTCTCCTCCTCTTCTTAGGTAATTACTTGAATCATGTGTTGAGAATCCTCTCGGGGCTTGTGCTATATACAGTTACATATATAAATGGGTGGGAGGTTATTTTTACCTAAGTGGTTATCAAAGTGGTTTTAAAACTTACTTTCAAAATGCCTTTTTTTTTTTTTTTTTTTTTTTGAGACAGTGGTACAGTCTCGGCTCACTGAGGCCTCCATCTCCCAGGTTCAAGTGATTCTCCTGACTCAGCCTCCAGAGTATCTGGGACCACAGTCACACGCCACCATGTGCAGCTAATTTTTGTATTTTTAGTAGAGACAGGGTTTTGCCATGCTAGCCAGGCTGGTCTCAAACTCCTGACCTCATGTGATCCACCCACCTCAGCCTGCCAAAGTGCTAGGATTACAGGCATGAGCCACTGCGCCCAGCCTAAAATGCACATCTTAACAATTTATTTTACTTACTACCTTGTATTCTGTAGTAGGGATGTACTACCTATTGACTTGTTTTTTCCTCTCTTTTACAAACAGGCTGTAATTAACTTCCTTATTTCTTTTGGATAATTCTTGAAGTGTGATTGCTGGGTCAAAGGATATGCTTAGTTTTATTGTTTAAAGATACTTCTAAATTGTATACCAAAAAGTTCTACCAGTTTACACTTTTACCAACAATAATTAAGAGAGTGTATTTCCCCACACCCATCCACACGGTATGTTTTCATTCTTTTAAAGTTGTGCTAAACGCTGATGGGTATGGGGAAAACGTTGACTGGTTACAATTTTCATTTCCTTAGTTCTAATAGCTGCAGTTTGAGTTACCCAGGAAGCCAGCTCGAAGACAGAGTAGTGCGCAGGACATTTTTAGGGAGAGCTCTTGGTGTTAACACCAGTGAAAGGAAGGAGAGGAAAGCAAGCTTGGGCAAAGAAAGAAGTTGAGCTGTGATGTAGTCTCAACAAAGGCCTCAGCCAACCCCACACAGCTAGATGAACCTCAGAGCCTTGCTAAATTGAAGGGAAGGGAGCTGGCCTTTAAGCCTCCATGTCATCAACAGTTATGGGATGTGGGCCCCGCAGGGAGAGATGCATGGCCTTGGGCAAAGCAGTTTTCTTCAGCCTACACAATCCCCATAAAGGGCAGTAAGTCCTTCATTGCCAAAGGGGATCTGGAAAGCCCATCACAGTCTCCACCACACTTATGAAGTATTGAGCACTATTCATAAGCATATTGGTCATATGGATTTCTGTTTCATGAATTACTTGTTAACTCATTTTTTACTGGGTTGTTAGTCTTTTTTTGCATTGGTTTATAGGAACTTCTTAATACATTACAGGTAATAATGCTTCATTACGTATGTGGCAAATACTTTCTCCCAGTCTGTAACTTTTCATTTTACTTTATTAGTGGTATTTTTCACCATACAGAAGATTTTAATTTTTATTATTATTATACTTTAAGTTCTGGGGTACATGTTCACAACGTACAGGTTTGTTACACAGGCAAACATGTGCCATGCTGGCTTGCTGCACCATCAACTTGTCGTTTACATTAGGTATTTCTCCTAATGCTATCCCTCCTCCAGCCCCCCACCCACCGACAGGCCCTGGTGTGTGATGTTCCCCGCCCTGTATCCATGTGTTCTCATTGTTCAACTCCCACTTATGAGTGAGAACATGCAGTGTTTGGTTTTCTCTTCTTGTGATACTTTGCTGAGAATGATGGTTTCTAGTTTCATCCATGTCCCTGCAAAGGACATGAACTCATCCTTATTTATGGCTGCATAGTATTCCATGGTGTATATGTGCCACATTTTCTTTATCCAGTCTACATTGATGGGCATTTGAGTTGGTTCCAAGACTTTGCTATTGTGAACAGTGTGCCAATAAACATACATGTGCATGTGTCTTTATAGTAGAATTATTTATAATCCTTTGGATATATACCCAGTAATGGGATTGCTGGGTCAAATGTATTTCTAGTTCTAGTTCCTTGAGGAATCGCCACACTGTCTTCCACAATGGTTGAACTAATTTACACTCCCACCAACAGTGTAAAAGCATTCCTATTTCTCTACATCCTCTCCAGCATCTGTTGTTTCCTGACTTTTTAATGATCACCATTCTAACTGGCATGAGATGGTATCTCATGGTGGTTTTGATTTGCATTTCTCTAATGACCAGTGATAATGAGCTTTTTTTCCTAAGTTTGTTGGCTGTATAAATGTCTTCTTTTGAGAAGTGTCTGTTCATATCCTTTGCCCATTTTTTGATGGGGTTGTTTCTTTCTTGTAAATTTGTTTAAGTTCTTTGTAGATTCTGGATATTAGCCCTTTGTCAGATGGATAGCTTGCAAACATTTTCTCCCAATCTGTAGGTTGCCTGTACACTCCACTGATAGTTTCTTTTGCTGTGCAGAAGCACTTTAGTTTAATTAGATCCCATTTGTCTATTTTGGCTTTACTTGCCATTGCTTTTGGTGTTTTAGTCATGAAGTCTTTACCCATGCCTATGTCCTGAATGGTATTGCCTAGGATTTCTTCTAGAGTTTATATGGTTTTAGGTCTTACATTTAAGTCTTTAATTCATCCTGAGAGAGTTAATTTTTGTATAAGATATAAGGAAGGGATCCAGTTACAGCTCTCTGCATATGGCTAGCCAGTTTTCCCAGCACCATTTGTTAAATAGGGAATCCTTTCCCCATTGCTTGTTTTTGTCAGGTTTGTCAAAGATTAGAGGATTGTATATGTGTGGTGTTATTTCTGAGGCCTCTGTTCTGTTCCATTGGTCTATATATCTGTTTTGGTACCAGTACCATGCTGTTTTGGTTTGGTTGCTGTAGCTTTGCAGTATAGTTTGAAGTCAGGTACCATGATGCCTCCAGCTTTGTTCTTTTTGCTTAGGATTGTCTTGGCTATGCAGGCTGTTTTTTGGTTCCATATAAAATTTAAAGTAGTTTTTTCCAATTCTGTGAATAAACTCAGTGGTAGCTTGATGGGGATAGCATTGAATCTATAAATTTCTTTGGGCAGTATGGCCATTTTCATGATATTGATTCTTCCTATCCATGAGCATGGAATGTTCTTCCATTTGTTTGTGTCCTCTTTTGTTTCCTTAACAGTGGTTTGTAGTTCTCCTTGAAGAAGTCCTTCACATCCCTTGTAAGTTGGATTCCTAGGTATTTTATTCTCTTTGTAGCAATTGTGAGTGGGAGTTCTCTCATGATTTGGCTCTCTGTTCGTCTGTTATTGGTGTATAGGAATGCTTGTGATTTTTGCACACTGATTTTGTATCCTGAGATTTTGCTGAAGTTGCTTATCAGCTTAAGGAGATTTTGGGCTAAGACACTGAGGTTTTCTAAATATACGACCATGTCATCTGCAAACAGAGACAATTTGACTTCCTCTTTTCCTAATTGAATATCCTTTATTTCTTTCTCTTGCCTGATTGCCCTGGCCAAAACTTCCAGTACTGTATTGAATAGGAGTGGTGAGAGAGGGCATCCTTGTCTTGTGCTGGATTTCAAAGGGACTGCTTCCAGGTTTTGCCCATTCAGTATGATATTGGCTGTGGGTTTGTCATAAATAGCTCTTATTATTTTGAGATATGTTCCATCAATACCTAGTTTATTGAGAGTTTTTAGCGTGAAGGGCTGTTGAATTTTGTTGAAGGCCTTTTCTGCATCTACTGAGGTAATCATGTGCTTTTTGTCATTGGTTCTGTTTATGTGATGGATTACATTTATTGATTTGCATGTGTTGAACCACTCTTGCATCCCAAGGATGAAGCTGACTTGATCATGGTGGATAAGCTTTTCGATGTGCTGCTGGATTCGGTTTGCCAGTATTTTATTGAGGATTTTCTCCTCGATGTTCATCAGGGATATTGGTCTAACATTCTGTTTTTTTGTTGTCTCTGCCAGGTTTTGGTATCAGGATGATGCTGGCCTCATAAAATGAGTTAGGGAGGATTCCTTCTTTTACTATTGATTGGAATAGTTTCAGAAGGACTGGTACCAGCTCCTCTTTGTACCTCTGGTAGAATTCAGCTGTGAATCCATCTGGTCCTGAACTTGTTTTGGTTGGCAGGCTATTAATTATTGCTTCAATTTTAGAACCTGTTATTGGTCTATTCAAAGATTCAACTTCTTCCTGATTTAGTCTTAGGAGGGTGTATGTGTCCAGGAATTTATCCGTTTCTTCTAGATTTTCTAGTTTATTTGTATAGAGGTGTTTATAGTATTATCTGATGGTAGTTTGTATTTCTGTGGGATCGGTGGTAATATCCCCTTTATCATTTTTTATTGCGTCTATTTAATTCTTCTCTCTTTTCTTCTTAATTAGTCTGGCTAGCGGTCTATGTATTTTGTTGATCTTTTCAAAAATCCAGCTCCTGGATTCACTAATTTTTTTTTAGGGTTTTTTTGTGTCTCTTACCTCCTTCGGTTCTGCTCTGATCTTAGTTATTTCTTGTCTTCTGCTAACTTTTGAATTTGTTTGCTCTTACTTCTCTAGTTCTTTTAATTGTGATGTTAGGGCGTCGATTTTAGATCTTTCTTGCTTTCTCTTGTGGGATTTAGTGCTATAAATTTCCCTCTACACACTGCTTTAAATGTGTCCCAGAGATTCTGGTATGTTATGTTTTTGTTCTCATTGGTTTTAAAAAACATCTTTATTTCTGCCTTCATTTCGTTACTTACCCAGTAGTCATTCAGGAGCAAGTTGTTCAGTTTCTATGTAGTTGTGTGGTTTTAAGTGAGTTTCTTAATCCTGAGTTCTAATTTAATTGCACTGTGGTCTGAGAGACAGTTTCTTGTGATTTCTGTTCTTTTGTATTTGCTGAGGAGTGTTTTACTTCCAATTATGTGGTCAATTTTAGAATAAGTGTGATATGGTGCTGAGAAGAAAGTATATTCTGTTGATTTGAGGTGGAGAGTTCTGTAGAGGTCTATTAGGTCTACTTGGTGCAGAGCTGAGTTCAAGTCCTGGATATCCTTGTTAATTTTCTGTCTCGTTGATCTGTCTAATATTGACAGTGGGGGTATTAAAGTCTCCCAGTATTATTGTGTGGGAGTCTAAGTCTCTTTGTAGGTCTCTAAGAACTTGCTTTATGAATCTGGGTGCTTCTCTCTTGGGTACATATATATTTATGCTAGTTAGCTCTTCTTGTTGCATCAATCCCTTTACCATTATGTAATGCCAGAATATTTTAATTTTTATGGAGTTGAATCTGTCAGTCCTTTATAAATTCTAGGTTTTATGTCTTGCTTAGAAAGGCCTTCACTGCCTTCAGGATTATAAAAGTTTATTGTGTATTTTCTTTAGCACTTTTATAATTTTGCATTTTATGTTTTATTTTAGTCCATCTGGAATATATATTTTATATGTATAATGACATAAGGCTCTAATTTTATTGTTTAAATGGATATCCAGTGGTCCCAAAACCATTTATTGAACATCCCAGGCCTTCCACACTGGTTCAGGTACCAGCTCACAAACCAGTTCTTCTGTACACGGGACCTTCTCTGGACTCTGTATTCTTTTTATCTTTCTGCCAGTTCCTGTGCCAGTGTCAGAGTTTTTTAGTGACTTTAACTGGTAGCTTGTTTTAATAGATCCTGTTAGGACAGGTCCTCCTTCACTTTTCTACACTTTCCATTTTTTCTTGGCCTTTTGTTTATTTCTTCTCTTAATGCAATTTAGATTTATGTTGACTGACTTTCAAATTATGTATGAATTTGGGGGAAATTAGCATGCCCTATGGAATATAACATATTTCTACTTTTATGCAAGTTTTCTTGTGTGTCCTTCAGTAAGATTTTGTACTTTTCTCTGTAGACCTCACGTATTTCTTGCTATGTTTATTCCTAGACATATTTCAGTTGTTATTGGTTTTTTAAATGGGATCTTTTATACATTAAATTTTATTAATTTTTTTTTTTTTTTTTTTTTTTAGATGGAGTTCCACTCTTGTTGCTCAGGCTGGAGTGCAATGGGACAATCTCAGCTCACTGCAACCTCTGCCTCCCAGGTTCAAGCAATTCTCCTGCCTCAGACTCCCAAGTAGCTGGGATTACAAGCATGTGCCACCAGGCCCAGCTAATTTTGTATTTTTAGTAGAGACGGGTGTTTCTCTGTGTTGGTCAGGCTGGCCTCGAACTCCTGACCTCAGGTGATCCGCCTACCTTGGTCTCCCAAAGTGCTGGGATGACAGGCGTGAGCCACCATGC
>NW_016805137.1:304191-320765 GCF_001698545.2 Rhinopithecus bieti | reverse complement strand
TATTTTATTTTTTGAGATGGAGTTCCACTCTTGTTGCTCAGGCTGGAGTGCAATGGGACAATCTCAGCTCACTGCAACCTCTGCCTCCCAGGTTCAAGCAATTCTCCTGCCTCAGACTCCCAAGTAGCTGGGATTACAAGCATGTGCCACCAGGCCCAGCTAATTTTGTATTTTAGTAGAGACGGGTGTTTCTCTGTGTTGGTCAGGCTGGCCTCGAACTCCTGACCTCAGGTGATCCGCCTACCTTGGTCTCCCAAAGTGCTGGGATGACAGGCGTGAGCCACCATGCCCAGCCAATTTTTTTTGTTTCTGAGATGGAGTCTCACTCTGTCGCCCAGTCTAGAGTGCAGTGAGGCAGTCTCTGCTCACTGCAACCTCCGCCTCCTGGGTTCAAGCGATTCTTCTGCCTCAGCCTTCTGACTAGCTGGGACTACAGGCACCTGCCACCACGGACAGGTAATTTTTGTTATTTTTGCAGAGACAGAGTTTCACCATGTTGGTCAGGCAGGTCTTGAACTCCTGACCTCAAGTGATCTGTCCACCTCAGCCTCCCAAGGTACTGGAATTACAGGTGTGAGCCACCATGCCTGGCCTAATTGTATTATTACTGATATATAGGAAAACTTCTCTCTTATCCTGCTACCTTGCTGAGCTCTCTTACTAGATTTTCACTTGACTGTCTTGGATTTTCCTAAATTGCTTTCCCTTTCAAAATTTACACAACTTATTTTCCACCTTATTATATTGACCAGCACCTCTAGAGCCATGTGGAATTGTAGCCTCTTTGCCTTGCTCCTCATTTTAAAGGAAGTAATTCTAGTATTTCACCATTAAGTATAATGCCTGTTTTTGGCTTCTTTTCAATCTCCTTTCTCAAATTGGAAATATGACTGTCTATATTTAGCTTATCAAGAATGGTTATGAGGAATAAAGGTTGAATTTTATCAGATATTTTTATTAGCATCTATCCTTCAAGGAAGCAGATTACATGAATAGATTATCATATATAGTAACAATCTTTATGTTCCTGGAATAAACCCTACTTTATCATAATATATTATTAATAATTGTAATGAACTTTACTAAATTTGTTAAAAGTTTATTTTTTTCATCCATTTTCAGAAATGAGATTAGTTTGATGGTTTAAATGTTTGTGCTTTCCTCACGTATTGGTGTCTGGATTATGCCATCCTAATATAATGAGCTGGAAAGCTTTTTACCTCCTTTTAAATCTCTGAAACTGTTTATATAACATAGGAAATATCTATTTCTTTAATATTACAAATAAACCCAACTGTTTCTCATTACTGTGCTCAGCAGTCCCTTCACCTTTTCTACATTCTTGGAGTTTTCCTTTTGCTGTAAATAATTCCTTCTTAATTCTTTCAGAAACAATTGTGGGTGACACAATTTCTCAGTATTTCCATGTCTGAGCAAGGTTTATTTTGTCATCATCCTTGAATGCTAGTTTGGCTGTATATACAAACTTTCAAAAGCATCTTCCCTTAAGTCTTCGAAGATACTGCTGCATTTCCTTGTACCACCCAGTATTAGAGACGCATTGTTAGATGTCAATGTGTTTCTCATTTTTCGGAGATTACCTGTTTTATCTCTTTGAACACTAGAGGTTTTTAGGCTCAGGGGTTAAGCCACTCAACAGTTCACTAACCCTTTTAGTCTGAAGATCTACATTTTTCTTCACATCAGAGAATATTTCTCCTATTCCTTCTAAATTAATTTCCATTTTTCATCTCATAGTATTAAGAAGATATTGAAAGCTGTAGATATCTTCTTCCTTGTTAGCTTTTCTGTTATGTTTTCCAGTCATTTGCCCCTATAGACTCTGCATTACCTACATGAACATTATTTACAGTCAGTTTTAGATTTCTGCCTGGCCTTCCTGCAGCTTGCTCACGGGAGGCTTTCATGCTCAGTGAACATGAAGTATTCCTAACTTTGCCTGAAAAAGCCCGGTTAGGGAGACAAGTTTAATGGGGAAAGGGTCTACCCTCCAAACTAGAACACTTTGCTTTTTTTTTTTCCACCATGTATATCAATTTACCCCCTTATAAATGCGAACCAATAAGAGGGCAGTAACCTCCATGCATGATTTCAAACGATCTAGGGAAAGACATTTAAAAAAAAAAAACAAATATGGTTCAAGGAAAATAGCCATACTAATGTTGATGACAGTGTTAAGTGTTAATTTCTTTGAAGCACAGTAGTACAATATCTAATTTTAAACATGATCTGGGAGTCCTACTACTATGAATTTAATGTACACAATTACCAGAATAAATACTCAAAGATTTATGTGCAAAAGTATTCATTTCGGCTTTGTTTCAGAAAAAACAATGTGGAAATAACCTATATTCTCATCAGTAGGAAACCAGATTCACACATTTAAAAGCAATTTAAAAGAACAAGATAGAAGCACATGTACTAGCATTGATAAATCTCTAACACATCTTGCTAAGTAAAAAAACATTTTTTATGTTTTAAAAAGCCAACATAATTTATATTGTAGAGATTCATTTATATTATGTAAATATAGTATAAAGTTCTAGAATATGCACAGACTGTCATCTCTGGAAAGTAAAGAGATAATGAAATTAGAAGTGATGGTTGAAGAAAAATTCAGATCTGCCTGTAGTGTTACAATGTTTTAGAGAGACAATATAAATATAATTACTTGTGTAATTTGAAATTAATTTTAAAAGAGGAGTAAGATAGATCAATAAGTAAAAATATGAAAACTATCTTAAATAAATTGTCAAGTGAAAACACAATGTTTAAATATTGTATAGAAGACTCATTTGTCAGCCGGGTATGGTAGCTCAGGCCTGTAATCCCAGCACTTTGGGAGACTGAGGCGGGTGAATCACCTGAGGTTAGCAGTTTGAGACCTGCCTGGCCAACATGGCAAAACCCCGTCTCTACTAAAAAATACAAAAAAAATTAGCCTGGCATGGTGGCGCATCCCTGTAATTCCCGCTACTTGGGAGGCTGAGGCAGGACAATCGCTTGAACCTGGAAGGCTGAGGTTGCAGTGAGCCAGGATAGTGCCACTGAGCTCCAGCCTGGGTGACAGAGTGAGACTCCATCTCAAAAAAAAAGAAAAAGAAAGACTCATTTGTGTAAGAAAAAAAGTGAGAGTTATATGCATATACGTATATGCATATACAAATATGCATAAAATATTCCTGAATGATATCCAAAAAGCTGGTAACATGGATTGTCATCAAGAAGGGGACCTGAGTCATAGTTAGGATGGAGGAAGACTTATCTTTCAGTGTCTTCTTTTGTGAACCATTTGGGCTTTTTACCATGTATATGCACTAGTTAATATTTTTTCTTTTGTTAAAGAAACCATGATTTCCATATATGAACATACACCTTTAGAATATAGGTCTAGAGATTTTCCATGCTCATGGAATTCTGAAGTAACTCACAAACTGTAAACAAAACCAACCCATTATTTTTAAATCTCTCAGGAGCCTGAGAACAAGGGTGATCATTCAAAGGTACGAATATACACTTCTCCTTGCATGATTCAAGAGCATCAGGAGACCCTGAAACGACTGTCTGAGGTCTGGCAAAAGGTCTCTGAACAGGATGATCTCATTCAAGAACTTCGGAATAAGCTGGCCTGCAGTAACGCTTTGGTAAGTGCCTTCTTCTAGAAATGTCTCTGGGAGACCCTCAATCGAGACATGGGGAGAGAAAGGAGGGAAAAGAGTCGCCTAAATTAATCTTTTCACCAAGAATCCTCAAATGTCTGATATATACTTGCCTTCCCACTTTGTTCATATTCTCCATGATAATGCCTCTCCCCATCCACGTAGTTTGAAATTCTAAAGAATCTTAAAATCTCTCACACAACAACCTAAATGCCCATCAGTGGGGAAATGGTTAAAGAGATTAAGAGAAATAATTAAAGAGATATCCCTATTGTGGAATAATATGCAGCCAGTAAAAACGACTAAGCACATCTGTAAGAGCTGCACGAAAGGAGCTTTGTGACTTATTGCCGAGAATAAGTTGCAGAATTCCATGTATAGTTCAGTCCTACTTTTGTTTTATCTCTGATGATAATACTAATATGTAAGTACAAACTGAATTTTCAATACTGTCCTCTCCCTTAGTGGAAGCAAGAGGAGGGGAGTAAGTGAAGAGGGGTTTCACTTTTCCATGCTTGGGTTTTATTTGAATTATTTTCAACAAAATCAAAAAAGCATAAAATTAAAACCAAAATTTCATTTTTTTTAATTTTTGAAAAAAGAAATTACACACACAGTCACACACTCCATAAGGAACTTCCCTCTTTATTTCTCAAACTTTGTATCCTGTCCTCTGATAGATTAGGTACATCTCTCCATCACAGCCCCTGAAGAACCTTCTTCTGCCTCATCAAATGGACCAAACAGAGGTTTAGGAGAGAGTGCAAGTGTGGGCATTGATGAACTTGAGACAGATCACATATGCCTTAGAAAACCTTGATGTCAGATGGGGAGCTTAATTGCTTCTCCCTACCTACCCCACAGGGAATGCCTGATAAATTGTCTAATTCTGCAACTAACTTATGCTGCAGAAAGGAACACTCTGAAATAATAGTCATGGTAACAAGCATGTTTCATTGATCATCCGGCATAACCGATCTAAGCTTATTTGCAGGTTCTGGAGCGTGAAGAGGCTTTGATAAAACTACAAGCCGACTTTGCTTCCTATACAGCTACCCACAGATACCCTCCTAGCTCCTCAGAAGAGTGTGAAGACATCAAAAAGGTGGGAGAAATTTGCTGATCTGTGCCTACCGGAATCAGGCTGAGCTGGGGTTGATTCTGGGCTTTCCTACTTATTTTTTATTTTTACATGACAGTTTACATTTTATTTTATGTCTGTGTGACCTTGGTTGGCCCTGCCACAAGGATGCTGTGTATAATGTATGCCAAACCCCAAAGACAGGCTGCATTCAATTTTGGAATTGCACCTGTCTCTTAATTGCACCTGTCTCTAACAGTACACCTAAACAAGAGAATACTTCTGTTGCCTTGCTAGATTCAAAAGGACCATCCAGCCTCCTAGTGTCTGGCTGGAGTTGAAAAGTAGCTAATTTAGGAAAGATTATTAATCCAAATTTATTCCCCCTGCTTTTTTTTTTTTTTTTTTTTTTTTGAGAACTCTGTGTTTGCAAAATTCAAAGCAGTATCAAAAGTTGATTCTAATAATAAATAAGCAGTTAAACCATGTAAACAAATAGCAAGAATTGATTGGCCAGGTGTGGTGGCTCATGCCAGTAACCCCAGAACTTTGGGATGCCAAGGCGAGCAGATCACTTGAGGTCAGGAGTTTGAGACCCACCTGTCCAACTTCGTGAAACCCCATCTCTACTAAAAATACAAAAATTAGCCAGGTGTGGTGGCACATGCCTGTAGTCCCAGCTACTAGGGAGGCTAAGGCAGGAGAATCACTTGAACCCGGGAGGTCGAGGTTGCAGTGATCTGAGATCACACCACTGCACTCCAGTCTGGGCCACAGAATGAGACTCCATCTCAAAAAAAAAAAAAAAAAAAAAAAAAAAGATGAACCAGGAGTTAAAACATGGCCAGGTGTCCTCTTAGGTGAGGTCCTGTTAAGTCAGCCGTGACTGAACTTGGTACCTGGCAAAGCCAGCCACAGGAGGCCACGCCGGGCAGGTGCTGGCATGCCTGCATGCCCCAAGACTGATGCCGAAATAGGGGTGAAGTGGGGTGGCAGAGGGAGTAAACAACACGTCAGCTCCCCAAGGGGTTCTCTGGTCGGGGAGGAGGAGACTCTCCTCTTTCCAGGACTTTCCAATCCCAGAAAGTTGGTTAAACAAGGGATCAATATTGAACTTTGTAATTCTTCCTTGGACATCTGTCAATATTTATTTTAAAGATCAGTTACATGTTATTCACATCCTGACCTAGAGCAAAAATCTCATAAGACTCCATTTTTTTAATGATACAAACTTCCCCAAGAAGCAGAGTACACCTTCCCCCATCGTGCTGTGTTTCCTTTCCAAAGCCTTCATGCTTCCGGGGCTCCATTAGGAACGAGAGACCCACGCCAGCTTTTTCCAGCAGGCCTCTCCTCCCGTCGGCCAGTGTGGCACAGTGTGGGGCTTTGAGTCCCTGCAGTGCCCCCTCCTGAGTCCTCTCCCCAATATCCCTGATGCCCAGGCAATGAATTACTCCTCCCCAGCCACATGCTCCTGCCTTCTTTTGGTGAGGAAGACAATCCCCTCTCCTTCAGGGTAGAAGCCAAAGGTCTTGCAGAAGGGCCCCAAGCCCCACGTGATGTAACCACCAGCTCCTCACCCCTCCTCCAGCTCTCCCCATCGCCTGCTCTGTGCCAGCCACGCTTGCCTCCTACATGTTCCCTCCACAGGCCTTGTCTCTGGCTAGTCTCCCCGCCTGAAAGCTCACCTCCAGCAAGTCTCAGCTGAGAGGCCACATTTGCAGGGAGGCCAGCCTATTGTCCTACTCAAAATTACAACATGCACCTCGCCCACCCATGCCCCTCCATTCCCCTTCACTCTTCTGTTTCCCCCATAGCACTTATCAACTGTTAACATTTTCTATAAGCCACTACTTATTATGCTCTTCATCTCACCCACTAGGTCAGCTCTGTGGGGACAAGGATTTGTCTGTGTCTTTTGCTCCACATTATTTGCTTTGAAAACATTAACAGAGTCATGCCCAGCACCCAGGACAGTGCCGGGCACACAGTACATTCTCCATAAACAACTGTCTGTCTCAGGGAGGAAGGAATACAGGGATGGCTGCTTTTATGTGTATTTCGTGTGAGCCTGAGAAGTCTGCAGTATCCTTTTGTTTTATTCTCTTTTAAAAAAAATTTAATTGAGATACAATGGACAAATTATAAAATTCACCATTGGTTTTTAGTATATTCACAACATTGGGCAATCATCACCACTACCTAATTCCAGAACATTTGTGTCACCCCAGAAGACACCCTGTACTAGCAGTCACTCCACGTACCCATCCCCTGGTACCCAGCAACCGTTACTCTACTACTCTGTCCCTACCGACTGTTGTGTGTGGCCACTGGGCATTTTAGAAAGCATTCTCCATTCTCTCTCATCTCCTCATCCTGCCCTATTCTTCCGTCTGCCAGATACTGAAGCACTTGCAGGAGCAGAAAGACAGCCAGTGCTTGCATGTGGAGGAGTACCAGAACCTGGTGAAGGATCTGCGCATGGAACTAGAGGTCGTGTCGGAACAGAAGAAAAACATCATGAAGGGTAAACCAGGGCGGCAAGCTGTGGCAGGGGAGCCAGAAGGAAGCCTAGCTCTCCCCTGAGCATAGACTCTGTCCCGCCCCTTGGTAGACGTGATGAAGCTGGAGCTGGACCTGCACAGACTGCGGGAGGAGACATCTGCCCACATTGAGAGGAAGGATAAGGACATTGCCATCCTGCAGTGCCGGCTGCAGGAGCTGCAGCTGGAGTTCACCGAGACCCAAAAGCTCGCTTTGAAGAAAGACAAGGTAAAGTGAGGAACACTGGTTGGAGTTCCCAGTGGGGCAGGTGTGAGGCCATGCCCTGTCAGGAACCGGTTCTGCCTTCACCCACCGTGATTGCTTTGGGAGCATCAACACAAGCACAATGAGATGGTGGCTCTTCAGGCCAAGGTGCAATCCTAAGCACTTCTTTGGTATTTCTTATCATACATAATAAATGAATCTGATCATGCAGGGACCAAAACAGAGGCACTGACTTTTCCCAAGGCCCACAAGGTAGCAAGAGCATTTGGGACACACTTACTTGCATCATTCCCTTATACTCTTTTTATGCCTGATAGTGAAAGGAAATGATATAAAATAATAGATAGCCTTACGAAGAATTTCAAGTGAATTTCACTTTTAAAATCACAAATATCTGGCTGGGCATGGTAGCTCATGCCTGTAATCCCAGCACTTTAAGAGGCCGAGGTGGGGAGATCCCTTGAGCCCAGGAGTTTGAGACCAGCCTGGGTAACATGATGAAACCCTGTCTCTACAAAAAAATGCAAAAATTATCTGGGCACGGTGGTGTGCGCCTGTAGTCCCAGTTACTTGGGAGGCTTAAGTCACAGGATCACGTGAGCCCCTTGAGCCCAGGAGGTGGAAGCTGCAGTGAGTGGTGATCATGCCATGCACTCCAGTCTGGACACTAGAATGAGACCCTATCTCAAAACAAACAAACAAATTACAAATATTTTATGAATATGTAAATAGGCAGTTTGAAAATATTAATGGAGCTGTGCCCTAAAAGAACTGTTACTGCCAACATAAATCAAGTTCTTAGAAAAGCCTAGAAATGGAACGAAGAGCAGAAAGGTTGTGAAACCAGTGCAAGCTTTTGTAATCAGTACTATTCTGACTCTGAACTTCCGTCAGAGCTATTAAAAATAATCCAGCTGAGGACTGGGTGCAGTGGCCCACGCTTGGAATCCCAGCACTTTGGGAGGCCGAGGCGGGTGGATCACTTGAGGTCAGGAGTTCGAGACCAGCCTGACCAACATGGTGAAAGCCCGTCTCTACTGAAAAAAAAAAAAAAAAAAAAAAAAAAATTAGCTGGACATGGTGGTGCACGGCTGTAATCCCAGTTACTTGGGAGGCTGAGGCAGGAGAATGATTTGAAGCCGGGAGGGGAGGCTACAGTGAGCCAAGACTGCACCACTGCACTCCAGCCTGGGCAACAAGAGTGAACTCTCTCTCAAATAATAATAATCACCATCATCATCATCCAGTTGATAGACTGGCTGGTCAGGAAAACCTCCTGTTTCAAGGCACAGAGGAGATATGCCCATCAAAACAGAGGCATTTGGAGAGATGATGACAAGGCACGGAGTCTGGGTAAACAGCTTTGAGTCATTTGTATATTCCACAAATATTTTTGAGCCCTGAGATATGCCAAGCACTGTCCTAGACACTAAGAATATAATAAAACCTGCAGCATGCCACCTCTCATGGAGCTTGCACTCCTGTGTGGGGAGACAGCCAGTAAACAAAATTAATATATAATACTGATATACCCACGTCAGACACTGATAAATCCCTCCAACAGCTTGGTGGCGGTTTTACACAGAGTGACCAGAGAAGTCCTCTCTGATAAGGTGACGTTCTGGCAGAGATTTGAACAAAGTGAGGGAGCCACCCAGGCAGAGGTCTGGAGGAAGAATATTCCAGGCAGAGGGAATAGCAAGTGCAAAGGCCCTGAGGTGGGGTCTGCTTGGAGTGTTCCAGGAGCTCAGCGGAAGCAGAGAGGGGTCGGGGTGGCAAGGGGTGAGGTCAGACAGGTAGCCTCAGACCAGACCATAGGGTGATTGTAAGGACTCCCTCCTTTTTCTAAGAGATGGAAGCCGGTGGAGGGTTTTGAGCTGAGGCAAAAGATCTGACTTGCACTTTTAAGATCCCCACCTCTAGCTGGGCACAGTGGCTCATGCCTGTGATCTCAGAACTTTGGGATCACAGGTAGGAGGATCACTTGAGCCCAGGAGTCTGAAACCAGCCTGGGCAACATGGTGAGATCCCATCTCTGCAAAAAGAATGTTTAAACTAGCTAAGTGTGATGGCCACCCCTGTAGTCCCAGCTACTCAGGATGCTAGCGGTGGTAGTTATCCGTATGGGTCTATAGCAACCTCAGATCTTGCCTCCTTAGAAGAAAGAATTTGACTGAGGGGCAGAAGGCAGAAGGAGAGACTGAGGCAAGTTTTAGAGCAGGCAGGAGTGAAGTTTTTTAAAAGTCTTAGAGCAGTAATGAAAGGAAGGAAAATACACTTGGAAGAGGGCCAAGCGGGCGACTTGAGAGACCGAATGCCGTTTGACCTCTTGACTTGGGGTTTTCTTACTGCAACCTCCTAGGTTCAAGCAATTCTCCTGCCTCAGCCTCCCAAGTAGTTGGGATTACAGGTACCCACCACCATGCCTGGCTGATATTTGTATTTTTAGTATGAGATGGGGTTTCACCGTGTTGGCCAGGCTGGTCTCTAACTCCTGACTTCAAGTGATCTACCTGCCTCGGCCTGCATATACTCCTGGGGTCCTGCGTTACTTCTCACCATTCTCCTAACTCCTGAGACCTTACCCAGGAATCCGCTGCTCACCAGTTTCAGGTGTTTTCTATCTATTAGGAGCCTGCCTTTCCCTGGCACCGGCTGTGACAAATTATTACTTTAGAGTGACAATTAACAACCTCCTGACTATCACCTGATGGTCGCCCGACAACCCTGGTGTATGTGGCAGGGGAGCCCTCTCCTGCCCTGCTCACACCTGACTAGCTGCCTGCTGTAAAGGGAGGCTGAGATGGGAGGATCGCTTGAGCCTAGGAGGTTATAGCTGCATTGAGCTATGATCATGCCACTGCACTCCAGCCTGAGCAACAGGGTGAGACTGCCTCAAAAACTAAAACTAAACTAAGATAATAAAAGGCCAGGCATGGTGGCTCAGACCTGTAATCCCAACACTTTGGGAGGCTGAGGCAGGTGGATCACTTGAAGTCAGGAGTTTGAGACCAGCCTGGCCAACATGGTGAAACCCCATCTCTACTAAAAATACAAATATTAGCCAGGCGTGGTGGCGCATGCCTGTAATCCCAACTACTTGGGACGCTGAGGCAGAAAAATGGCTTGAACACGGGAGGTTGCAGTGAGCCAAGATCATGCCATTGCACTCCAGCCTGGGTGACAGAGAGAGACTATGTCTCAAAAACAATAATAAGAATCAGAATAAGATTCCCTCTCTCGACGGTGTGGAGAATAGCCTGAGGGGAACAGGAGTGGAGGCAGGGAGGTTCGCCCAATGTCCAGACAGGGGATGCCAGTGGCTTGGATGAGGGTTTGAGACAACCTCTCATTGCCTTCATCCACCGCCACTCAGACCTTTCCCAGCATTTGCATTTTGCTTTCTTCAGTTCCTCCAAGAGAAAGATGAGATGCTGCACGAGCTGCAGAAGAAACTGACACAGGTTCAGAACAGCTTCCTGAAAAAGGAGAAGGAGCTGGAGAAGCAGCAGTGCATGGCCACAGAACTCGAAATGACAGTCAAGGAGGCTAAGCAGGACAAGTCCAAGAAGGTGGAGTGTGAGGCCCTACAGGCTGAGGTCCAGAAGCTGAAGAACAGTCTCGAAGAAGCCAAGCAGCAGCAGAGGCTGGCTGGTGAGGCCCCCGCAGGTGCTGTCCCCACCACACTTTTCTATGGGGCTAGTGCAGCCCTAGAGCAGCCACCTTCTCTCTCCCAGAGGCCACTTCCCCTCGCCCCCTCCAGTGTCTCACTGCGGACCTTCTCAGGGCCTCATCCTATACCTCACATCAGTGGCCAGCACCCTCTTGTATTCCTTCACCCACTCCCAAGCTCACCTGCCCTCTGGAGTCATCCACCTACCATTCTCCCAGAAGTCTTGCCTGAAGACCCTGGGCCTTCCTGGCCACAGGAAGGCAGGGCTCTGTCCTTTGCACCACATTCCTCTCCATCTTCTCCAGGCCCTCATCACACAATTTGCTTCTCCCTTCCCTGGCTTTTTATTCCCTTTCTCCTTTTTGTCCCCAAATACATTCTGTTCTGTGCAGCTTGTACTATGAATGATGTCCTTGTCCCTCCACAGAGCCTGCTTTCTCAGAGGTCACCAATAACTTCTTGCCTTGGGTACAGGGTTTCTCTGGGGGAGATGAAAATGTTCTGGAATTAGATATTGATGATGGTTGCATGACTTTGTGAGTATCAAAAAAACCACTGAATTGTATACTTTTAAAGGGTAAATTTGCCAGGCACGGTGGCTCATGCCTATAATCCCAGCACTTTTGGAGGCCTAAGTGCGCAGATCACTTGAGCCCAGGAGTTCAAGATCAGCCTGGGCAATGTGGCAAAACTTTGTCTCTACAAAACACAGAGATTAGCCAGGCATGGTGGTGGGCACCTGTAATTCCAGCTACTTGGGAGGCTGAGGTGGGAGGATCACTTGAGCCTGAGAGGTCAAGGTTGCAGTGAGCTGAGATTACGCCAATGCACTCCAGACTGGGCAATAGAGTGAGACTCTGTCTCATAAAAAGTGGAGGTGGGGGTGCTAAATTTATATTACATGAATTACTTATCAATTTATAAGATAAGATCCAAGCTTGGCTTCCTTCTTTACCCTCCTTTAATGCTGTGTTCCTTGATGCTATTGGCTACTTATGCCTCAAAGCTTGTTTCTCAGCTTTGGAGATATCACGGGTCCATCCTTCTCCCACAAACCTCCCCATTGTTCTCTTTTCTCTCCTGCTTTGACTGTAGTCATCAAGGACTCTCCCCTTCTTACTCATTCTTCAGTGAGCTCCCTCCTTTGTGTAGCTCCCTTTCTCTACAGGTAACTCCAAAACTTCAAGCCCCAGCTCTAACTTTGTAACTGCCTTCCCCTCATACCCAGTGGAAGCAAAGGCATGGGCTAGAAGAATATTGCTGGATGTTTTTCTCTATTCTAATGTATTCCAATTTTCCTGAAGCAGTTTTTCTTTTATGTCAGATTCCTGCTCAAGAACGCACTAAATCACATCTAAGCATTTCTCTTAGGCTTCCAAAGTCCTCCAAAGCCCCCACTCATCCATCCACTTACTCAACTCTATCAGCCACCATTCCTCCCCACTTCCCTTTCCAGTCAAACTGATGTCTTCTACCTTCCTCCCACACACCTTCCCCATTCTCCTCACCAGGCATTTGCTCTAACAATCCCCGCCCCTGGAATTCCCTTCCTCCCACTTCTTTTTCTACATCTCAGCTTCTGTTTGTCCACTCATCCATCTCCAAGCGCTCTGGCCCATGTGGATCTCTCTTCCTGAACCTGGTCAGTGTGAGTTTAACGTGACAGTGTTCTCTAGGATGGTGGGCCGGTAACCCTCCCTCAGGAGCCTCTAAACTCCAGGAGGGTCAGGATTTGTCCCCAATGACAGAATGAGTTGCACATGAGTTACTGAGAAATTTCTACCAATGTGTTTAATTTTAGTCCAGAAGGTGTCCACAGCTGAGGGGTAGACAAAGACAGATAATTTAATAGGGTTCTTTAGGACTGATCGTGAAATAGAGAAAAATAAGGACAGACTGGGAATTGAAGTAGAGCACAAAATGAAAGGAGAAACTCTTCAGCCAGGCTGATAAGAGTGTGATCTTCATACACCCTCCCTTCTCACATGGCCATCTCCCCGCTTCCGCAGCTCAGCAAGCAGCCCAGTGCAAAGAAGAGGCTGTGCTGGCAGGCTGTCACCTGGAGGACACCCAGAGGAAACTGCAGAATGGCCTCCTCCTGGACAAGCAGAAGGCAGACACCATCCAGGAACTGCAGCGAGAACTTCAGAAGCTGCAGAAGGAGTCTTCGATGGCTGAGAGGGAACAATCCTGCAACAGGTGCCCAGGCTCACCTCCAGAGAGAGGTTCTGTCCTTCTTGAGTCAGCCGGGCCCTCTGTGGGCAGCTGCCCAGGCATGGGAAAGCAAGGACTTCCCATGGGGTCAGCTCTGCAATCTGCCCACATGGGCACTGAAGTCTGTCCTCCTGTGGCTGTTATTTTGCTTTAGAAAACGGGTGGAGGAGCTGTCATCAGAACTCTCTGAAGCCCTGAGGAAGCTTGAAAATTCAGACAAGGAAAAGAGGCAGCTTCAGAAGACAGTGGCTGAGCAGGATATGAAAATGAATGACATGCTCGATCGTATCAAGCTCATTCAGCACCAGGTGTGACGGGCAGGCAGACAGCCCATTCAAGTGCTTGCTCTGCTTAAGATAAAACACAGGCCAGGAGCAGTGGCTCACACCTGTAATCCCAGCTCTTTGGGAGGCCAAGGCAGGCAGATCACTTGAGCCCAGGCGTTCCAGACCAGCCTGGGCAACATAGCAAGACCCCACCTTAAAAAAAAAATACAAACATTATCAGGGCATAATGGTACATGCCTGTAGTCCCAGCTACTTGAGAGGATGAGGTGGGAGGATCCCTTAAGCCTGGTAGATTGAGGCTTCAATGAGCTATGATCTCACCACTGCACTACAGCCTAGGTGACAGAGACCCTGTCTCAAGAAAAAGGAGAAAGATTAAATATATCAGTCATTATTTGGGAAGATGTCACTACCAATCCATGCAAATTAATTGACCAGAATTGTGTTAGTATGCTAAGCCAGCCACTCAGCACCAGCTCCCATTACCAGTAAGAAGCATTTTCAATGGTTAACCTTAAAATTAATCAAACAACAATGTTGTTCTTTCTAGGATTCAAAAGCTATTCTTATCAGTCAATTTATTTATTTTTTAAATAGTGCCCAGCAGCAGGAGATAATTGTCAGTCAATTTAAAGTCTTTGATCTCTGAATTACTCTTTTATGCTCTTCTAAGATTTTAAACTTCATTCAAAAGGTTTTGATAAAGATTTGGAATCTTCCAAATCTTTGGGAAGAATTGGTGAGAAATTGGGAAAGAAAGCGGTGCTTAGGAATTGGATCAATAAATAAAATAAATTGCTATATCTGACTGAACAAAGAAAAAATATTACAGACATTAGAGGAAACTTTTTATTTTACGTATGCTATGTAACTAAGGAATTGTCTTCTTATTCATTCCAGCCATGCTCTGTGTGTAATTGTCTGTATTTTTCCCCCAAATATAATATAGTCTAAGACAGTCTTTCAGCTCAGTCTTTATTTTTTCAGCACAGGGAGCAAGAATCCACCAAATGCAAGTTAGAAGATGATCTTCAGGAGGCCACAAAGCTACTGGAGGACAAACGGGAGCAGTTGAAGAAAAGCAAAGACCGTGAGAAGCTGATGGAGGAAGAACTTGAAGCTCTGCGGCAGGAATTTAAAAAGAAAGACAAGACGGTGAGTGGGAGAATCCCAGGAGAGCTGGGTCAGGAATCCAGAGTGGGACATGACCCCAGCCGGGCCTTGGGGGATGCAGAGGCAATGGATGCTCAGACCTTAGGAAAGACAGGAAGGACAGTGGGAAAGGCCAGCGAGGAGGGGAGTGAGAAGGCCTGAGTGCCCGCAGGGTGGAGATAGAGCTGGGGGAGAGGGAGGATGGAGTGGGGCTTTTACAGTTATCTGAGATTAACACCTCTTTGCTGTGCTTTGTTCTTTAACGAGGGAACAGTTGAAAGAGAATTCCAGAAAGTTGGAGGAAGAAAATGAGAATCTCCGAGCAGAGTTACAGTGTTGTTCTACACAACTGGAATCCTCTGTCAACAAATACAACACCAGCCAGCAAGTCATCCAAGACTTGAATAAAGAGGTGAGTAGACAGGAACCCCAAAGGAGTGAGGAACTTGAACCCGGTGACCCTTGACCTGAAATCTGTACCCACCTCTCCTCCACACAGAAATGCAGCTAACTGCTCAGCCAACTGCAGATCCCAGGCCACCTGCAGCTCCACTTCCCTCCCGGTTGGCACCTGGTTGCTGAGCCAGAGAAATGTTTCTTCCATATGTGGAAGATCTCATCTCATATCTGGTGGAGCCCCCAAGCTATTTGGGCTTTGTCATCAAGTCTTCCAATGTTCCGTTTTAGACCAGAGTTGAATGAATCCATTTCGGGGGGCAATCTGCTAGGGAACACTTCCAAAACTTGTCATGAAGCACAAAAAGGAGATGAAAGTGGGGATAGTTATTTTTCATTACACAAGTAAAAATGACAGAAAGGAGTAAATAGCATCTGACATATGCTAAGCACTGTGCTTGAATTCAGTCATCATTTATTTATCATCCACTTAAGCTCTTTACATGGCTTCCATCTGCTCTACAGCCAACATGAGAGACATGATAGAGGAAAGAAAGATGGAGGGCCAAAGTCACTGACCAGCAAGTGATGGGATGAACCACTATTTGAATCTGAATTATCCAGTTCTAACACCTCTTCCGTTTCTCCCTCATCATAAGCAGCCATCCTTTCTCCAGCTAAATCCTTTCCACCTTTCTGGGCAAGAGAAAAATATAACACCTTGGTAGATGGTCTCTTGGGCTACAAATGAAAGGCCAAGCAGCCCTTTCCTATTATTGACAGTAATTAATTTATAAAATACTGTGGAAATATTCTAGCATCAAAGAGCCCCGGTATAACTGAGGAACTGAATTTGTAATTGTAATTAATGTTAAGCTTATTTAAACGTAAATAGCCTCCTGTGGCTAGTGGCTACTATATTATACAGCACAGGCCTAAGGCACTGACTGTTCTCAGAGTTGTCCTCCAGAGATAATAATCTCTCCTTGAGTGTGATCCAGAGTTGAAGTCTGAGTCACTGAGATCCCTAAGGAACCTCCATGAACATATGGGATACTCAGATTCCTACGTGTTTAGTATGAACCTAGTGTCATATTTGCCAAAAGAAAGATAACCAAGTAAATGTGAAAGTAAAAACAATAATTTCAGATTACCTTTAATGAGAATCAGGAAGTTAAGGGATGTGTGTGTGTGTGTGTGTGTGTGTGTGTGTGTGTGTGTAGAAGCATCTTCAACTTTTAAAACATACCTCACATATGGAAAACTTAATTAATTGAAATAACCATTAGAAAGAAGCTTTGATTATTTTCTAGAATGTACTT
>NW_016805137.1:287660-304079 GCF_001698545.2 Rhinopithecus bieti | reverse complement strand
TGTGTGTGTGTGTGTGTGTGTGTGTGTGTGTGTGTGTAGAAGCATCTTCAACTTTTAAAAACATACCTCACATATGGAAAACTTAATTAATTGAAATAACCATTAGAAAGAAGCTTTGATTATTTTCTAGAATGTACTTCCTTTCATTAATATTCCATATTTTAATTTGAAAATTTTCCATTTGAAGCCAAGGCAATATACCTTGATATCTTTTTCATCTCTTTGATTCTAGAATATTTCCACAGTATTTTATAAATTAATTACTGTCAATAATAGGAAAGCTCATTTATTTTTTACATATTCAGTCTGTATTTGGACATTTTATTGAACTCACTTATAAGTTGTAATTTTTTTTAGTTACTTCTCATGGATTTTTTTTTAAGTAGATGATTATATTATTTGCAAGCAACAACAGTTTTCTAATATCTCTTTGCAATATTTATATTTACTTAATTTTTCTTGCCTTATTGCATTGGACAGTACCTACAGTTTAATGTTCAACAGCAGCAGTATTGGCAGGCTTTTTTTTTCTGAATCTTAAAGGAATGCCTCTGTTTTAGTATGATGTTCCCTGTAGCCTTCTTGTTGCTGCCTTTAGCAATTTTTTTTCAGTTTCACATTACTAAGAGTTTTATTAATATGGATGCTGAATTTTATCAAATGCTTTTTTTAAAAAAATTATTGAGATGATTATATCAACCTTCTTAACCCATTTCCCATTTAGAAAGAAAAAAATTGCAGCTCATTGCTAGTGCAGTATTCTTGGGGCAAATGGGAAATGAGTTAAATAAATAATGTGGTGAATAAAATTAAGTAATTGATCCCAATTTTGGCCTACCCTTGCATTCCTAGTATGAGTCCTGATTGTGCATCATGTCTCATTCTTTTAATATAACATTTGGCACATTCTAAGAAGTGAAATAAGATCAGTATGATTGGAATGCATTGATCAAGGGAGACGTTGGTATAGAATGAGATTAGAAAGGAAGCAGGGACAGACATTATGGCCTCTGTTAAGAAATTTGGGGTTTTATTCTAAAAGCAACAGAAAGCCATTGATGGATTTCCTCAAAGGGACAGGGGAGGTGATTTGATCTAAGTTTGCAAAATATAACTTTGACTACTGTGTGGAAATGGATTGGAGGGAGTGGTAGGTATGGAAGTGAAGAGACCATTTAGGAAGCTATTTCTGTCCAGGCTAGAATGGTATCAGTGAAGAAGGAAGCGAGCAAATTCAAGATGTGTTTTGGAGGTCTAGCTAGAATTCACCAGTCTAGCTGATGGAATGGATGTGAGAGAAAGTGAGGAATCAATGATGACTTCATGAAATTCACCTTTAAAACCATCTAGACCTAATACCATTGACAACAGAGAGAGTAGGTATTTTATTAGAACTTTTACTAGAACTTCTTGAATTCTATAATTCACATATTTCTATATGTAGATTTTTAGAATCTTTCTCCAAGCTAAACCACTCATGTTAGCAAAATTTTTTAAAGCTTCCATTTTAGCTTCTAGCTTCACTGTCATTTTTTTTTCACCATCCTCAGTTTTAGTGTCTTACCTCTATACTGACATTTCTCATTCAGCCATCACTTATCAAGCACTGACAGTGAATTATAGTTTCTCCAGTGATTCCTCTGGTTTACTGGGCAGACCCTGCTGACTCCATGTTTTTCAGAAGTCCCCAGAAAAGATTCACTTCTGTTTTCAGAAGACCAAATTATTTCATCTTTAGGAATAGTTTCACCACCAGGGCATGTAAAATATAGTGTCAGAAGTCCAATCTACCACTTTTCGTCTCACTAATTCCCAGGGCCAAAGGTACTCAAAATTGTATCTGAAAAAGTAATAAACTTGAAGCACTGAATAGTTACTGGAGATAAAACAAGAAAACCCAAAAGAATGTGTTTCTGTGTGCATGGCCACTTTCGGATGCAGGTGTGCTAGAATACCAAAGAATACAAGTCAGGCATATGAATTTCTGCAGTCTCCCTCCAGCTTCCAGACTCAGAAGCAGATATCTGTCCTGTACTTAAAGTATATAAGGTGGCTAGTTTCTCTGTGTGTCTATGACAATAACTCATAGTCGTATAGTAAAAGAAAGCCCTTTGTACATGTATCACCTCATTTGATCATCATAAAAACTCCATGAAACAAAATGATTTCAATTTGTGGAAGCAGAAACTGAGGCTGGAGAAATAAGTAAATGATAGAACCTGGACCTCAACCCAGATTTTTCTGACTCCAGACCTCAACTTCCTTTTAACTATACCATGAATACTCATTACGAAGTTGAAAACAGACTTCAGTTTTTAAACACACTTCTACCAGACCTACATGTTCCCTAACATGTTGATCAATTGATCCCTAACTCCAAAAATGCAATATTTCACGTGATAGAACAATGGCCATTTCTGAGCATTTCCTGAACCTCTGTCATGTGCCATGCCCTGAGTTACAGCAATGGGGAAACAGCAGGAAACAAAACACAGGCACAGTCCTGCTTTCATGGTACATCAAGTCTAGTGAATTACATCAGGAACTAAGTGAGTCATAAAACACAAAGGAAACGTTGTTATCATGTTCACTAACCTCAAATCGGATTCCAGGTCTTTATCAAAGACTGCAGAGTATGTGAAAGGGACTTTTTTGTGTACTTGGTATATCATGCCCCAGCACGGCTGGTACTCCTGGTGTTTGAGGGAAATGCTAACTAGAAAGGAAAATGTGGCCGGGGGGTGCAAAAGAGCCTGGAAAGACAGCTCTACCTTTTACAACGGTGAAGTGAAGATGTGGGTGTTAACACAGACTCTGCAGGTTGTTGCAGACAGGAGAGAGCCTAGCTCTTGTTCCTTTCCTATAGGCACAGAGAATGCCTCTATGACCCTGAGCTGGCACCTTGACAGTTCTGCTCTCCCTCCCTAAAGATAGCCCTTCAGAAGGAGTCCTTAATGAGCCTGCAGGCCCAGCTGGACAAAGCTCTGCAGAAGGAGAAGCACTATCTCCAGACCACCATCACCAAAGAAGCCTATGATGCATTATCCCGGAAGTCAGCCGCCTGCCAGGACGACCTGACACAAGCCCTCGAGAAGGTGAGGCCACACCCTCTAGTCTCCAGGCCTGTTTTCAGGCAAGAAAATGTCAAGGTAGCGGGAGAGGCACAGGAGCCAATTTCCTGCCTATTGACTGTCACTGGGGCCATCACAAACCCTTATGTGGGCTGGGATGTCTGTGCAGAGAAGGCCTGCTTCCTCTTTGTGAGGCTTGGAGCTGGGTGGAGGGCGGAGGAAGAGGCCAAAGACCAAGGCCAAATCTGGCAAGCCTTTCTGCCCCTGGGTGACTCGGGGGCAAGGTTTTCCCGACGTCTGGATTGTCAGGGAAATTCACGCCCCATCCTGTGCTGATCATGGCCCGGCCCATCAATTCATGGGATTGGAAAAGGAAGAAATGAGGGGAGTGGGTAGGGAGGAGAAAGCAGGGTACAGAAAACCAACCACTGTCATTTCCCGCCCCGCTCTGGGAGACTAAGCAGTGTGGCCATCTGTTTCACCCTGGGCAGAGGACAGGAAGGGACTGGAGCCCTCCTCCATTCAGGACTCAGCAGAGAGGACCAAAGGCTCTGATAGCCATTCGTCCTCTTTGTCTTTTCCGGAAGCTCAATCATGTGACCTCGGAGACAAAGAGCCTGCAGCGAAGCTTGACACAGACCCAAGAGAGGAAAGCTCAGCTGGAAGAGGAAATCATTGCTTATGAGGAAAGGATGAAAAAGCTCAATATGGAATTAAAAAAACTGCAGGGCTTCCACCAGGAGAGTGAGCTGGAGGTGAGGAGCTGCCCGGGGCTTGGGCTGCCTCACTCGTAGGGGTCCACAAGGTCACCTCTTGCATCCAGAATTATTTAGCACAAAGCTGTTCCCTTGGGCTGATAGGTTCCCTCCACTTTCTTGGCTCCCTGAACTTCAGGCAGAGGCGGCAAAGATCGGAGCATGGGTGCCCTCTGCTGGCTGCTGGGAAGAAAATACCCCCAACACATCTCCCAAGGCCCAGGAAGCACCCTCCAGCCTTGTTGTGGGTCCTGGGGTCAGGGAGGCCAGCTGGAGTCCCCCTCCTCACTTTGCTCCCCTGAGTAGGTGCACGCCTTCGACAAGAAGCTAGAAGAGATGAGCTGTCAGGTGCTGCAGTGGCAGAAGCAACACCAGAATGACCTCAAGATGCTGGCAGCCAAAGAGGAGCAGCTCAGGGAGTTCCAGGAGGAGATGGCCGCCCTGAAAGAGAACCTCCTTGAGGACGATAAGGAGGTGGGCATGCCTCAGCTTCTGTGTGCCTCCTCTCTGCACCTTCAGGCACATCCTATGGCCACCCAAATGCCAGACAGCCCTTGGTGGGGTGGGGGAGCCTGGGAGCAAAGGAAAGGTCACCCCCTCCATTTAGCACAAAGCAAGGGCCACAGCTGCTGGTTCAACCCACCCGTGTTCTTGTGGCTTTGTTGATAGATACTGAGCAGAATGAAGGCCCCATTCTAGAGAAGAGACTGTCAGGTACACCAGCTACCCCGACCTAGTCCACTGGGTGCCCTTCCAGAGTACATCCTGACACTTTTGGCAGCCCTGGACCCTACAGTGGAATGGGCTAAGTGACCTTCTGGGCTTGTCCCAGGCCCACCTCCCTGAGCAGTGAAGTTCATGGCAGGAGGCCACAGGACAGCTCAGGTGGTCACTGGGCCTTTACTCAAATTACAAAGAAGTCATCTTAGGCCAGGCACAGTGGTTCACACCTGCAATCCCTACGTTTTGGGAGGCCAAGGCAGGAGGATCGCTTGAATCCAGGAGTTTGAGACCAGCCTGGGCAACACAGCAAGACCTCATCTCTACAATAAGTTTAAATGTTAGCTGGGCATGGTGGCCTACACCTGTGGTCCCAGCTACTCGGCAGGCTGAGTGGGAGGATAGCTTGAGCCGGGGGGAAGTTAAGCTGCCATGAGCTGTGATCACACCACTGCACTCCAGCCTGAATGACAGGGCAAGACTGTCAAAAAAAAAAAAAAAAAAAGAGAGAAGAGAGAAGAAGGAGAAAAAAAAGGCATCCCCCCCTCTTCCTCCAGATGTTTTTCTTCCATCTGTTAGAAAATTGGCTTAGCATACTTCTTTTTTAGGAGTCACTTTAATGCCTTCACACTGGAAACCAGGATTATAAATGTACAAATCTACTGTGTCTCTGCTATAAATGGTGCCTTCTCAGAAATGTCACCTTTGTGTGGGATGCCACACACACAGCCAGAGGGGGAGGCCTGGTGGCAACTCCACAACTCTGGCCTTGGGTTGGATAGCGGAGTCAAGTTTTCTTTTCCCAGGAAGACAGAAGAGGCCTGACTCGGAAGGAGGGATGACAGGCCTGTGCTCCCACCTCTGACTGTCTCGTTTTCTTTTTGTACCCAAGCCCTGCTGCCTGCCCCAGCGGTCTGTACCCAAAGACACCTGTAGGCTCTACCGAGAGAATGATCAGATTATGACCAGCTTGGAGCAATGGGCGAAACAGCAGAAGTGAGTATGAGAGGAAAAAGGAAGGCAGGGTCCAAGGCCTGGACTGAGCCGAGGAGCCACACGGGTGCTAAAGATTAGTCACACACACATCCCTGAACTCCTGGAAAACAGATCCAGTCTCAGCCCACACCCAAGGGATGGGAATAAGATGGAGAGGAGGGCTCAACCCTTCAGGCAGGTTTGGAGAGCGCTGCTGACCTGGAAACAGCAGCAGCAAGAAGGAAGGACTGCTTTGCTGTGGCTCAGATGTCCTCCTCCCGTCCCAGGATCCAGCTTCACTGCCTGGCCCTCTTGAACTCATTCCCTTGAACTCACCTGGGCTGACAGGGATTTTGCATAGGAGTTGAGTTCAGAGAGTCCACTGAATGCCCAGGTGCTAGGAAGGCCCCAACTCTGGGGACAGGGTGATGCATGGGGGGCCTGGGATGCAGCTGCCATCTTGCTGAGAACCCAGCGTCCCATTCAGCCCCTGCACCCTTGCTCACAGGAGGCTGGCAACTGGCCACTCTTTTCTCCTGTGATTTTATTACAGGGTCGCCAATGAGAAACTGGGAAACAAGCTCCGAGAGCAGGTGAAATACATCGCCAAGCTGAGTGGTGAAAAGGAGTAAGTCATCTTACACTACCCCGGCTGCTTCCTGGGAGCTGACTGGAAGGGTCAGCAGGGAGCCAGGGCTGGCTTTAGCCCTTGATAGGGGGATCAGCCCAGGAAAGTGCTTCGGAAAGACCTCCAGGTCCCGAATCTGCATCTGTGTCACCTTGGGCATATCACTTGACCTCTCAGAGCCTTAGTTCTCTCACCAAAAATCCAAAGGGAGTTTAGTGGTCTTTTTGTTCCTTCCTGCTCTCATGGTTCTCAGAGGTCAAGGGTGCTAAGCAGGGAACAGGCAGTGAAAGGCAGACTGGATTAGTTAGGGCAGGGGCTGAGCTGCTCTAACAGATCCCAAGTGAAGGCACAAACAAGGAACATCTCTTCGTGAAATCATCAAGTGAGCAGGCCAGGTTGGAGAAGCCCTTCTGTTCCACCTGGTCATCTGGGGGCCTGTGGTCTTACTTCCCCTCATGGTCAAAGCTGGGTCCATTAAGAGGGAGGTATGCGAGGAGTGTTACCAGTTTGAGAATGGAGGTGAAGGTATGAAGATCTAAAACTGAGATTTTGGAGGTGGCAAAGTAACAACTAACCACAAGCCTTAGGACAGCGCTTCCCATCCTTTCCTCAGGGAACACTTAGAAAACGACAATACCTTACATAACACCATGGATACTGTGCAGCTATCAAAAAGAATGAGATCATGTCTTTGTGGAAACATGGATGGAGCTAGAGGCTATTATCCTTAGCAAACTGACACAGGAATAGAAAACCAAAAACCACATGTTCTCACTTGTAAGTGAGAGCTGGGAGAGGGTGGGAGGAGGGAGAGGAGCAGAAAAGATAACTATTGGGTACTGGGCTTAATTCCTGGGTGATGAAATAATCTGTACAACAAACTCCTGTGACATGAGCTTGCTGATGTAACATGTACCCTGAACCTAACAAAAGTGAAAATAAAATAAAAGTGAAAAAGAAAATGACCACAGTTTAGGATCACTTGAGGCCAGGAGTTTAAGACTATCCTGGGTGACAGCAAGGCCCTGCCTCTACAAAAAAAAATTAAGAATTAGCCTAGCCAGGCGTGGTGGTGCACACCTATAGTCCCAGCTAATCGGGAGGCTGGGGCGGGAGGATTGCTTGAGCCCAAGAGGTTGAGGCTGCAGTGACCTATGTTCACACCACTGCACTCTGGCATAGGTGACAGAATGAGACCCCATCTCTAAAAAAGAAGGGTAAAAATAACCACATTTGTTTGGCATACTTGTGATAAGCTGACCAAGCAGTGGCTGCCCCAGAGCCTTGCCCCTAGGGCTGTGGGCATCTCCAAACACCTGGAATCCATTCGTGGCACCCCAGGTGGAAAGCCCTATTCTAGGCTTTGGCCTTGGGTACATGGCTGAGTTCAAGAGAAGGCTGAGACCTTTGGAATAAGGAGGCCAAGGAATTGAGAAACCAGGACGTGGATGGGATATTGAAGGCTTTCAAGATGCTGACAGGAGGGGCCCAGAGAGCCAGGGAAGGAGGGCACTGCTGAGACCCCCTCTCCAGACCCAGCGGCACTGGGAATGAGGCGCTGAGGGGTGGGGAAAGAGGCGTCCTCAAGGTTGGCCAGCTTTGTAGAGAGGAAAAGGGTAGAGCATATTGCCCAGAGAAGAGGTTGAGGATGAATTCTCTACTTGATTTCCTCTAGAAAAGAGCATGAAACTTTTTACTAGGGTGTAACTAAAAGAAAAGTTGTCAGACTGAAGGTAACAGAAAACTTCAGTCTTTTTCTTCTGTTGTGCCAAGTCCAGGAAGTTCTCTTTTACAAAGAACTCACTCTTGAGTTTTCCTGTTCTTATTTGAAAGAAAAGCATCTTTTAATGATAATAGTGGCTCAACTAATACATATTTTTGCTGTGTGTGAGGTACTATCTAAGTGTTAACACGTATGAGCTCATTTCATCTTCATAAGACCTCCTGCATTCAGTATAGTCATGAACCCCATTTATGGATGAGGAAAGAGAGGACCTGGGAAACTAAGTAACTTGCCCCTGGTCTCAAAACTAGTAAGTGGCAGAGTCACAATTCCAACGTGGGAAGTCTGGTTTCAGAGCCCACTTTCACCCACTGCCCTCAACATTCATTTGGAGACACACAACAGTGATAATACAAGTTGCCATTTATTGAGGCATAGGAAATGTGCTAAATTATCTTTCCCCTCCTCTGCATGGCAGCCTCCATTTCCTCATCTGTAAAATGGGGATAAGTAACTTGCCCAAGTTCTTGACAGAGCTAGGATCTCCTGTGCTCCTGACTCTTCAGCAAAGGGAAGTAGAGAGAATACGGGCTTTGGCATTGGTGCTGGGTGAGAGTGTTTCCAAGGCACGGCCATGAGAACCCGAGGACACCTGATCACAGTTGTCCCTATCTGGTTCTTCAAGTCAAATTTCTATCATTTATCAAACCAGATCCTCATATGAACCCCAGCAGTCAGGCCAGGCCTGACTGTCCCCATCTGACAGATAAGAAAACAGGCCCAGAATTGGCAGAGTTGGGCAGGAGTACCAGCTCCTGGTCTACTCAGACCCCAGGCCTGGGCTTCTTCCACAGTACACATGTAGGCCTCCATTTCTACAGAGCACATGTAACAGCCCTGCTCTGAACAGACGTGGGTGTCTGTGCTGTCTTCCCTGTGACACCTTTATCTGTCCTTTCTAGCAGGGAACCAAGCAGAACCAGCAGCCCCAACACAACCCATCCTTCCTCTTCTTCCCACAGCCACCTCCACAATGTAATGGTCCACCTGCAGCAGGAAAACAAGAAGCTGAAGAAGGAAATAGAAGATAAGAAGACGAAAGCTGAGAACACAAGGCTATGCACCAAAGCCCTAGGCCCAAGCAAAATGGAGTCCACACAGAGAGGGAAAGTGTGCGGCGCCTTGGGCTGGAAGGGGTTGCCCCAGGACGTGGGTCAAAGAATGGACCTCACCAAGTACATCGGGATGCCCCATTGCCTGGGTACGTCTGCCATTTGTCAATAAAATAAGTGTGTTTTTTTCTTTAAATCACTGGATTGAGAATTCAAGTAGGAAGAAGAAAATAGGCCTTTTGTGACCTCAAGTCATTTTCTTAGCTACTTGGGACCAAAGATTGTTGTTTTCACATCTGTAAAGGCAGGAGGCAAATTAAGACCCCTTCTGATCTAAGAACATCTGAAGCATACCCAAGTGCCTCCATCTCAGACCTGTCCCTTCCCCTGACCCAGACCGGTTTTAGGGAACAGGTAGTAGAGGCATCTTCCTTCTACATCTGGAAACCCTGTAAGAGCACCCCAGCCACCTACCCAGCCTGGGTCCACAGCCACCTTTCCTGCCACCTGTAAACTCCGTTACCCCAGAGGCAAGAAGTCACCTGCGGCAGTCACCAGGCAGAGCTGCCTGGCCATGCGGCCAGTCCTTGAGGAATCACCTGGTTAATTTCTCCTCAAATCAAAACTCTCATTTCCTCCCTGTTCCCTCAGGTTCCTCGTATTGCTAGAATCCACATCTAGCCATGAGCAGCATTTCCACGCATGTTTCTTCCGAGGACAGTGAGTTCCCAGCCCTCCCTCTCTCTTGACCTGGATCAGCTCTTACGGGAATATATCATGGTCCCAGCCTATTTTGCAAGACACTAACGTTCGTTGAGTTTTGGCCACTTCCTGCCATGGAGTGAGCTTTAGAAGCAGACGTCCATCTCCAGGCCCAAATATGAAATAAAGACATGAGCATGAGCATAGCGGTTGTGGTGAGCTCTTGGTGTCTTGCAGACATTTCTGCCCTGCAATCCCCCAGCAACATGTTCATCCTGTTTTTCTCTGGATTCTAAGAGATATTGGTCTCTTCCATATACGGGGAAGCCATAATCCCCAATGCAAGCTTCTGGATTCGTTTTCAAACAAACAAAAGTGATAAGTAGTGCCTTTTTTATTTTCTTTCCATTACTATCTGAAACTTAAAAGAAAAGTCTAAGAACTCCAAAAGGAAGTAATCCTGAGACCCCAAAGAAAGGAAGAGCAATAAGGGCTGTATTTTTCAAATGGGGGAGCAAGAGCACACCACCTGCCCCCGCCCCAAGCTCCACATTCCATTCCTCCTTCTAACAATTGTGTTTTCCTCCCCAGCCACCTCAATACAAGTGAAATTCCATTATGACAAACTCCAAGGACAGCTAATATTTTATTCTGGTAGGATTTTGTTAAACTGAGTACATGTCTAGAATTTATATTTCTAGTCTATAGGAAGTGGAGACAACTCACTACTAGTGTAATATTGATATAAGAGAAAGAAATGAAAGATCTTATACTTCTGAGGGGGGCAGTAAAAGTGAAGGAAGAAACCCACTGGTTAGCAATGATTCTTCAATATTCTTCCTGGGCCTAATAAAGGTCAAGAAAATTCCCTGCTAATAGGAACACTAACAAGTTACATAGGATGCCCCTGATAGAACTTGGGAAGGGCAGTTCCAGAAATGCAGTGTGAGCTAGGAGTGACGGCATCTCTGGTAGTTTCTGTTACGATAGTTGTTGTCTGTTTAAGCTCTTTGAACTATGTTCCCTCATGTGGTTTAGAATATGGGTTTATTTTCTAGAGAAAACAAAGATTGAAAAATCTAGTACTAATCTAGCCTGTGGCTTACTTTATTCAAACAAAAGTTCAATGCCATTAAAATCCCCAGCCTAGTCTACTAAAAAGGGATTTTATCTCTCTAATTTACCAAAATATTTCATATATGTTGGCCAAAATGACAATCTCTGGTTTCTTTTAATGTTGTACATCTTTCCCAAGTTATCTTTCACTTCCTGTGGAGTGATTACACCAGAGCAAAGCAGGTAGTCAGTTATGGAGAGCTAATTGGTGGCAGAGCCAGAAAAACATCGACATATTACCCAGCCATCTGACTTTGACAGCCCAGCCAGGCAGAAGACCTGGCGGAGTACAGGGGATGGACTTAGAGAAGTGCAGTTTCTCTGAAGACAGGAGGAAGGGCAGGGAAACTGAGTGTTGCCTGCCTATAATTTGGTAAGAAATAACCAAGGAATTGAGTTCCTAAAAAGTAGTTCGAACAGCTGATGATAAAAAGAAATGGTTACAACAACACTCTTTCATGAATTTTTTTAAAAGTACTCAATAAATGAAGATTAGAAGGAAACTACCTCAGCATAATAAAACCACATATGAAAAACCCAGAACAAACATCATACTCAATGGTGAAAAACTAAAAGCTTTTCCTCTAAGATAAGGAATAGGCAAGAACACCTACTTTGCCACTTCTATTCAGCATTGTACTGGCAGTTCTAGCCAGAGCAATTAGGCAAGAAAAAGAAAGAAAAAGGACTCAAATTGGAAAGGAAGAAGTAAAATTATCTCTGTTCACAGATCTTATATGTAAAAAACCCTAAAGACTCTACAGACCACCTCCCCTCCCAAAAAAAGCCTGGTAGAACTAATAATGAATTCAGCAAAGTAACAGGATACAAAGTCAACACACAAAAACGAACTGCAGGTTTATATAACAACAATTAATAATCTGAAAAGGAAATTATAAAATAATTTCACTTCATTTATAATAGCATCAAAAATAAACAAATACTTGGGAATTAACCAAGGCAGTAAAAGACTTGTACAATGAAAACTGTAAAACATTACTGAGAGAAATTAAAGAAGACATAAACAGAAACACATCCCATGTTCATGGATTGAAAGACTTAATAGATGTCAATATACGTAAGGTGATCTACAGTTTCAATGTAATCTCTGTCAAAATCCCAATTATTATTATTATTTTTTTTTTTTTTTGCAGAAATAGGAAAACTCAACCTAAAACTCACATGGAATTTTAAGGGATCCCAATAGCCAAAACAGTCTCAAAAAAGAAGAACAAAGCTGAAGAACTTACTGATTTCAAAACTTACTACAAACCTGCAGTAATCAAAATAGTGTGGTACTGCCACATAAATCAAAAGACAGACATACAGACCCGTGGAATAGACTAGGAAGAATCTCAGAAATAAACCCTCACATATGTGGTCAAATCATTTTGACAAGGATGCTGAGACTATGAAATGGGGAAAGGATAGTTTTTGATTTTGTTTTCCAACAAATGGTGCTGGGAAAACAATATTTGCATGCAAAAGAATAAGGCTGTGCTCTTACCTAATACCATATACAAAAATTAACTCAAAATGAATCACAGACCTAAATGTAGCCACTAAAACTATAAAACTTATAGAAGAAAATATAGAACAAACCCTTCATGACATTGGATTTGGCAGTGATTTCCTGGGTATAACACCAAAGGCACAGGCACCAAAAGAAATAATAGACAAATTAGACATCATGAAAACTTTAAACATTTTGTGCATCAAAAGCAATACCAACAGAGTAAAAAGGCAACCCACAGAATAGGAGAAAATATTTCCAAATCATATCTCTGATGCTAATATCCAGAATATATAGAGAACTCCTAAAACTCAAGAAAACAAACGACCCAGTTTGAAAACGGGCGGAGCATATGCCGAAGAATGAAACTGGACCCCTATCTTTCACCATATACAAAAATTAACTCCAGATGGATTAAAGATTTAAATGCAAGACCTCAAACTATAGAAATCGTTACCGCCTGTAATCCCAGCACTTTGGGAGGCCGAGGCGGGCAGATCACGAGGTCAGGAGATCAAGACCATCCTGGCTAACATGGTAAAACCCTGTCTCTACTAGTAGAAAAAAAATTAGCTGGGCTTGGTGGCGGGTGCCTGTAGTCCCAGCTACTAGGGAGGCTGAGGCAGGAGAATGGCGTGAACCTGGGAGGCGGAGCTTTCATTGAGCCAAGATCGCGCCACTGCACTCCAGCCTGGTGACAGAGCAAGACTCCTACTCAAAAAAAAAAAAAAAAAGAAAACAAAAGAAATCGTTATCAGGTCAGGTGTGGTGGCTCACACCTGTAATCCCAGCACTTTGGGAGGCTGAGGCAGGCAGATCACGAGGTCAACAGATCAAGACCATCCTGGCCAATATAGTGAAACCCCGTCTCTAGTAAAAATACAAATGTTAGCTGGGCGTGGTGGCGCTCATCTGTAGTCCCAGCTACTTGGGAGGCTGAGGCAGGAGAATCGCTTAAACCCAGGAGGTGGAGGTTGCAGTGAGCCGAGATCAAGCCTCTGCACTCCAGCCTGGCAACAGACCAAGACTCCGTCTCAAAAAAAAAAAAAAAATCGTTCTTGACATCCGCCTTGGCCAAGAATTTTTGGCTAAGTCAGCAAAAACAATTGCAACAAAAACAAAAATTGGTAGGAGGGACCTAATAAACTAAAGAGCTTCTATACAGCAAAAGAAACTATCAGCAGAATAAACAACCTACAGAGTGGGAGAAAATAGTCACAAACTATGCAGCTGACAAAGGCCTAATATCTAGAATCTATAAGGAACTTAAATCAAGTAAAAAACAAATAACCCCATTAAAAATGGGTAAAGGACATGAACAGACACTTCTCAAAAGAAGACACACAAGCAGCCAACGAACATATGAAAAAATGCTCATCACTAATCATCAGAGAAATGCAAATCAAAACCACAATGAAATACTATTTCACACCAGTCAGAATGGCTATTACTAAAATGTCAAAAAATAACAGATGCTGGCAAGGCTGGTGAGAAAAGGCAATGCTTATATACTGCTGGTGAGAATGTAAATTAGTTCAGCCACTGTGAAAAAAGATTTGAAGGTTTCTCATATAACTTAAAACCGACCTACCATTCGACCCAGCAATCCCATGAGTAGGTGTACACCCAAAGGAAAATAAATCATTCTACCAAAAAGACACATGCACTCACATGTTCATTGCTGCACTATTCACAATAGCAAAGACATGGAATCAACCTAGGTGCCCAGCAGTGGTGGACTGGATAAAGGAAATGTGGTACACACACACCATGGTGTACTACGCAACCATGGAAAAGAATGAAATCATGTCCCTTGAAACAACATGGATGCAGCTGGAGGCCATAATCCTAAGCTAATTCATGCAGGAACAGAAAATCAAATACTACCTCTTCTCACTTATAAGTGGGAGCTAAACATTGAGCACACGGGGACATAAACATAGGAACAATAAACACTATGGACTACTTGGTTTGGGGGAGTAGAGAGAGGGAAATGGGTTGAAAAAATACCTGTTGGGAACTATGCTCACTCCCTGGGTGATGAGATCCATACCCCAAACCTCCACATCACNAAAAAAAAAAAAAAAAAAGAAAAACAAAAAGAAATCGTTATCAGGTCAGGTGTGGTGGCTCACACCTGTAATCCCAGCACTTTGGGAGGCTGAGGCAGGCAGATCACGAGGTCAACAGATCAAGACCATCCTGGCCAATATAGTGAAACCCCGTCTCTAGTAAAATACAAATGTTAGCTGGGCGTGGTGGCGCTCATCTGTAGTCCCAGCTACTTGGGAGGCTGAGGCAGGAGAATCGCTTAAACCCAGGAGGTGGAGGTTGCAGTGAGCCGAGATCAAGCCTCTGCACTCCAGCCTGGCAACAGACCAAGACTCCGTCTCAAAAAAAAAAAAAAAATCGTTCTTGACATCCGCCTTGGCCAAGAATTTTGGCTAAGTCAGCAAAACAATTGCAACAAAACAAAATTGGTAGGAGGGACCTAATAAACTAAAGAGCTTCTATACAGCAAAAGAAACTATCAGCAGAATAAACAACCTACAGAGTGGGAGAAAATAGTCACAAACTATGCAGCTGACAAAGGCCTAATATCTAGAATCTATAAGGAACTTAAATCAAGTAAAAAACAAATAACCCCATTAAAATGGGTAAAGGACATGAACAGACACTTCTCAAAAGAAGACACACAAGCAGCCAACGAACATATGAAAAAATGCTCATCACTAATCATCAGAGAAATGCAAATCAAAACCACAATGAAATACTATTTCACACCAGTCAGAATGGCTATTACTAAAATGTCAAAAAATAACAGATGCTGGCAAGGCTGGTGAGAAAAGGCAATGCTTATATACTGCTGGTGAGAATGTAAATTAGTTCAGCCACTGTGAAAAAAGATTTGAAGGTTTCTCATATAACTTAAAACCGACCTACCATTCGACCCAGCAATCCCATGAGTAGGTGTACACCCAAAGGAAAATAAATCATTCTACCAAAAGACACATGCACTCACATGTTCATTGCTGCACTATTCACAATAGCAAAGACATGGAATCAACCTAGGTGCCCAGCAGTGGTGGACTGGATAAAGGAAATGTGGTACACACACACCATGGTGTACTACGCAACCATGGAAAAGAATGAAATCATGTCCCTTGAAACAACATGGATGCAGCTGGAGGCCATAATCCTAAGCTAATTCATGCAGGAACAGAAAATCAAATACTACCTCTTCTCACTTATAAGTGGGAGCTAAACATTGAGCACACGGGGACATAAACATAGGAACAATAAACACTATGGACTACTTGGTTTGGGGAGTAGAGAGAGGGAAATGGGTTGAAAAAATACCTGTTGGGAACTATGCTCACTCCCTGGGTGATGAGATCCATACCCCAAACCTCCACATCACACACTATACCCATGTAACGAACCTGCACATGTACCCTCTGTATCTAAAATAAAAGTTGAAATTTAAAATTTAAAAAAAGTTACCAATGCAAAAAAAAAAAAAATGGGAAGAGGACTTGAGACATTTCTCCAAAGAAGATAAAAAAATGGCCAATAATAAGCACATGAAAAGATGCTCAATACCACTAATTATTAGGGAAATGCAAATCAAAACTGCAGTGAGATAGCAGCCATTAGGATGGCTACACTAAAAAAATACAGAAAATAACAAGTGTTGGCCAGACTCAAGAGTCCACTGCAGGGCCATGGTGCTAGTTAGAGACCATGCTGTTGTCATAGGTATGCTTTTGTACCTCTAAAAAAACAATCAGTTGCCATCTGAAGAAAAGACAGGGCCGGGCGCGGTGGCTCAAGCCTGTAATCCCAGCACTTTGGGAGGCCGAGACGGGCGGATCACGAGGTCAGGAGATCGAGACCATCCTGGCTAATATGGTGAAACCCCGTCTCTACTAAAAAAATACAAAAAACTAGCCGGGCGACGAGGCGGGCGCCTGTAGTCCCAGCTACTCGGGAGGCTGAGGCAGGAGAATGGCGTGAACCCGGGAGGCGGAGCTTGCAGTGAGCTGAGATCCGGCCACTGCACTCCAGCCTGGGCGGCAGAGCAAGACTCCGTCTCAAAAAAAA
>NW_016805137.1:254399-287617 GCF_001698545.2 Rhinopithecus bieti | reverse complement strand
AAAAAAAAAAAAAAAAAAAAAAAAAAAAAAAAAAAAAAAAGAAAAGACAGAATCAGAATATTAAAGCTGGAAGGAACTTTAAGGAAGATATGAATGGAAAGGGTCAGTAATTTAAAAAAAATTCTGGAAACACAAGAAGAGACAGAGCCTCGAGCAGAAGCTCCAGTACCGCAGCCGATTCAAGGGGAGCTGCTGCGGGCAGGGGACCCTCCATTCCTCTTGTGGCGCCCACATGTACCAAGTATCCTTCACCAGGTGTTCCTTGCTTTTAAATAAGAAGGTTGAGTTGGACCCACTGTTTTAATAGCCTCTCTGACCTTATTTTTTTAATCTAAGGGACTTAGTTAGTTTGTGACCAAGGTCACAGCTTATTAATAACTGTTAACTGGAACGTCAATCTTTTTCCTACTCCATTGCCTCAGTCTGTAAATAGGTCACACATCAGCCAACTTCTCCTAGTCCTCCAACGTAGGGCCAAGATTAGAAGGCTTCCTAGGCAAAGTGCTGGCAGCCCTCTCTTCACTACGGAGCCCTGAAAAGCCCATTTCCACCTGCATTCCCCCAGGGGGGCTAGAGGTAAGGAGAATGGAGGTAGAGGTGGTAGCTGGTGCTGGCTGGCAAAGCTAGGCCTCTGAGCTCACCCATAAAATTGACTTACATTTTAACATTTATTGAGTTATAACATGGAAATGCAAATCCCAGGAACAGAGGGAGAAAGGGGTCAGAACAGCACAGCAGGCCATGCACCACAGGGCTCACGCCGGCACTGGCCTGGTATCAAGGTGCTTCTGAGCCCCAATTCTGTCTGTGACTCAACCCCAACACAGAACCTGCCAACCAGCACACCTGGCAGAAGCCCGGCCCGGAGGAATCACAACATAGAGACAATGGTTAGTGCAAAGGGCCAAACACCCAAAAAGCCACCTCAGCAGACTTAAGAGACTGCTTAAAAAGAGAAAAGACTAGTGATTCTGGTGTAAGGGTCACCTTTTACATGAAAATGAATAAGCAACATTTTACACTGTTTTTCAGTCAATGGACAACCCTTACCCTCTGCCATCCAGAGCAATCACATGGACCTCTTTCAAGCAGCCAAACCAAGCCGGGGAAGGCTGGGGTGGGGCGGACTCCTGCTCATCTCCCTCCCACGACCTGGCCATCAAGGCGGACCTGCCATTGCCCCCCAGTCTCAGGAGCAGCTGGGCACCCTCAGAGCTCGGCCTGTCTTGTGCAGAAACAAGGGTGGATCCAGGACGACCCATGCAAGGGAAGTCAGGGCAGGCTTCTGCCCCCCTCCCCTACTTTTACTACATGATTTAAGGGGTGAAGGAAAACTCAGACATGCAGTCATGTTTTACAAATAATAAATTTATTTCCAAATCCTGAATTATAACCAAATTACAATTCCTTTTAGGTCTTTTTTGCTGCTTTACACAAGGATTAAAAAAGACACAGCCACAACCAAGTCACACATACGCCAAGTGTCCTGGGTCAGTTTATTTGGATGCAATGGGTCCAGCCACCTCCCGGCAGCATCTCGGATGCTCTGCAGCCTGGCTCCTGCCATGCCACACTCCTGCATGGAAGAACTCCACCTCCTCTGCCACAGAGTCTAGTCCAGCAGGAACTGCCCTAGGGGGCCGTGATGTGCGCAGATGAAAGTGCTCAGATGAAAGGGCTTTGTCCGCAGCCTCAGGGCTCCTGCCAGAGGGCTCAGGACCCAATACCTGCTGCCATCCTCTCTGGGGACAGCCTCAGCTCACAGACCAAAGCGGGCTGGCGTGCGGCGAGGGGTCATAGGCTCCCCTTGCTCTTTCCGGCCTGGAGTGTAGATCTTCGTAGATCTGGAGACACAGCAGGAGGGATCAGGAAACACCGTGCCCTCACCCCCAGCAGGGAGGGCAGGAGGATGCAGAGCCCCAGGACTTACTGTTCCTAACCCGTGGTGGGGAGCTCTGGGGCCGAGGGATCTCCTCCCCGGCACATTCCCACTCCCCTGCCGCCCCCGTGTTCGACTGGGGATGTAATCAAGGAAGCTCACTCATTCCGAAATGCTTTAGATCAGATTTTAACAACTCCTCCCACAGCCCCTAGGGGAGCTACAAAAGCAGCTTCCCCCCACCTCACTGCCGCCACTCCAACTGCGCAGCAGCCTGCCTTTGTCCCCAATGCCTGGGAGGCAACTCTAAACCCTTGGAATTTCCCAAGTGACTGGAGTGTCTGCTATTCATGGGGGGCCCTCAGCCCTCTTCTGAGAGATTATGCTAATGAAGTGACTCTTGGTGAGCCCCTTGAGTTTATCCAACAAGATGACACAAGGCAGGCTGGTCTCTCGGCATGGGGTTAGCACTGGTGCTGTAAGCCACGTGCTATCAGCCTCACCTCTGGAGAGGAGAGGGGGCTCGAGGCTGAGCTCTACCACGTGACAATGATTCAGTCATTCATGCCTAAGTACCGGAACCGAACCCCGATGATAAGAACTCCGGACACTGAAGTTCAGGTGAGCTTCCTGGCTGGCGATAACCTGTCATACTGTCATGCATCAGTGTGCCATGTGGGGACGTGTTCCTGAGGACAAACGAGGCTTCACATTTGAGACCCTCCCAGACCTTGCTCTATGCATCTCTCCCTTTGGCTGCTTCTAATTTGTACCTTTTTGGTATAATAAATCTATATGGTAAGTACAGCACTCTCCAGAGTTCTGGAAGTCATTCTAGCAAATATTGAACCTGCAGGGGTCCATAGGGGTCACCAAATTTGTAGAGGGTTGGCTGGAAGTGAGGATGGTGTCCACACCTGCAGCTGGTATCTGAAGTGAGGGTGGTCTCACGGAGGACTGTGCCTGCGACCTGTCAAGTTTGGCCTAACTCCAGGGAACAGCACAGACACGGAAGCCCAAGGCGCACTTCTCCCCACTGCACTGTGGTTTCCAACCCTCTTGCTTGTGAGTAAAGCTGTGAGACCCACCCTGCTACTCCAGGCCACCTCAGGCCCTGAATCCCTGCCGATGACTGGGAGTTGCAGACGTACAGTCGCCCCTTTAAAACTGTGGGGAACTCCTCCCACATGTCCAAGTGACCACCCAATGCACAAGCAACTTCTGTCACCAGTTCGCCTTCACACATGTACCTTCCCATAAATCCTGACCCTGCATCAGGGTCTGGTCTCTGGCAGCCTCCTGGGATGGGTGCCACCCCAGCCAGAGTCCCAAGGCTGGAGCTCACCTGACACTGCCCAGGGGGCTGCGCTTCTCCTGCTCCTGCCGCCGTGCTCGCAGCTGTTCCTCGGCCAGCGCCATCTCCTCCTCCATGGCAGAGGCTTCCTCTTTGGCCCGACGACGGTTCTCCTATTGAAGAGGGACAGACCTGGCTGAGCCTACTGGGGACCACTAAGGAAGGACGCTTTGTCAGCACCCAAGTCCCTGCAAAAAAACAGGCACTGCAACCACCAGGCCAGTGCTCCACATGGCTGCCTGCCCCAGTACCAAAGCCGCCTTCTCTTCTACAGCTGAGGCCTGCTTTTTTCATTGACTCAAGACTGACTCAAAACACAGGACAATCAGTCCTAACTCAGTCATCCCTCAGTCCAGGAAGTACTTACATTTCCTTCTTTTTTGAAAAATCAAGTTCACAACTATGCCAGGAAGTACAGAAAAACAGGGAAGATGTTACCTGCTGGCTGGAATGGACAGGCATAAGATGCAGGGGAGCCTGGTGTTGGGAGAATGATGCTACGAAAGGGGTAAGCCAAAGCCCAGCACCATTTTGCAACCCTAAATATGGATCTAGGTGACGGCCATCAACAGACACTAAAACCTCAAGGAGATGGAGGAGCAGTGGAAACCTATCAGGGAAGGGGCAGGCTGCCACCACTGTGGCCCCTCATCCATCCTCCCAACAGCAAAGGTGAGGGCACCAGACCTCACACACCTCCTGAAGGCATCTAAGAGGAGGTTCAGAGCGCCACATGCAGGCATCCCTGCCACACACAGCTGAGCCAGGATCTAATCGAGCAACTGGACTCATCACCAGCTTACAGCAAGTGCACGAAACACAGGCACAGGTTGACACCACTGTGAGCAAGCAATGAGACAAATACATCATACGGACTATCTGACAGGACAAACGACCTGGCGGCTCCAATACATCAATGTCATGGAAAAAGCGTGGGGTGGAGCCTGTTCTAGAATGAAACAGTTAACACACATAAGCAGTTGCAATGTGTGGATCCTAATTCAAGCAAATCGATCGTAAGAAGTTATCTTTGAGACAAATGGAGAAATCCGAATGCAGACTGGAGACTTAGGTGACATTCAGTATTCATTTCTTTATGAGTGATAATGGCGCAGATGTTATATTTAAAATTTTAAGTCCTTTTAGTCAGAGACACATACTCAAGTATTTATGGATGAATAATATGATATATGAGATAAGCTTTAAAATATTCCAGAAAAAAAATGGATGTGTGTGGATGGGGGTAGGAATAGTGAAACTGAACAAATGTTGACAATTATAGAGTCACGGCATTGAATTCATGGTGGCCTGTTGTACTGTGTTTCCCAATTTTATGAATATTTGGACTTTTCAATAATGAGTTTTTTGGTTTTGTTTTTAAAGGCTCAGCCTACCAAACAACTGGAGTGGGTGGTGGGGAATCACAGACCAGCCTGCTAGATCGCAGCCTTTATGTTTGCAGAGAGAAGTAAGTGGGTTGGATGATCACAAGTCTTCAATACCAAGTGGAAGGAACATCGACCCCACAAGCAAACAGCACCCCTGCGGAGAGCACAGAACCTCACCTGCCGTGACTTGCCCGCCTGTTTCACGCTATAGAACATGGGGCCCAGCTCTGCCAGCCACTCCCCGTCCACAGCGGTCACGCACTGCATGTACTCCTGTGGGCAGAAGGGCAGGGAGGCGAGGGTCACAGGAGGGTCAATGTCCCCCCCAGAGTGGTTCCATAATTAGGAGCCACATGGGAAGGGGCCAATCCCTGACCCTGCAAGGCTGAAAAAAGGAAGGGAAAAACCCCAGATACTCCCATCCAAACTCCTCCACACCTGAGAAAATGCCCCCTAGTATCTAAGAGAAAAGGCCCAACCCCTCTGAAAATCCTACTGATGACACCAAGAGGGGTTGCTCATCCCAAGCAGCAAGTAGGGAACGATCCTGCCCACACAGCTGAGGTCACTGCAGTCTAGAGGTCAACCCTGTGCAGAGCCTCCCCAAGTCCCCAAATGAAAACTAACCTCACACACCCCGCAAAGCAACGCATGTGGCCTTAAGGCTCGCAGGCTAAAAGCTCATGCCAGAAGGCAGTGAAGGGTTTCAAAGCCTGGCCAGACAGGGGGCCTGCGTTATGCAAGTGCCTCGGGAAAGACTCACCTTGGTGGTCATGACCAACTCGTGATACACTATGTAATCCGGGGTGTAGCCCATTCCAAAAAGGGAGCTGGTGGGGTGCAAGTGGCAGGGCATCCCTGTGCGGATGTTCACGTACTCCCCGATTCCCTAGGGAGGAGACACAACAGGCAGCCGTGTCAGGAAAACACCACCCATTTGGGCAGCTACCCCATCCCTTAACGCTGTCTTGACACAGCCTTTGGGGGAAGCCCAGCTCTGCAGAACCGCACCAGGAGAAAGGATGAACTTTGCCCTCATACAGGTATCAGGCCGGGAGGGGCCCACTGGGCTCCTGGGCTCACCTTGAGCTTGGCTGCTTGGTGGAAATAGGCAGCACAGATGCACTTCCTGACGATGTCCCAGTCAGTGCCACATGAGGCCAGGCTCATCCGCTGCTGCACCATGATGTCCTTGAGTTGAGCTCGCACCTCCCGGACCTAGGGCAGGACACCGAGATGCCAGGAGGGACCTTCTTCCCTCCCGACCCTCCCCTCATCCCAATATCCTGCTCATCCACCACCCCTACCTTCCGCATGGCCTTAGCATGGATGAAATGATCGTTACACCAGATGGTAGAGTAATTATTGTTCTTCCACTGCAGGTAGACATTCAGGTAGGTCAAATGATCGCTCTCGGGGACAGCGAACTTCTCCCGGATTTGATCACTCTCCTCCTCTCGACCCTAGGAAGGGATAAAGAACCTTCACTCTAAGTACAGGGGGGTCCAAGCCCACTGAGCACATCCCAGAGGTTCTAACACTACCACCTACCCACACATAGAACTTCAAACATGTCAATAGGTTGCCCTGACAATTTGAGAAAACAAAATAATTTTAAAAGGTCTATTCTAAAACATGAGGGCTTAAGAGCAACCATACCAGAAGATAAAAAATGCTCTTGCAAATTTCCAAAGCATTCCCTGAGAACCACTGGCCCAGCCCTTCCTTTCCCCTACCCCAACCTGCTTAACCGAGAACAGCAAAATCATTCTTCAGAAACTTTGATTCCGCCCTCTGTTCCATTTCAGTTATACAGAGAGAAGCCATTCCCCTTTCCAACGCTTCCTCGAGCCCTCTGGGGAGAGAGGAGAGCCAGCCGCTGCCCCACCTTGGGCCTGTAGAAGATGGCCGGGACGGAGAGCATGGAGACGATGAGCAAGATCTCGGAACTGCAGCCCATGTCACAGGACACGATGAGCATCTTGGACAGGGCAGGGTCCAGCGGGAACTCCACCATCAACCGCCCGGTAGAGGTCAGACCACCTAGGAGAGATGAGCAAACCCAGATATTTGATGGGACAGTAGAGGGAAGAGGGAAGTCAAGCGCCAGCACCCATGAGGCTCCCGGGACCACTTCACCTGTGTTGTCCAGGGCCCCGAGGATCCAGAGCTGATACATGGAGTTGAGCATGTTGTCCTCCGGGGGCGGGTCCATGAAGTGGAACTGCAGCAGGTCCTGCACCCCAAGGGACTTGAGCAGCAGCACCACGTTGGCCAGGTTGGTCCTCTGGATCTCGGGCACTGTGGTGGTCAGGAGCTCATTCTTGTAGGCGCTCTGGGTGTAGAGCCTGCCAGGGAGAAGACCCCATCTTCTCACCACAAGGAAACCCCACAGCAAGCCAGTACAGATGAAACCCACAGGGAGGGAGGACATTCTCATTTCTTCTCCCCATCCCCCTACTTCAGTGACTCACTGACTTCCACCTATTCAAAACTCCAACCTTCCAATTCCTTCTGGGGCCTCTTACCTGTTTCATTTCTCGTTTTTTTTAGACGAAGTCTCGCTCTATCGCCCAACCTCTGCCTCCCAGGTTCAAGCGATTCTCCTGCCTCAGCCTCCCGTGTAGCTGGGATTACAGGCACCCACCACCATGCCCAGCTGATTTTTGTATTTTTAGTAGAGATGGGGTTTCACCATATTGGCCAGGCTGGTCTTGAACTCCTGACCTTGTGATCTGCCCGCCTCAACCTCCCAAAGTGCTAGGATTACAGGCATGAGCCCCCGCGCCCAGCCATCTGTTTCATTTCTGGAACCAATGGGCCTGGGACTGGAATCGTGGCTGGGTTTTATTTTCTTTATATTTTTCTATAGTCACTAATGCTCTATAGTGAATACACTTTTTTTTTAAAATTTTTTAAATTGGAACAAAGAAGCGGCACAGAGAGCCAGGCACAGTGGTTCACGCTTCTAATGCCAACACTTTGGGAGGCCAAGACAGGAGAATTGCTTTAAGCCAGAAGTTCACAATACCAGCCTGGGCAATATAGCAAGACCCCATCTCTACAAAATATGAAAAAAATTAGCCAGGTGTGGTGGTGCCTGCCTGCAATCTCAGCCATTTGGGAGGCTGAGGTGGGAAGCTCACTTGAGTACAAGAGATCAAGGCTGCAGTGAGCCGTGATTGTACCACCACACTTCAGCCTGGGTGATAGAGCAAGACTCTGTCTCTAACTGGAAAAGAAAGAAAAGAAAACAGGGAAAGAGAACAATAGAAATAAAGAACCAATGGCATCTTTTGTCCAGACCTACCCTCTGAAAGGAGGCAGGCTGTAATTACCTGCATGTCTGCCTACATCCATGTAAGTTGGCCTCAGACCTCAGAGCTCCCTGGAAAGCCACTCCTTCCTTCCTCAGTAGCATAGGATGAAAGGACTAACAAGTGGCAGCCCTGCCAGCAGCTTCCAGCCTTGGGGACCAACTCTAGGGCTAGCATCCTGCCCACCCCCACCCAGGTTCCATGCTCAGCAACCCCGGCGCTGCCCCGGAAAGCAGGCTAGCACAGGGCTCCTACCTGAAACACTGACCTGGGCCCGTCCTGCCGGCTCGCCCTGACCGCTGGTTGGCATTGGCCTGGCTAATGGGATAGATCTGCAGAGCATCCATGCCAATCCTGGGGTTGAAGACCTAGGAGGGGATGGCAAAGAGCTGACAAAGGACAGAGTGAAGGGAAAGTGGAGGTGGGCCTGAGACAAAGGCAAGCCCTGGATGCTACACATGGCAGAGGAAGAGCTAGGAGCCTCTAGAAATATTCTCATGAACACCTGAGAAGTCTTCCCCACAAACACCAGCTCTGTGAGCTCTACTGTTAAATTATCTACCTCATCGAGGTAGACGAGTTAAACGAACCAAGCACAGTGAGTCAATGTGAGCCTCCTACCACCACCACCACTTCCACGCGCTCCCCACATCCCAGGGCCAGAGCAAGGCCCTGGCTTCCCATCCCGCAGCTCAGTTAGCTTCCAGTGAAGACCCAAGCCCTTACTCCCATGTCTTCTCTTACCTTTAATTTGCAATAACCAGAATCGATAACAAACATGATGCCATCAACAGTCAGAGACGTCTCGGCAATGTTGGTGGCAACAATGCACTTCCGAACGCCATCTGGAGCCTAGAGCAGGACGTACAGGGAGGGAAAAATGAGTCCCTTGAGACAGGAAAGGCTCCACGAGGGGGAAAAGCCCACCTCCTAGCCCACCCCCTGCCAGGACAGTCACATCCCCTCTCGCTTCCTCTTTAGAGAACTCCAGGAGCCATTCCTGGACATTCCTGCTGTCACACCTTCTGGAAGATTTTGGCCTGGAGGTCAGAAGGCAGCTGAGAGTAGATGGGCAGCACGGCTAGGGCAGGTGCATTCTCCAGTTCCTCCAGATGCTCCACAATCTGGTCTGAGGTCACCTGAGAACCCAGGGAGAAGCTGTGAGACACTGGAACCCTCATCTCTCATATGCAGGACACACCCACTCATCACAGTTGTGACCAAGGCACGCACCTCAATGTCCTCCTGGCCAGGCATGAAGATAAGGATGTCCCCAGGGGCCCCCGACAGGTGTACCTGCAAGGACTGCTTCACTGCAGCCTCCACGTAATCCTCCTGTGGGGTCTGCAACAGCAGTGTGGACACAGTCAGAGGGAGATACTAGAAGCGCAGGCCAGGCATCCCCTGGGAGCCCTGTGGCCCAGGCACTGCTCTGGGCTGCAGCCATGGACTTTAAGGGCCACCTCCAGATGGGCCTGACTGCGAGGCCTCTACAAGAAGGCACAGCGCCTCCCTGGGCCCTGTACTTCAGCCCCAAAGAAACAATGAAACAAAACCTCACCCAGAGCAGAGTCCTTGGTCCCCCTGAGCCCCAGAGCTGCAGGCTGCCCCATTTGCCCCATGGTCCCTAAGAAATCTTCTCCAACCCAGTCCCCTACCCACCCTCCACCCCCAGCCGGCTTCTCATCAGAGAAGTGCATGGCACGGAAGGGTCAGTTCGTAACATAGTGGCCTCAATACCTTGCTGAAGAGAATGTCAACAGGGAAGGTACGGCCAGGGATGTGGAAGATGGGGACATTCCCAAAAAAGGCAGCAAACTTCTCTGCATCCATCGTGGCTGATGTGACGATGAGCTTCAGGTCTGAGCGCCGAGCCACCACCTGAGAGAAGAGGCAGCTAAGAAGCCCCCATGGTGGGGACCCTTGGCTCCTGCCCCCCAGTCCCATCGGCACCACCCCCGAGGAAACAGAAGCCAAAGCTGACAAACAGACCTATTCGATTCTTACCAATCCTGAAGACTGAAGCAATGGAGCCACTGCCCAGAAAACCCCGAGTCACCCTCAGCAGAGCAAGAACAGCATAAACGACAACCCGAATATGAACTCTGCAACCAGAGGCTTCAGGAAACTCTGGCCTGCCAGAGAACCCCTCAGCCCACCTGGAGCACCCCACTAGCTACTGGTGGTGCACTGGTCAACACCCCATGCGCACAGAGACCAAACCACACAGCCCTCACCTCCCGGAGCAGCCCGAAGAGCACGTCAGTGTTGAGGGAGCGCTCGTGGGCCTCATCCATGATGATGGCGCTGTAGTGATCCAGGTCGGCTTCCCGGAGGGACTCTCGGAGCAGGATCCCATCAGTCATGTATTTGATCAAGGTGTTCTCTGAAGTGCAGTCTTCAAAGCGGATGGCATAGCCCACCTGGAGGTCAGAAAGATGGCTCAGACGCCCTGGCCACCAGCTCACCACCAGCACACCCCGTACTGGGGTCCAGGTCTTAGCAGATCACTTTGGCACAAATGGATGGAAGCTACCAGGGAATAACCACATGACTCAGCCTCCACGCCCACTCACCTCCTCACCAAGGTTGCCCCCCATCTCTTCACTGACTCTCTTGGCCACTGACATGGCAGCTACACGCCGGGGCTGGGTACACCCAATCATCCCATAGTCTGTGTAACCATCTTCATGCAGGTACTGTGTCAGCTGAGTGGTCTTACCACTCCCTGTCTCCCCAACCACGATCACGATGCTGTTGTCTCTACAAGGACAAGCAGGCAAAGGACTTATCAACCAAAGTGGAAGGCCAATGCCCAGCCTTCGAGAAGACTCCGCTACCTCCTATCCCCGTGACTAGCTATCCAGGGAGCATGCCAGTTTAGAAGGGAGAATTCACTGGGAAAACAGCCTTTTACTGAGATACCACCAGAAACGTCTGGAATACAGTGAGGTTTAAACAGGTGAGCTAAAACAAAATGGTGCCATCCCGTTACTTTGTGCAGTGTACCCCAGGCATGAGGTCAGAGGAAAAAATTATTTCCCTTCTCCATTGGGTGCAATGCACAAAAGAAAAAGAGCTCCTGGGTAAACATGGGAGACCAAGGGCACCCCTGATTTGACACTAGATTCTTGGGCCCCAGGTGAAGTTACCTGATAATAGTGAGCAGCTCCTGTTGCACTGCAAAGATGGGCAGGTACTGCCTCTGCTCCAGGATGGACTTCTTCTTTGCAAATTCACTGCTGGCTTCACTCTTTTTCTTCATGTGATCTGCAAACTTCTGCTCTGTCCTAGGAACACATAGCAGCCTAAAGACCCTGTATGGTGCCCCATGCTGTCCTTCCTGATTGGGTTACTGCCCTCCTTCCTACGCTCAGGAATGAGGACTTCGGCAAGAGTCTGAGACACCAAAGCAGCCAGGGAATCTGAGATGGCTCTCATCGGCCTCAGGACTGAAACTGCTATGTGAGAATCCATCATCCACAACACACTCAACACCACAGGGTCCAACAGAGCTGAACATGGATCGGAGGAGTTACAGATTACCACGCTAGCAAACCCTCTAACCAAAACAGAGTGAGCAGAAGAGGAGTGGAAATCAATCCCCAGGTCACAAACTTTTAGAAAATACCCTCAGGCAATTTCAGCACAGCACCTAAAGGGCTAAAATAGCCACACAGGCCTTGGGAGGAGGTAAGGGTGCAGAGCACATGACATGGGTCCAACTTCCTCCCTCCTCTTGGCAGGACAGCAGGAAAGCACAGTCTGCACGGCTTCGTTTTCAAACAATTGTGAAAACAGCCCCACTCAACAGTAACCTGCAACCTCTACTGAAAGCTCTCAATGTCTGATATGTGAACACACCCGAGACACAGAGCACTGTCACTTTCTCAAAGCTGCCTGGCAAAAAGACACCAGTTCAGTGCTCCAAACTGTCCACAGACTCCTCCCCAACCCCTTCCCCAGAGACTTCCTGTCTGATCTGCCGCCCCATGCTCTGTTGAGCTTCCTATTTCTAATTTCACCCAGTCCCTCCTGGTCACCCAATAGCTAATACCTAAGGAATAAAGTTAACTAGAGATGAATAAGAGCTGATCAATAGTATCAACTTCTCATCTGGACATCTCACACAGGAGTAGAGAGAAATATTAATTCGGATGACTGCTCAGTAGAACATGAGGGCATTCGAAGAATGAGGATCTTGAGGGACAGATGAGTCCAGCCACCTATCTGCCCAACGCAGGAATCCCAACTCAGCATCTGCTTAGATGCCTCTATGAACAGAGAAGTCACTGGCCAATAAGATAACCCTTTCTATTTTGGAACCTCTTTTAAAAGCAGTTCTTATAGTGAACTGAAATCTAAGGGACTAAAACCCAGCAGCCCACGCTGAACTCCTGGGATGCACTTCAGCAGAGTGGCTCTGATGTGGGATGGCCTGGGTCTGATCCCGACTCCCTCACTGACGAGCTGGGTGACCTCAGACAAGTTACTTAACCTCCCTGGGCCTCCTTTCTCTCACAACACCAGTATCAGAGGAAGCAGTGGGGCAGCAGGAATCACATCTAGGAAAAGTGGAAGACAGTGAAGAGACCAGGAGGAAGGGACCAGAGAGAGTGGAAGATGCAGACAGGCATCCTAAGAGTCTCCCACTCAGGAGCCACAAAGTCGATGAGTTCTGCCGCGACTGCTTGCACGGGACCCTCATCTTTGGAACAAGGCTGCTCTGCTGCTGGCAAAGGCTGCCCACCTGTAGTCCACCTTCCCATCCTCCGTCACAGCTTTATCTGGTTCTTCCTCCTTCTTGACACCCATTATATCTCCCAGTTTGGTCCCAGCCAGTTCCCAGTGTTTGTGCTGAGCCTGAAAAGGAAAAAGGTCCGTCTGCTCCATCCTGTCACATGACTGTGGGCAATGGAAAATCAATCCCGGGGCAGCAGGCTTCACCATGCAGGTGGTAAACTCCTCCAGGGCGCTGGTGGTACTGAGCCATGCATTCCAAGCCTCAAGCCTCCAGCTCTCCCAACACCAGGCCCCGCAGCTGTCATGACTAAGGACTTGATAGAGGGGACTCCTACCTTCTATCTGTGGGCCTAATAAGACTTTTGAAAAGAAAAAAAAAAGAAAAAAATACGCATAGACTTCCCGGCCCCGGTGACAAGAAACCAACCTTCTTGCGCTCCTTCTGCTCCCTGTGCTTCCGCACTGTTTGGCTGCCTTTCCGAGCAATGATGGCCAGGTCAGAAGTGGCGTCCTTCACTGGGATCACCGGCTCCGGCTGCAGCAGTGGGTAGAAAGAGCAATGCCCATCAAAATCAGCAAGAGCCCTACCTGTGAAAGGCACTGCCATACTCTCATGGTACAGGACTATTTTTCCCTTCTCTTTCTTGGAGTGCAGTGGTGTGATCTCTGCTCACTGCAGCTTCTGCCTCCCAGGTTCAAGCAATTCTCCAGCCTCAGCCTCCCAAGTAGCTGAAACTACAGGTGCCTGCCACCGCGCCCAGCTAATTTTTGTACTTTTGAGACGGGTTTCACTATATTGCCCAGGCTGGTCTTGAACTCCTGGTCACCAATGATCCACCCACCTCAGCCTCCCGAAGTGCCGGGATGACAGGCATGAGTCACTGCACCTGGCCCATATCAGGTCTCTCTGAGCTGTCTTCTCCCTGGCCACAGAGGAGCCTCACCTGCTTGGTGAAGACAATGCGCCCATCCAGAAAGGGAGGCACCAGATTGTGCACCATCAGATGCACCTTGGCTGCATTGTCCTCTTCAAAATCCTCGTCCACCTCCAGCCGATGGACCACCCCACTGGTGAGCATGCGGTTTGTCTCCCAGCGCTCGTTATCCTGTGAGGACACAATGGGAGCCATACTCAAATTTCCACCCCAAAAGTCGTCCTGAAAGGTTACGAGGTGTCCACACATCAAGTCCTGACAGAAGGCCACTGGTGGCTGCAAAGATGTCACAGGCCTCTACCCACAGCTCCAAAGACAGAAGAGGAACTGATCCCAAATCACCTGCAGGACTTTGTTCCAAGAAGCAGCACCTTTCATCTAAATCAGAACCTCTAGATGGACACATGAATGGTAAGCACCCCTAGGCCACATCAGAGACACAAAGAACACAGACCACAGAGGCAGGTCCCAACGCACTTGTTCCCATCAACAGCACCTCCCCTCAAGGAAGTACTGCAAAAGAGAGAAGTATGAGCCAGGGCTTCCCTTAAGCTACTAAAAGGCTCATCACCCACTCCTCTTCCACCTCCAGAGGATCTGGTCCTCTCGGCAATCAGGGGACAAGCTGTGCTGCCCTCACTTGGGCATAACCTGCTGCTTCCCCACGTGCTCTACCTCCAGATCTGAATCTGCTCCAACTTCTGCAGGCTGCCTCACCTCATTGATCTGTCTCCGCTGAGCTGAAATGCGCTTCTGCTTCTGTTTATGCAGGTGCTGCTCCCGCCTCCTCACATAGTCCTCAGAGGAGTAGGCCAGTGGGTTGTGGAACTCATCATAGCCCTCGTCCATCATGTACCAATCCCGATCGGCTTGCTGCAGGGCAGGAGGTGAAGCAAGGGAGTGAGGGACACATCAAGTTTATGCATGAGACATGGCCAACAGAGGAGGAGACGTGTGGTAGGAAGTCACTACTGCAGTGGAGCTACCCTTGTGGGGGTGCTGGAGAGGCCACCCTGCAGCCACATGCTGTCTGGAGGAGAACCACAGTGGGAGACTACACAGGACTGGAGGGCAGCCCATCACAACAGCACTTCTTAGAGTTACCACATGGTGGCACCAACATATAACAGAAAAGTTAGGTCAGCCTACTGCAGTGAGTGACAGGGTTCACCTGCCGCCTATGTCTCTGCAAAGAGACTCCAGGACATTGGGGCTGAACAGGGCTCAGGTGCACCCTCATCAAAGCCCAGTCCTGCTAGAGGGTCACCCATTTACAGACGGCCACCAGCCTCAATCAGCCCCTCAGAAGTATAAAGTTTTACCCTCTGGTCATCCTCCCACTGCTGCCGCTCCTCCTCCGTGTCAAATGAAATTCCTTCTTCGCCTTCCTCGCGCCTTCCTGGAGGAGCACAGGGAGCAGGTCAGTCCATGCCCTGGCCTATCCCCAGCGGCCCTGGAAAGATCTGCAGGGCCAGGCAGCTCCAGAAGGGCAGCCCCTGCTCATCCTCGCGAGGGTGAGCAAGCCTGCTCTTCCGCTCCTGCCCCCAGGCCTCACCTCGACCCCTGGACAGACGTGGGGTGGACCCCAAGTGTCTTCTGTCATCGGCCCACTCATTGTATTTGTAGGAGGGAGTTGGCAGAGGCGTGTCATCCGAGTACTTGCCCCTCACAGACCTGGGAACAGCAGCACCAGCATCACAAAACTGTCACTGAGCTAAGCCACGTCCTACTGGCCGCCATCTGCTCTCCCTGCCGAGGCTCCTTACCGCCACCCAGCGAAACTGGGCTGCTCTGCCCGGAACATCACCTGTCTCGATCTCGAGTGGACAGCCGATGGCTCCGCTCAGAATCCCGATAGGAAGGCGTCGGGGAGGGCGATTCCCACTGGGAGCGCCTTGAGGAGCCATAGCCACTGTCCTCTTCCTCCCAGGTAGACCTTGAAGGGGTGGCTGCATCTGGGGCCACAGAAGACACATCCACAGGAAACATCTCACTTAACCACGACATGGCTCTAGAACCAGTTGCCAAAAGTCAATTCCCCAAATTTACTTCTTTTACTATTTCTAAACCTTGTATGTATCTATAAGGGGTAAGATCGGTTTTGACAGTTTTAAAGATATCTCAATTTTAGTGGTCCAGGATATATTTTCTTTTGTTTTTTTTTTTTTTTTTTTGATGAAGTCTCGCTCTGTCACCCAGGCTGGAGTGCAGTGGTGTGATCTTGGCTCACTGCAACATCCGCCTCCCGGTTCAAGTGATTCTCCTGCCTCAGCCTCCCGAATAGCTGGGATTATAGGTGCCTGCCACCACCCCAGGCTAATTTTTGTACTTTTAGTAGGGACGGGGTTTCACCATGTTGGCCAGGCTGGTCTCGAACTCCTGACCTCAAGTGATCTGCGTGCCTCAGCCTCCCAAAGTGCTGGGATTGCAGGTATGAGCCACTGCACCTGGCCAATGGTCCAGTTTTCATTCTGTGTTTATGACAAGATTTTAAGGGATATTTACTTTATCTCTACAAATACACCCCTCTGGGATATAAATAGTTCTTTTTAATAAACCCTTCTACCTCCAGCTCCCTATTCTTTCCTGCCATTTGGAAAACTGGCCATTCAGCAAACCAGCCTCTAACCTTACAGGAACCATATCCACCCCAAGTGCAAAGCCGTGCCCACCTGACTCAGAACCAACTATCCCAAGATGTTCATGGTGGAATCGGGAATTCTGACTTAATGCCTCAGCAATCTCACTGAAGACAAGAGTCACTCACTCTGCCTTTTATACACGGGAATCCTCACAAGCCATCAAAACAGTGAGTCTACCTTTAGGTCGATGTCGTGGGCTCTCAGGCTCATTTCTTCTGCTGCTACGCTCTGACCCTCCATCTCGCTCCGATCTGCTGCTGTGCCTACTTCTATCCCGGTCATCTATGAAGAGTCACACAAAGCTTAAAAACATGCACCCCATCCTAAGGTACACCCATCTTCACCCTAGAGAAAGGACACAGGCTGCCCACTCACTCACAGGTGCAACCTGCACTGCTCGAATGTGATCCGTAGACTCCTGAAACTCACCTATGCCCATTCTCCCAAGGGGGAAAAATAGTTACTGCCTAGAAAGTTTCAACCCCACAGTAACAGTTATTTTCCAGCAAAAATTCAAAAAATAATAGTACAAGTTTACAATAAATCTTTTTTTTTAATGGTTACAATTCTGTCAGCTATAAAACTTAATACTGAGCAAGAACTGCATTGGATTTTTTTTTTGTCTAGCTTTGTTCCATAGCACTGTCCTTTCTCTATCACCAATACTATTAGAAACACTGGTCTCTTGTACATATTTACCCATTATCTCCTTTATCATAATAAAACAAAGACCACACACTCAAGGAGAGCAGCTATGTAAACTGCTATTCCCAATCCCAACAGGGTCAAAACTACTCAGGCGGACATCATGCAAACAGGACTCCCTAATTAATGGGTGTTGCAAAGACTCCTGCAACAAGAAAAAGGCTGACATGTTTATTCAAATGCTAATGGACAACAGGAAATGTGCTGGACAGTTTACCTCTGTCCCTCTTGCGGTCATAGTCTCGATCCCGCGATTTCTCCTTCTTCCAATCCTTTTCTTCTTTGGATGAGGCATAGACACCATGTTCGCGCCGCTCCCGCTCTCTCTGCCGACTGCGTTCCCAAAACTCTTCGCTCACACCCCCTGGATGGGATGGAGTTTCTACCCGAGCAGATCGATAATGTCTGAAACAGGGAGAGCAACTGGTAAGGGCCCCTCTATAGGAGAAAAACTCTGCCCTAAAACCTTTGGCTGTCCAAACAAGTGATCTCTCCTTTTCCACTTTCTCTCCCTGGGACAGCAGGTTCACATATGGCAACAACCCAAGGCATTTGTAACCTCTACCATCTAGTCTTTAGTCACCTTTGTTTTTCCCCACAAATTCCTACCTACCTTCAATATTACAGAGTCAAAATAAAATCATAAAGCTCTAAATCTCCAACAGGAAAACTGAGAGATAAACATGACCTGTTATTTTCCAGCCTCCATTTGCTTCCCTATGGGCTAACCCATCCTAAGGCCTTTACCTGTCTTTCCGGATATTTCGGCCAGCCTGGTCACCGCCCTCTTCCTCGGCATCCTTCTGGTCATCCTTACTCTCTTCCCAGTCCTTGTAGGAAGAGATTTTGGACTTCTTCTTGTCCTCCCCATCGTCCTTCTCCTCTCGCTCCCTCCGTTTCAGGGAAGCCAGCAAGTCCAGTCCCAGTAATGAAGGGCGGGGAGCAGGGGCCTTGAAGACATGCTGCTCGCTGGCCGCACTTTTGGTCTTGCAAATAAGACCACCAACCTGAGAGTCCAGATCAGTGCCTTCCAATCGATGGATCGAGGCATCCTCACTGGTGTCCCCCATCACAGGATCTGGGATTTCTCTGGAAGGAAGGCAAATCTTTGGTACTGGAAAAGGCTCAGCTCTACCATATCGCAGAATAAATGCAGTTATGGTTATATTTAGGTGATTAACCTTTCCCATCTCCCCCTAAGACCAGGACTACTTTTGCTGCCTCTCTCCAAGACTTTTCCATCAAGTCACTGACAATCTCCAAAGATCTTCCTATTCCAACCCCCAACAAACACCAAAATAGATACACACACACACACCCCCCATACATTCCTCCCCACCCCCCACAAGGATCCAAGAGGCAATAAAAGGCCTCACTAAGGGATACTTTCTAGAGCCTGATGTCATCTGTAACAGGGGTGTAGGGAAAATACCACTAAATTGGAGTCAGAAACCTCAATTAGAAACCAGGCTCTTGACACTTTCTACCTGTATGATGGTAAGTAAATAATCTTTGTTTAACCATAATTTCATATCTATTAAATGGAAATAATTTTTACTTTATCTAATCCATGAAGCTATTGTGAGAATCAAACAAAAAGTGTATATGAAACCATAAAGAGTAGCTCTTTATGTAACCATAAGAGTTAACATAAATGTAACTGCTACATTATATTATTTGCTATCCTCCTATATACTGTTGGTCCCTCACCCATTCTTTACGTGAGTTCTACCTCTTCCTCTCTTTAAACAACAGGTACAGCAGCACAGAGATGGGGCAGAAGGCTACCATCCATGTTCTCCATACTTTAGTGGCTTTTCTTAGCCTAGCTGCGTTTTACAGAAAACAATTTACTCATAGCAGCCAAAATCAGTTTAATAACAATCTACGTTTACCAAAAATATTTATGAGAAATACTAGGTTAGGAAAAGGTGTTACTGAGAAGTATTTAAGCGGCTACAAGACTTCTGGCACTCAAGTTGGAACAAGCTTCTCTTTACCTCTCACTACACATCTGCCACTCATGAACATATACCAGTTGTGGGTGCTTGCATAATTCCTCTCATTCCAACAAGTTAGCAAAGCAAAGGAGGTGCCACCAGAATCCAGAATGTTTTACCAAACTCTAATTAAATGCACAGCTCTATAGAGTATTGCCAAACAGACTGGACACACAGTATTAATGCAGAAAAAAGAGTTACATTTTGAAAATGCCATCAGGCAGAACAGAAAAAAGAAAGCTGCATATTGGTGACGTCTGTATGCATACGAGGAAATCCACACAAGAAAGTAAAGATACACAGGCTCTGCTCAATAGTTGTCCAAACCAGGAAATGTATCCTGGACTGCCATTCTACACAGGTGAGAGAACACTGGATGTGTCGTTGACTGCTGTACCTCAATGTCTAGCAAAATAAGCGTTTGATAAATTTAAAAATGAATTAAACTTATTAAAGGAGAACAGGAACCCAAACATTTCTGGAGACAGCAAAGGAAGATTCCAGCAACACAGGACAAGGAGGCAGCCAGACAGGACTTAACTAGCTGCTGAGAAGAACAAATAAGAGCTAAAGAGCAAGACTCTTGAGAATAATTAATGGCAAAGAAACTACAAGGGGTACGAGAAAGCCAGGGAAGAAAGAACCTAGATTCACGCATTCAACAATTACTCACTGAGGGCGTCCCTGAGCCAATTGCTGTTCTCGGCGACAGCAACAGAGAAGAGAACAAGAAAAAAATCCCCGCCCACCTGAAGCTGACGTTCCAGTAGAAGAGATCGCCCACCAGATTGCCTGGTATAAATAACACTGTGAGAGAGCAGAGGAAGACACAAGGAGCCCTACTCGGGCTCGGAGACAGTCTGGGGTGGGTTACAGCGGAGGCCTGGGAGAGGGAGCAAGGCCACTCCAGGCAGCATTCCTGGATCTCAGGGAGGCCGCTCCAGGCAGCAGGATTTGACCAGAGCAAAGAGGAAGGCCAAGGCGGGCAGGACGGGTGCAGCATCCCCGAGGTGAGTAAGGCAAGGTGGGTGACAGGGAACTCCCCAAACTGGGGCCCGGACCTAAGCAGGGAACCAATATCTGCCGCCTGGAGCCGCCATGATTATAGAAGGGCAGGCCAGGAAGGAAGAAGGGACTCTCACCTCACCAAGCGCGACTCTTGGGACCCTTCCGTCCCGGATTCTGGGGCGCCGGCGCTGCCACCCCTCGCTTAGACAGGCTCAAGGAGCCAAAATCCACACCTTGAAAGCGGCCATTATTGTCCCTTAATACCTTGCGCGGCCCCCTCTATCCGCCTAAAGCTACCATAGAGAGCAGTCTGGAACACGCCGATTCCTGGATCCAAGTGAGGAACGGAACGCGAACAGGCTCTCAAGGCCTCCTCTGGGGCTCTGATCAGAGACACTTCCGAGTCTCCTTGTGACCAATCACTCTTAGTCTAAAAGACGACATCCCGCCTCTAGTCTGGGGGCAGGAAAAGGAGGGGAAAAAGGTCGACATCTTTAACACTGGCGGAGGTGACGCCTAGCTTCCGGTCAGAGCCGAGCAAGGTGGGCGGTGACTAGAAGCTCTTCTGTTTATTGGGCTGTTGAGCGGGGGCCGACCGACGACCGGGAGTTTGTTTTCTGTGCTTGTGCGTTTTCTATTCGGCTTCCTTCCCGCTAGCGGGGCCACGAGGGTTGCTAGGCAACAGGTCCTGGGTGACTTGGCCTTAGGGCTCGGCCCGGCTTGGGGCTGATGAAAGGAGCGGTCCGCGTCCAGGCTCTTCCGAGAAGGGGTTGCCGACAGTCACAAAGTGGAAGGGAGGGAGGCGGCGTGGACGAGTAAGGTAAGTGCTACGGTCCCTAGCGCGTGTGGGCCAGGAGCAGCGTAACACAGGTGACTTTAAATACGTATATCGGATATTTTGGAAAACAGCGATGCGCGCCCCGCTGTAAATAAAAATCACCCATGCCTTCATACGCAGAGGTGACCACTGATGGTGTTTGGGGATATTTATTTCCAGTTGTTTTTGTGGAATACGTTGTAGTAAGGTTTTGTACAAAAGTGAGTTCAAAGTTTTTTTCTTTTTTTGGTGTTTCTGCAGTTGTGGCGCGCGCCTGAGGTTCCAGCTACTCGGGAGGCTGAGGCGGGAGGATTGCTTGAGCCTGGGAAGTTGAGACCAGCCTGGGCAACATAGCGAGACCCCGTCTCAGAAAAAGAGAGGGAGAGAGGAAAGCAGTGGAGTTATTGGTCAAAGAGTATGTCCCCTTTCTTTCCAGAAAGATTTTGTGCCTGCATTCCTGCAGGGACTCCCTGTGTCTGTCCCTACATTCATACTCTTGCCATTATTGTGTGCCACCGTCTTGTTTAATTTTCGCCAATTCAGTGACTTTGTAAACATACCTTTTAATTTACTAGTAAAGCTTAACTTTTCAAATGTATTTACTGTCCATTTGTACCTCTTCTTTTGGACTAGAAGGTTGGTGGCCTGTATTCTAGTCTTTGTCATTGTAACAGGAAGTGCAACTGTAAGCAAGCTAGTTTGTAAAATGATGGGGTTGAATTAGGCCCCTTGTACCTCAGCATTTTATGATTTGTTTATGGAATTGTAGTTTTCACACACACTCCTAACTGATGTGTTTGTCATGTAATGAGGTGCACCTAGAATCTTTAAGCCAGGATTTGTAATAATACAATGTACACAATAAAGGACTGTTTAAAATGTGTAACAACACATGCAAGAAATAATATGCTGCCATGACAAAGAATATGGATGTTTTCTATATAGAGATATGGGACAATCTTCACAGGTTAGGTTTGAAATAATGAAAAGTGCAGAAGAGTAGATAAAGTGTGTACACTGAACATCAGCCATTGGTCCCTCCACAACCATTCTTCATCCTCCTCTAGACTGCTCTGGGGCGGGGAGGTTTGCCTGCCTCAACAGGCCCCTGCCCTCTGGTTCCAGTTGGAGTCAGCCAGTGGTTTCACAAGCAAAGGTCCGAGGGAGGGAGGACAGTGGCTGCAACGCTTAACAGCAGGCCGCCCTCCTATACACTGTCCTCTCCACTCACCTATTTTTGCCACACAATTCTTATAACTGCTTCCTCCCATGGCTCCTTCCTCCTATGTCCTAGGGATGGGTACAGCATCCCGCTGTTACTAGCCCCAAAGTAGTACACTTTACCCTGTTGTTTTTCTACAACTGCCTTAATTAAACTGCTTTCAAATTACCAAAGTTGAGAGTGTCATCCCTTTCTTGCTGAAACACTGATACAATAGGCTATCTTTTAGGGGGAGAGAGAGGGAGGGAAAAAATATAGTAACACATATTTGTATTTTTTTGTGAATGCATAACAAAACTCTGAAAGATACATGAGAAACTAATGAACGCAGTTATCTGGCCCCGGGGAGGGAGCAATGAAAACAGGGCACAAGGAGCAGGGACAAGGAGAGGGAAACTCCATGATATTACCTTTCTATGATGTTTCTTTTATACCATGTGAATGCATTAGCTACTCTGTGAATTAATTTTTTTCAATGAGGGCTCACACAGTTAATCTAAACTATCTTTAAACATTGCACCTTTATTTCAGGAGTGACAGGATTCACTTGTGGGTTATCTCAGGATGAGCTTCCTACTGCCCAAGCTGACTAGCAAAAAGGAAGTAGACCAGGCGATAAAAAGTACTGCTGAGAAGGTGTTGGTTCTCAGGTTTGGAAGAGATGAAGATCCTGTCTGTCTGCAGCTAGATGATATTGTAAGTGACTGTCTAAGTGGTTTTTATTAATAATCTATATTCTTACTTCAGCATCTGAATAGTACATGAGAGGGAGTAGTCAGGGCTGGGTATATGGCTGGTCATTTGTTAGTTCACTAAATGCTGATTGTGTGCCTGCCGTAAGCCAAACCCCCAAATATGTGTGTGCTTAATCTGTCTTGGATGTCCTTACCCGCTAGAAGCTGTCAATGCTGTTTCACCAACAAGGCAATGGAAGAGCAGAAAACTATTAACAAGCATCTGTGAACACTATCTTTTCAGTGCTTGCAATAGTAAGATAATAGTAGCCCCATATCCCAGTGGGAGAAAAAATGCCAGAGAGGTCAAGTAACTTCCCACAGGCACAGATTCACTATATTGCAGAGCTGAGATTTGAACTCAGTTTTCTGTAGCTGCAAATAATCTTTTCTCGTGTGCTGCCTCCAGTATGTGCCTGATGCAGAGAGACCTAACCCAAAACTTAAGACCTCTTACCACCATTTCTACTGCTGCCATCCCGTGTAAGAGCTGAGTGTACAAATCCACATTTCCGTGGTTACTGTGAGGGTGTGATGTGTTAGCCCTGGGGAAAAAAAGATCAGAGGATTCTACCCTCAGCCATAGGGAGGAGGAAATACCACAGAGGTCGGTAATGTAGACACTGAAGCCACACTGCCAAAGTTCAAATCCCAGCCCTACTGCTTAGGAGCTGTATGACCTGGGGCAAATTACTTTACCTCCCTGTGCCTCAGTTTCCCTGTCTATAAAATGGGGACTCTAATAGCATATACCTTTTAAGAATGTTGTAATATTAAATGAATTAACAAATGTTAAGCACTTAGGACAGTCACCACATAGTAATGTCATGTAAGTGTCTGTTACTAATTATCGTGATTTTCATTTCTGGGAGGATTGGGAGGAAGGAGACATTAGGGAATTTCAGTATCCATATTACATATTTCTAAGTTGTGTTGTTTTAAATGAGCATGGGTTACTTTTATAAAAACATTCAAAGAAGGAAATTAAAGGAAGAAATAGATTCACAGTTTTCCCCAAGGATTTCTACGCTTAGCTCTTACATAGGGTGGCAGCAGTAGAAATGGCCGGAACAGGTCTTAGTTCTGGGTTAGGTCTCTCTCTGCAATGAATAAACAAGAATACTCCCATGCTGTCACCCTCTTAACCTCATACAGTTTCCCAAGGTTCCTTCCTAACCCCGTCTGCAGGTCTGCAGTGAATGAGACTCTGGAGGATGGGGTTACCTTGTGTCTAATGTGGGAGCCACAAGGGCTGCATTGTTGGCCCAGGAGTTTTTTCAAACAAAATACTCTGTTGTAGTAACAAGTTTCACAGAAGAAACATTAGCTGCCTCTCATATTGTAACCTTTGTCTCTCTCATTTGCAGCTTTCTAAGACCTCTTCTGACTTAAGTAAAATGGCTGCTATATACCTGGTAGATGTGGACCAAACTCCAGTTTATACACAGTATTTTGACATCAGTTATATTCCGTCTACTATCTTTTTCTTCAATGGGCAGCATATGAAAGTGGATTATGGGTAAGTGCAGTTGATCTGAAGTTATTGCAACCTTGTAAGTTTCCTTTGGTAAGCAGTTTCAGTGGCTTGCCTATTTGCATGTGATGTTGACTCTGTGAGTCTTATATCAGTAGTGTTTCCTCAATTGATGCACTGTCTAATTTTTTATGCAAAGCCTTGCTACAAAATGACAGTATTTCAGGTATGATTGTCAAATTTTATTTATTTTTTTAATTAAAAATATGGTGCATACACATGGTTTGTCAAATTTTAATTTCCAACTTAAGTATGAAGAAATAGTACAGTTTGCGAAGCACTACCATCCATAAGTCTATAAAATATAAAATAGCTATGTTAACTAAATAAAGAACTCTTAAAATTTTCCCAGGAATTTCATTTGAAACAAAATACGTAGTTGTTCTTAAACTTTTGGACTGATAAGTGGCATTTATAAAAGAAGCATTCCTTCCAGCAAACTAAGATGTGCTTCTCTCTTGCAAAGTTTCCTGCTTTTCACCATTCAGAGAATTTTAAGTCATTCTTCAGCAAAGCCTGTCAAGAATAAGTAACATGAAGTCTTATTTAATGCCTTCCACTCCATCCAGTTACCATCTCAATACTTAATATTGATGATTGGATGCATCCATGATCCTGACCATTTCTACTGTGGTTGAGGTGTCCACTTATCTAGATCTGTGTACCCTTTTTGTCTTTATTTGAAAGTGTGTGAAATATTATCTGTTTTAAAGTGCTTTAGGCTGGGCACAGTGGCTCACGCCTGTAATACCAGCACTTTGGGAGGCCGAGGCAGGCGGATCATTTGAGGTCAGGAGTTCAAAACCAACTGGCCAGCATGGTGAAACCCCATCTCTACTAAAAATACAAAAATTAGCCGGGTGTGGCCAAGCGTGGCTGGGCACGGTGGCTTACACATGTAATCCCAGTACTTTGGGAGGCCAAGGCAGGCAGATCACGAGGTCAGGAGATCGAGACCATCCTGGCTAACACAGTGAAACGCTGTCTCTACTAAATATACAAAAAATTAGCTGGGCATGGTTGCAGGTGCCTGTAGTTCCAGCTACTCTGGAGGTTGAGGCAGGAGAATGGCGTGAACCCAGGAGGTGGAGCTTGCAGTGAGCCGAGATCGCGCCACTGCACTGCAGCCTGGGCAACAGAGTGAGACTCCGTCTCAAAAGAAAAAAAAAAATTAGGCGGGCATGATGGTGGGCGCTTGTAATCCCACCTACTCAGGAGGCTGAGGCAGGAGATTCACTTGAGCCTGGGAGGTGGAAATTGCAGTGAGCAGAGATTGCAGCACTACACTGCAGCCTGGTGACAGAGCAAGACTCCATCTCAAAACAACAACAAAAAACACAAACTATTTTAAAGCTGTTTATTCTACTGGAACACAGTTGATATAAGTATTAATTTGGGACAACCTTTTAAGGGGGCCAGTTCAACATTATGTATCAAATACTTTAAAGTGTTTAAACTTTTAAACCCAGTAATTACACTTCCAGGAATTTAATATGATGTGGTAGATGCAGATTTAACAACTGAAAGAAATACATGTTAGCTAGAAAAAAGCATATTACTGAATAATTTGTATGACATAATTTCCAATGTTGGGAAAAAAGAAGTATGTATCTGCACATACACACACACACACACACACACACAATTGGAAGGATATACACTGAAAAGTGACCTCTGGCCTCATGGGTGATTTTGTTTCTTTCTTTGAAATTTGTATAGTAGCCTACCTGATGTTTGAGATACTTTTCTAAAAAAAATAATTTTTGATACCTACCACTCAAAAGTGTAAGTGACTAGAACTTAAAGGCCGTGAGTATTGAATGGGCTTTGCACGGTGCCCAGGCAAAAACAACAGCAAACGCAGAAACAGTGTGCACTCCAACACTTGGTGATACGAGAAGTGATAAAAATAGATTTTGTGATGACGATAGGTTTGAAGCTGAAGCTTTTCACGTGACAGAGCTTTCATGCTAGTGGCCCCCAGCACTGGGTTTAGTCACTTACTAAATGGAAAAAAATGATTGAAAAAAATGTTGGGCTTTATGTCTGAAGTCTCGTTGACAAGAAGAAAATAACAAAGCTGTTGTTCATTTTGTTTATCCTGAAAGTCTTCAGCAAGTGATTATTCAAAGTTCTTAGAGCAGTTGTTTCTCTTCTATGGTGTCTAGATCTCCAGATCACACTAAGTTTGTGGGAAGCTTCAAAACCAAACAAGACTTCCTAGATTTGATTGAAGTGATCTATCGAGGAGCAATGAGGGGGAAGCTTATTGTCCAAAGTCCTATTGATCCCAAGAATATTCCCAAATACGATCTTCTCTATCAAGACATTTAGTACATCAACTGCTGTCAAAGATGAAGAAAAAGGCACATCTTAACACAGTAACTGAATCCAGCTGTGTCCCAAACGAGAAGAGGTTATACTTGCATGTAGAAAACCTGGCCCCTGAGGAAAAGACCCCGCTGGTTCTCTGATGACCTGGGATGCCTGTCTACTCCCTGCAAGCCTCAGAGCAGCCAAGTCATTGGTGTTCATTTTCCCCATGGTGATTTTTGTAACTTCTCTTTCTAATGTTTTTCTTTATTCCTTTAATACAGAATCCTCCAAAACATTGGCTAGTACAATTTGATTTAATCATGTTCATTTGATACACAAGTGAACTGGAAAGTCACTTCCCATAGAAGCAAAAGTACTTATTTTCTACCCTAGCTGGCTGCATGCCTGCACACACACTCTCACACTCACACACACACACCCCTTTGCCCATCCCTCCACTCGTACATCCCTCATGCTTTCCCGTCTCCAGTCTGTATTACTGTAGTTTCTCTTCAAATAAATAATTGAGCAGACAAGTTTGTTTTATTTTGGAGCCTTTTTGGTCTGACTTTTAAACATTGTCCTGGTTGGCTCTTTTTTTTTTTTTTTTTTTTTTTTTGAGATGGAGTTGCCCAGGCTGGAGTGCAGTGCCGCGATCTTGGCTTACTGCAAGCTCTGCCTCCTGGGTTCACACCATTCTCCTGCCTCAGCCTCCCGAGTAGCTGGGAATACAGGCGCCCGCCACCACGCCTGGCTAATTTTTTGTATTTTTAATAGAGATGGGGTTTCACTGTGTTAGCCAGGATGGTCATGATCTCCTGACCTCGTGATCTGCCCGCCTTAGCCTCCCAAGTGCTGGGATTACAGGCATGAGCCACCGCGCCTGGCCCATTTAATTATTTTTTATATTATAAAATTGAATATGAAAAGTGAGAATTTTAACCTTCACTCTCCACCACTCTATTCAGGTAAAACAATGCATGAGCCACCCTTAGCAGGAGCAGGTTTTTCCCAGAAGCTGCTGCCTCTTCCTGAGGCAGAAAATTGTATTACTAAGGCTCAAAACTAAAAGAGATGTCAGCATTGTTAGAAAGAAATGTCACCCTTAAGGGATTTGCCTGTTTTAATAACTTTGTGAGGAATTCTTACTTTTCTGGGGCGCCTGGTGCAACCGTGGGCAAGTTTCTGTCCCTCTTTAAACCTCATGGTGGTTATTGAAACAGATTTGTTAGAAGGAGAGGGTAGGCACAGAGCTGGAGAACCATGGTCGAGGCAGCTTGTGATCTGCCTAGCAGCCGCTGACCTCCTCGCCAGCAGAAGCCCAGTCCTGTTCAGAGCAGCACTGTCACTGCAAGTCCATCCCCCTTTGCCAGGGGTTCCATTCCACCCCTTTTCTGCAGGGAGAGGTGCCATGAGGCTTGCTTCTGGCTTATACAGGAGAGAGGGAAGGCTGCTGGGCACTGCTTGTGTTCCTGCTGATAAAAGGAGGGAGTTACTCCAGGAATAAGACAAAACGAGAGGAGGAGGCCATCACCTCTGTCCTCTTCCATCGTACACTTCCTGCCTCTGGTTTAATCATGATGCATGGAGCTACAACAGCCATCTTAGGCCCATGAGGTGCCCAGCATCAGGTAAAACATCGACATGCTAAGAAGAACAAAAAGAGCCCGATCCCTGATGTTACTGAACTCCTGCGTGAACTCAGCCTGCCTCCATCAGATTTCTGTGAAAGAATAAAATTTCTTTTTGCCTAAGTCACTGTTAGTCGGGTTTTCTATTCTTCAGCCCAGTTCACACAGTATTTGGGGTATGGTGAGCACTCAGCCCACCAGCCAAAACTCAGAACCTGCATGCGCAAAATTCTCGTGTCTTCTTCCTCCTGTTAGAAATAAGTTCTTGGTGCCGCAGAGGAAGAGCAGCACTCAGAAGAAAAGTTTCTCAGCAAGGCAAAGTTTACTTTGCAGAAGGGTGCTGCCCACGCCTATAGCAGTCACAAGAGCACACCTAACAAAGGAGAACAGAGGTTTTTAACCCTAACGCAGTTCCTGCTTCTTTGTCTTTCCCCCATTGGCTGGGGTTGGACTGCACAGTCTAGGCTGACCCCAATTGGCTATGTGCTTGAATCTTTCTCAAAAGGCACAGGGTAAAGGTTACAGGTTAAGGTTTGGAGGAAGGCAGTTTACATCCTATGACAAGAAAGTTGGATCTTTGAAGAGGAACCTTTCTTTTATGCTGACAATTTCCCTTTTGTTTTATAATTCTTCCTCTTCAAATTATTTTAGTAAGATTTGGCTTTGTTGCTCTTCTTGATTGTCTAGGTAAAAGTTTTCTGAATATGGAGGGGAGAGACAGAGGAGGTTTTAGAGCCATTTCTACGAGTCTGAACTAACCCATGAACACAGTGTGTGATGCAACAGCCTACAAGGATGAGTGCACTTGTAACGATTGCAAGGGAAGTGAGGATAGAGGCCATAAGTCCTTTCCATTTACCAAACCATCTTTCCAGTAAACCTGTGAAGGGATCGTGTTCCAGAATTTTCAGCCAGCTCATTTGCTAGGGTGTTGAGGCCTTGTAGAGCCTTGGTAATGGTTCCATCGGGAACTGTGTTATTTGGGATCAAAGTACAACATGGGGGTCTGATGATGATACAAACTCTGCCTTTTTCTGCTAATATCATGTCAAGAGCTATCCTGTTTTCCCAGGCCATTTGGCTGGTAGGACCAAATTGCTCCGCTATCCCGTTAATGGCATCTCTGGTATAAATAACAAATCCTTGTTGATTGTAATATATATAATTTATCCAATCTACGTTTTTGTTTATAGTAGACCACCAAAGTAAGACTGACTAAAACCCAGCAGCTATTTGATTTCAAGCTTTAAATTCATTGGCTACTCCTCATGGTACTCCAATTGCCTCTATATAGACGTGGGGGTCGAAAGACCCTTGAGCTTCTCTTTTTTCCCAAGAGGGTGACTTTTTGCCGGACTGATGAAATGCCAGGGTGAAAGAGATGGCCAATTGGATTAGAGCACAAGTGCCACTCCAATTATTTGGCAGCATACCCAGTAGAGGTCCTCCACAATACCACCGAACATCTGCTCGTGGACAGACGAGGGCAGTCTGATTGGTGAGCTATGGAAAAGGCTTGGATTCACTGCATCCCATTAGATTCCTGGAAGATGCCAAGTTTTCCCCCTGTTGCGAGAGACACGAGGTAAAATTGGCATGAGAGGCCGGGTGCCGGATGGCCCTTAGGGGCTGACCGACAGAGCAGTCTTTGACTTTCAGGAAAAGCAGTGAGAGAGTGGTGCATGACTTACTACCCCCGGCTGTGGGATGCTGGAAGAGAGCTACCATACAGTCCATGCCCGGTTGGTTAGACCATCCAAGCGGAAAAAGAACTATTTGGATTTCTGGCCTGCCTGTTGCACAGGTGTAGTAGTCGCTTTTATTTAAAGTACAAACTGAGTATTTGATCGATTTCAGCCAGGCATTTGTTTCTTGGTATCTGATCTCAATAACCAGGGTGTGTTTTAGGTCTTTGACTTCCACTATGGCCACTTTAGTTTTGTCATTAGGTAATGGCAAGATAGTTGTTTGATTTGGAGGAGATCTTGGGGAAGGAAGGGGTGCTGGAGGGGTGACAAAACCAATCTCCAAGGATTCTATGGGGTCTTTCCCAGTAACATCTGCCCCTATACCATAAAAGCGACTTAGGGTGGGAATAGGGTTAGCGGAGATTGAAGTAGTAATAGAAATATGCACCGGGTTATGTCAGGTGTTGGCAGTTAAATGAATTATTTCGTTTAGTAAAATGGATATAAGGTTTTAGGGAGGTACAGCCTACTAGGGAAGTCCAGCCTTGGGACTGAGTGGTCCAGGGAATATCGTACCAGCAATGGCAGGGTAGCCAATTATAGGGAATCTTACAAGGATCAGATTGGGGGTGGGGTGAGTACCAAGGGCAAAGATACTTTTCCGAAGAGACTAGTTGCCTTTAACTTGGTAGGTCTCTGCAAGGTATGGCTAGGCAAGCATCAAACTCAACAGCTTGAGGGGAGGCTGATTTGGTTACATTAATAATGAAATGCCCCTGGGCAATTAGGAGGAAGAAGAGACAAATGAGACCTTTTGAATGTTAATTTTGAGGGAGTTGGTCCTGGAGTGGTGGTCCATGATTCCATAAGGAGTGGGGTCCTTTGTACCCGAGTGTGATGAGTCCACCCCTGTTCAGCTGTTGGGACTGCTGTTTCAGATGTTAGGAATATTAGATAGGGTCCCTCCCACGATGGTTCCAGTTTTTCTTTCTCCAGCTTTTGATGAGCACATAATCCCCAGGCTGATGTTGGTGTACTGGAAACTCTAGAGGTGGCGTTTGTGCTAAGAGGCCTTGGATCCTGAGGGAAGACGGGGTGGAAGACAGACGACATATATAGTTTTTAAGAAATTGATCTTTTGTTTCCAGTGTGGGGATGTCAGTGGTAGAATGTAAGTATGGCAATCTGTAGAGCACTTCATAAGGGGACAGGCTGATATCTTTTCAAGGGGTGGTACGAATTCTTAGTACAGCGATAGGAAGGCAGTTCGTCCATGGCAGTCGGGTTTCGAAGATTAGTTTAGTTAGGTGATTTTTTTAGAGTTTGTTTCATTCTTTCTACTTTTCATGATGAGGGTGGGTGCCAGGGAGTATGATATTCCCATTTTTTTCCTAGTGTCTGGGTTAATCCTTTAATGACCTGTGCAGTAAAATGGGTTTCATTGTCTGAGTCAATGTTCTCTATTAATCTGAATCTGGGTATGATGTCTTCTCTTGTGATACCTTACCCTGTTTTAATATGAATTGACTCTCCCTTAGCTGAGAAAGCCGGACAGACTCCGTTTGGCTCCTTCATTTGCAAGACATCAAAGGCTCCTTACTCACCCCTTCCTCAAGGATTTAACTTGTGCAAGCTAACTCCCAGCACATCAAAGAGTGCAATTAACTGATAAGGTACTGTGGCAAGCTATATCCACAGTTCCCAGGAATTCACCTGGTTGATAGTACCTATAGCCCCCACGTTTGTGTCCGGTGGAAGCATCCAAAGCCCTTGCATCTGTCACTTTGTGACGGATTTAAAGCCTCTGCACCTGGAACTGTTTGTTTTCCTGTAACCGTTTGTCATTTTGCTTGTTTTACTTCTGTGAGGTTGCTTCAGCCCGATTCCCGCTCCCCTTTCTAAACCAAAGTATAAAAAAATATCTACCCCTTTTTCAGGGCCGAGAGAATTTTGAGCACTAGCCGTCTCTCGGTCACCAGCTAATAAAGGACTCCTGAATTCATGTTAAAGTGTGGAATTTCTCTATAACTCGCTCAGTTACAACACTAAAGTACTACTACTAATGTAGTACTTTAGCTACATTATTATCAGTTGCACTTGGCAGGTGAATGACTTCCACCCAGTGAGGGAGATGGTCCATTATAAGTAACAAATATTGGAGACAGCCTATTTGGGGCATTTCGGTATAGTCTCTTTGGACACTTTGGAATGGCCTTAGCCTAGGATTTCTTCCCCCAAAGGGTGGTTTTTTTAAAGTTTGTTTATTGGTTTTTCTGCATACCATACGTCTGTGACTTGCCTGGTAAGGGTATAAATCCCTATACACCCGTAGGTTCTAAGAACTGTGTCATGCATGGCTTGGGGACCCCAATGAGTTCCTTGGTGAAGTTGTGCTAAGATTTCTCTCATTAGGGGCTTAGACAACATTTCTTTGTTATCTGGCAGTATCCATTTCACTTCTGAGTTTTCATTAGCGCCTATTTTCTTTCATTTTTCTTTATCTGGTTGGGAGAAGATGGGGGTTGTGGATGGGGAAGGGAGACAAGGGGTTAAATGGAAAATGGGTGCTTCTTGGGAAGCGACTCTCGAAAGAGGGACCTTTTTGGTGTCCTGGAACATAAACAATGACTGTATCCTCTGGTAGCTGAAGGTTTTCTAATACTTGCATGATTAACTCTTTGTGGACAAGGTTTTGGCCCTTGCTAGTAATAAGACCTCGTTCAGTCCAAATCTTTCCAAAGGTATGGGCCACTCCAAAAGCATATTTGGAATTGGTGTAAGTATCCCTTCTTGATTCTGCAGATATTTTAAGGCTTGATGTAGTGCGAACAACTCACATGTTTAGTTAGACCAGTTATTGGGCAGTCTCCCTGATTCTACTTCTGTGAGAGTTTCTCCACCAACCACTGAGTAGCCATTATGTTAAGTCTAAGCTTTTGTGCTCAGGGTCTCCCGCATTTGGATTTCCTGTCAGGAAGGTGGTGGGGTTGGCCAGGTGCAGTGGCTCATGCCTGTAATCCCAGCACTTTGGGAGGCCGAGGTGGGTGGATCACCTGAGGTCAGGAGTTCAAGACCAGCCTGACCAACATGGAGAAACCCCATCTCTACTAAAAATACAAAGTTAGCCAGGTATGGTGGCACATTCCTGTAATCCCAGCTACTCGGTAGGCTGAGACAGGAGAATTCACTTGAACCTGGGAGGCAGAGGTCGTGGTGAGCCGAGATTGTGCCATTGTACTCTAGCCTGGGCAAGAAGAGTGAAACTGCGTCTCAAAAAAAAAAAAAAAAAAAAAAAAAGGGGGGAG
>NW_016805137.1:237401-254171 GCF_001698545.2 Rhinopithecus bieti | reverse complement strand
AAAAAAAAAAAAAAAAAAAAAGAAAGGTGGCAGAGTTGAGCTCATTGTCAGTGGTTAGGGTTAAATCACCTTTTTCTAATAGGATAGCTTCATATTTTAGGATTCTTGAATCCGTAAGCCATCTCCCTGCTTTTTGGCTAAGAATGGTTTTAACCTGATGGGGTGTGCTTACAATGAGACTTCCCCTATAGGGTATTTTTCTACTTTTGTCAATAAAGCAATTGCTGCTATAGATTAGATACATTCAGGCCACCCGTGGGTTGCCAAGTCAAGAATACTTGACAGAAAGGCTGTGGGCTGGCGATGGCCCCCATGCTTTTGAGTGAGTACTCCTGTAGCTGCCTTATATTAGCAAAAAGGTGAAATGGCTGTTCTAAGGACGGCAGAGCTAAGACGGGCAGTTGTAAGTAGATGTTTTAGTTCCTCAACTTGCTGGACTTCTTGTGGAGTCCAGAGAAAGGGGTCGGGCCCTTCTTGGGTAAGGTTTAGATATAGAGGCTTTGTCTTTAAGGCATAAGACTCAATCCACAGGCAACAATTTCCATCTAGCCCCAAGAATTTTCTAAGTTCTTGTTTTGTCTCAGGCAATGGCAAGGATATGATCCCTTCAATTTGTTCGGGTCCTATCTTCCGCTTCCCTTTGCTTATTAAGTGCCCCGTGTATTTTACCTTGGGTTCTACAAGCTGGAGTTTATTTTTTGAGACCCATAACCGTTGTTTCCTTAGGAAATTTAGAATTGCGTTTACTTGGTCTTTGGTGCCTCCGGAAATGAGCAGGTCGTCCACATATTGGAGTAGACATAAGGATGATGAAAGAGTGAAATTCTCTAGGACTTGTTCCAAAATTTGACTGAATAGGTTTGGAGAGTCTGTAAACCCTTGGGGTAGAACTGTCCATCGGTACTGTTGCTTCCAACTGGAGTGAGGGTCCTCCCATTCGAAAGCAAATATGTCCCAGCTATCCTCAGCTAAGGGGCAAGCCCAGAAGTCATCCTTGAGGTCTATTACTGTGAACCACTGGCGGTCATGAGGGATCTTGCTGATAATGGTGTAAGGGTTAGGAATGACAGGGTGGGTGGTCTGGACTATTTGGTTAATGGCTCAAAGGTCTTGTAGTAGCCGATATGACCCATCTGACTTTTTTACAGGCAGTATTGGAGTGTTGTAAGAGGACATACAGGGTTTAAGAAGTTCTTCCTGAAGGAGACCTTCGATTATAGGTTATAAACCTATTCTGTCTTTCAAGGGAATAGGGTACTATTTTTTCTTTACAACTTCCCCAGGATTTCTTAATTTTACATGGATTGGAGAAACTTGTAATTTCCCCCAATTTCCTTCCTCTGACTATACATCAGAATGGATTTGGCTCTCTAGGATGGTAAGTAAGTTTAAGGAAATAGAGAATTTTCCTTGATTAACATATAGACCTATACCTAATTTTATCATTAAGTCCCTCCTGAACAGGTTTGTCCCTGCTTCTGGAATTAACAGGAATTTGATGATAGCTAATTAGTCCTGATACGTGACTTTGCAGAAGCCCACAGGCTGAGGCCAGGAGGTGGTGCTGGGGAGGAAGGCAGAGAAGATGACTGATCAAGAGAATGCCACAGCTTTTCTCTTAACTGTTATTTTACCAGAAGCCACTTAATACAATCAGACAATTCTTTAAGAAAACTGAGACTGCCTTCTTCTTCCAAGAAACTTGGTACTGAAGAGAACTACAAGAGGAAAAGGTGTAAGTGACTGTGTTCTGAGAGGCATTTTTTAAGAGTTTGGTGTTTCCCAGTTTCTGGCTACTATCTCACAGGTTCTAGAATGCAGGTCTTACTGGCCTACTAGCGCTAACCTGTTGAAGCTTATTGATGAATCTGCAGGGCACCTGTGAGGAGAGCTTCACAGAGATGGCTAGACCCTGGTGAGAGAGAGTGACATCAGTGTCGTTTTACACCCTGCAAATGAGGGGCCGTATTTTGGCATAAGAAGAAGGCGCATTGGTGATTGGTGGTATTGAAGGCTTATAGCAAGAGAAAGTTCCATTAGAAGAACTTCTGTTTATCAGAGCTCCAGAAACTTTCTTCTGGGAGACCATTGATAGCATGACCTGCCATCAGGAGAGGAGGCTCAGCCAGCTTGCATTTGATTCCTGGTGAAGGGTGGGTTTTTTTTTTTTTTTTTTTTTTTTGAGACGGAGTCTCACTCTGTCGCCCAGGCTGGAGTGCAGTGGCCGGATCTCAGCTCACTGCAAGCTCCGCCTCCCGGGTTTATGCCATTCTCTCGCCTCAGCCTCCCGAGTAGCTGGGACTACAGGCGCCTGCCACCACGCCCGGCTAGTTTTTTGTATTTTTTTTGGTAGAGACGGGGTTTCACTGTGTTAGCCAGGATGGTCTCGATCTCCTGACCTCGTGATCTGCCCGTCTCGGCCTCCCAAAGTGCTGGAATTACAGGCTTGAGCCACCACGCCCGGCCGAAGGGTGGGTTTATTCCAAGTAGGAAAAGCAGCTTCTATTGAGGCAGGGACTCTACCTCCCACTCTTTACAGAGTCCCAGAAGGTTATTGCTGATAGGGACATTACCCTGGCTCAGGTCCTTCATGGAAGAGACCGGGAACTGATGGCCAGGAAGCCTAAATTACCTAGCAGATGTTTGGGCCAAGCTGTGATTTGGACCCAGCACATCCAGAGATCCTGCCTTTACATCATCGTCTTTTGTTTTCTGGAGTGCTGGTAGGTTAGATCCCAAACTCTGAAGTACTGTCTGTGTCAAAACACTTTTTCCCCTTCCCACTTTGAGCTAGCCTCTTCCTCACCAGGCCCATGCCCTTTCTCCTAATTCACTTTGAAGAGGCAACAGCATGCAGTGAAAAGAGCTCTGAGTTTGTATCAAACAGGGCTGGGTTCAAAGTTCTGCTTCACTGTTTCATGGCTATGTAACCTTAAGCAACTCACTTACCATCTCTGAGTCTCTGTTTCCTTCCCTGTAAAACAAGGACAACACTTACCTTTCTGGGGCCTTGAATTCAATAGGCTGTCAATCAGTGAGCATGATTCCCTAAGGTGGAAGAGTTTGTATCACCTTCGGGATTTCCAGTGGGTTTGGGGTGTTTTCTGCCATAATCCCAGTAGACTCTATACCTTCTGACTACCCTGGACCATAAAGGAGTGAATAAAAAAGACTCAAGATTGTCAAAAGAAAGCTCTTTATTGATTGACTCAGCAACGCAGGGCTGGCACCCATCAGCTCCAAACCACATCTTATCCCGTCCACTCCCGTCCACTTTGCCCTCTTCCAGGTTGCAATCTTGCTTTCAGGCAAGGGCTTCCGGCCAGCTTTGCATTAGTTCTCGGCTATGGTTTTCTGAACCCAGTCCTGAATGGAAGTCACCTTCACATACACACCATACTCAGCCACACCACAGCTCTTATCAAAGCTTAGGATCCCAGCTGCGTACCAGGTATCCTCCTCCATGTCGTGAACGGCAAAGGCACTGCCCGCATCGCCATAGCAGGTGTCTTCCTGGTACTTAGACATGCCGGCACAGAAGGTGTGTTCGTTCAGTATGGGCTGCACCCCTACGGGGCTCTTCGGTGTCTTCTTTTCGGGGACTGTGCTGCCTTCATAGTGCTTTATGCAGTCGTATTGGTCAACCACAGGCAGCATGACATACTTCAGATGGTCAGTAAATTTAAAATTGGCATTTCGCCCCCAGCCAGACACGTAACCCACACGCCCTACTTCTGCATAATCCTTTGAAGGCAGGCAGATGGGCATCACTCTCTCATTAACAGGCACCTTCTGTTTGAGTTTGATGAGCCCAATATCTACCTCGGAGTAGTTAGGGTGTAGAACCACCTTCTCAATCTCTACAAGCTGCTTTTTCCCCACATAGAGTGTTAAAGTAGGGGCAATGTCTTTCGCTGTTGCATTTTCTGAATGGTTCAGGAAGAGATTTTTCGCCGTGGTCAGCAGCCATTGTTCATTGATCAGCGTGGCCCCTGTGGTGAGATTATGGCGGGAGACCATCTTAGCCTGCCAGGGAAAGCTGCCTTTGGCATCCAGGTGTCCACCCAGGATCCGCTGCACGGGGTTTACCGGATTCTTGGGCTTCCCACATACTGTCAAGGAGAGCAAGACACAAGTGAGTGGAAATGTGCAAGAGCCTTTCCATCTGAGAAAGGGGGGTAAAAGCATGGGCGGCTGTCACTGCTGCATAAACTAGAAAGATTTAAATGCTTTGCCCTTACCACCTGCTCATCTCATTCCCAATAGTTGCAGTTTTAAAATAATTCTGTTTTTTTAATTGTTTACATTACAAAAAGCTCTATTTCCCACTTTTCTAACAAAGGAAATGGGAAATACTGAGATTTTGAGCCCTGGCTGGTGAACTGTATTATATTTAAACAGTTATCCCAACAAAGGAATTTCCACAATTCCCTGAAATTCATTGCAAGGGCTAGGAGCTACAATTATTCATTCTCTCTGACGAAAGAGGAATCTAGAGCATCATTGACTGGAGCCCAGATTTTGTAGATAGTGCAGTTATTATGAGGCAGGTTGGCAGTTCCACACCAGTAAGAGCCGAAGAGGCTGGGCCTTTGCCTCTGGTCCCGAGAAGGAAAGGAGAGAACAACAGCTCCTGCTAATAACAAGAAGCAGAAGTCCCAGCCCACGTCCAGCCTCCTTCTAGGCTTCCATGGATTAAGATTTTATGTTATCCCTTGACTTGTTCTCCCTGGAGCTTGCTTCTCCTTAGACCCAGGGCTCTCTAGCAGGTTCTCTGTATGCATAGGCTCTCCTGATCTGTGGGCAGTGTAGACAGTGGATTCAGCCAGTGCCCTTGAGGCCCCAATGATCAAGACGCTTAGACCCTTAGTGACCCTTAGGGAATTACCACCTAACTGCTTAAGTCTCTCCCTGGCCAGCTGTGGTTCTCCCACATCCCTCCTCCTGGCTCTTGTGTGCTCAGAGGAAGCCGCACTGGAAGGCTGTGCCTCTAGGACGTTCCCACCCAGAAGCCTGCCTGCACTGGTAAGTGTTCAGCACCCACCTGCTTCACATTCAGGAAGTTTATCTCCAACAACCTTATTTGTCCACTGCTTCTCATTGTTTAAGGTGTACACTCCTGAAACAAAAGGCAAGAAATGAGCCAAAGGAAAAGTCAAGTCTGAACCCCGAGCAGAGTGAGAAGGCATTTAAAGAGAAGAATTAAAAGGAAGAGGGAAAGGGGACAATAGGGAGGGGAAAAGGAGAGAGAATATGAGGAGGAGGGAAAGAGTACTGTGCTGGAAACCAAGTGCGTGGACTCCAGTTATGCCCAGCAGAACACACTGTGGTCATGTTGGTCACGGCCAGGCAGTACAGGGAGGGCTCGGGTTTCAAATCCTGACTGCGTCTTACAGGCTGCCTGAATTTGGTCAAGATACTCAACCTGTCTGTGCCTCCGTTTCCTTATCAGCAAAGAAAGAATGACAACCTCTATTCTGAGGGATACTGTGAGGACTAAGTGAGCAACTAAATGTGAAGCACTTAGAGCAGTGCCAGGACAGCAGGACTCACTAGGTGAGGGTGACCTGTCGCCATCAGCGTTCCTCCTTTTCCCACATCTCCCGCCAGAGATGGAAATCTGACTCTGCGATAGGGAGGCCGCATGGCATGGCCTCCCCTGAACAAAACAGAAAACTTGAGGCTGACGAAAGTTCGTCTGCCCAAAGGGCCACAGCTACTGGCAACAAAACGCTTATTAGAATCTAAATCTCCTGGCTCCAGGGAGAGCAATGAACTTTCTGGCGAATCACCCCAGCACCGCCCATCATGGAAATGTCAGAGCGGGGGTTGTATGTAGGGCATAGAGACAGTTGTCCAGGTCTTACCATCTCCTTCTGTGCGCAGCCTGTAGTAGTTCTTACACTGGTAGCGAACCAAGTGCTCCACGTAGCCATTTGCGATCATAGGGGGCTTCGGGCAGCCATCATCTGCAAAGAGAGAGAAGCCAGAGAGTTTACTATTTGGAAATTGTTCCCAGTGAACCATGAAAAGTCAGACGAGTGGAAGCTGCTCTGCACATCAATCTCCTTCCGCCCCAAATAGAAGCCAACGGAAGTGCACGCTCCCCTCATTTCTGGCAGGAACCCCAATGTTCTTCACGGTCCTGATAGCCCAGAGGTCAAGATAAGAAGGGGCAACTGGGTGTTCTCAGAGACAGAGTGCAGACCCGAGAGGGTCAGAGTGGGATGCGGCGGCGCGTGGGATGCGGCGGCACCCCGGATGCACGCTGCCACCCAACCAAAGACTGACCTGCGATATCCGTGACATCATTGCCTGAGTCCACTGCAAAAAGCTGTCCCCAGAGCAGGAGAGCAACAATAGCTCCCAGAGCACTGCAGAGAGAAGACAGGAAGGAGTGGAAAGCTGGTCTCCCTGCTTCACAGCACATGCATGCATCCACACACACATGCGTGTACCCACACACACGCACACATGCATACACACACTCCTCCCACTTAGCAGCCAGAAAGAAAATCAATATATGGACGTGCTAGGACCAAGAAGTTGCCCCCACCCCCGCACACACATGCTGTAGCAGCTTCTGAGCGTGCCAAGCTTCCAGCAAGCTCTGTCCTGCTGGGAATTCTGCAGAAGCTTCAGAGAGGGATAGGAAGGCACGTGGGTGTGGGGCGAGTAGGGGGCTCAGTTTCTGGCCGCATTCAGGAAAGTACATTGGCAATAATACAGGAGCCCTCCAGGAAAGAGAAACCTCCCTCAGGCACACCAAAGATACTGTTAATAAAATGTAGATAACTCAGAGATGGGAACTTAGGACTTTTTACGCTATTCCTCTACTTCTTGATATTTTCCATAATAAAAGGTTCCTTAAATACATAATTTATTTTTTTTTTTTTTGAGATGGAGTCTCGCTCTGTCACCCAGGCTGGAGTGCAGTGGCATGATCTTGTCTCACTGCAAGCTCCGCCTCCCGAGTTCACACCATTCTCCTGCCTCAGCCTCCCGGGTAGCTGGGACTACAGGCACCTGCCACCACGCCCGGCTAATTTTTTGTAATTTTAGTAGAGACAGGGTTTCACTGTGTTAGCTAGGATGGTCTGATCTCCTGACCTCGTGAGCTACTGTGCCCGGCCTCCTTAAATATATACTTTTAAACATATGGTTATTTCTAGTATTTTATGATAGTTCATCTTTAGGAAATGGTATCTCAAACCCCAAAATGCCAGAAGGTTACCTGGAAGAGAACTGGTGTCCAAAAGCAGGACTGTGGCCATGGGCATTGACGCACAGGTGCCATCTGCCAGTTCACCATCTCGCTAACAGATGCTGACCATTCGGGCACTAATGCTTCTATTAAAATAGTTTCTAGGCCGGATGTGGTGGCTCATGCCTGTAATCCCAACACTTTGGGAGGCCGAGGCAGCCAGATCACAAGGTCAAGAAATCGAGATCATCCTGGCCAACATGATGAAACCCCATCTCTACTAAAAATACAAAAATTAGGTGGACATAGTGGCGCACACCTGTAGTCCTAGCTACTCAGGAGGCTGAGGCAGGAGAATCACTTGAACCCAGGAGGCGGAGGTTGCAGTGAGCCGAGATCGCACCACTGCACTCCAGCCTGGTGACAGAGTGAGAATCATTCTTTAAAACAAAAAAAGTTTCTAGTCTTATTATTTCAACATTTCAAAAAGTCTTTATTTTTATAAGATCTAAGTGCCTTAATTAGATGTATCCCAGGTATTAGTGTGTATCCCAGGTACTAGTCAATTAATTGTGTCATTCAAATGTGTTACAATTAGTCCTTCTTATTATACATTTTTAAAGAGGAAAATATCTGCTAATTAATATACTCAGAATGCCAGGAAGCCTACCACAGGAGCTGATGACATCCCCTACAAAGACAAAAATGTAACCTCAAGGAAAAAGACACTCCTGAGAGTAAATCTCATCTCCTGGGAAAGACAGCACTGTCTTCTATGGATGCAGAAAAGGAGAAGATTTAACACACTGAGCCCTTTAGTTCACTATAATTTAGCCCATTTGCCCTGTTTCTTTGTTCTATTTCTGCATCTCTACTGATGTACACAAAGAAGACTGAAATAAAGAACCAGAGAAAAGGCAGGAGGGAAAGCTATGGACCCACCTCATCTTGGTTGGTCTTGCCTCTGGAAGAGCAGTGCTGTGAGGCATCTGCTGGTCTTTTTATGCTGCCACTAGCTCACCTCTCCCCCTTCTCCATTTCGTAATTCCTGTGTCTACATAACTTTGGCCCTGGTAAGGTCACTATCTTTTCCAGTAACAAAACCACAAACAATACCCCTGTTAAGAGCTGAGCTCTTGCCTCACACTTGATTTTCTGCTGGTGTTCTATTACAAACCCCGAGAAACCTGGCACCTCTCTGACCCACGAACCTGCCAAAGTATTTCCCGAAATCAGCAACTGAGCAGGACAGGGCAGCAGCAGGAACCATCAGTCTCTTTATCTTGGAGGATTTTCATGCTGCAGAAGGCCTCACTTTGAGTTGTTTTAAACCCGTTGTAGACATTTCTGCAGCCTAGCTTAGATGGGGCTCTAAAGAAAGCATTCCCTTTTCACAGTAATTTTCTCCACCTTGTGTGTGGACATCTCCCTATTGCTTAAAAACTCTCCAGCCTGCAATCAGTAAATGTGTTTATTGTGTCTTCTCTGATTGTTCTTTGCAAGAAATCACACAACTAGTTAAAGCTATAGTGTAGACCGACACAGACCATACTCAATGGCAGTGGTTCTTATGGTTTTATAGTCTGTTGATTAGCCTAAATAGGCAGATGGGAAAAATCAGTATGTCTAAGTCAAATATGTCTGCACCTGTGTGTATCCCAGGTACCAATCAATTGAAATTTAGTAGCAACTCAATAAAAGGTTGATTTATTCGTTAAAAAGGGTTAGTGGTTCTTAAATTAGAGTGTACAAAAGAATTACTTTTGGATAATCATGGTGACACTGATGTAGTAGCAAAGTAACTAGAAACCAGACAAATGCCCATCAACAGGAGGAAGGGTCAATACTGCGTTGTATGCAGATATAATGGAATATCATACAGCATAAAATGAATAAACTCTGCAAGAACATGGATAATCTTATAAACATAATTTTTGAAAGAAAACTACAAGTTTCAGAAGATTACCTTCAGTATGATAGCAGTCTTCTAGACATCAAAACCAAGTAAAACTTGGCAATGGATTCTTAGATATGACACCAAAATCACAAACAATCAAAGAAAAATTAGATAAATTGGGCTTCATCGGAATGAACGTTTGTGCATCAAAAGACATATTAAGAAAATGAAGACAGGTCAGGCGCAGTGGTTCACGCCTGTAATCCCAGCACTTTAGGAGGCTGAGGTGGGCGGATCCCGAGGTCAGGAGTTTGAGACCAGTCTGACCAACATGATGAAACCCCATCTCTACTAAAAATACAAAAATTAGCTGGGCATGGTGGCGCATGCCTGTAATCCCAGCTACTCAGGAGGCTGAGGCAGGATAATTGTTTGAACCCAGGAGGCAGAGGTTGCCGTGAGCCTAGATCGCACCACTGCACCCCAGCCTGAGTGACAGAGCAAGACACTGTCTCAAAAAAAAAAAAGGTGAAGACAATCTACAGAATGGGAGAAAATATTTTCAAATTATATATCTGATAAAGGGTTGTTATCCAGAGTGTTTCCTACTACAACAACAAAAAGACAAACAATGAAAGCATGGGCAAAGAATTTGAATAGACATTTCTCCAAAAAATATACATAAAGTGCCAAAAAGCACATAAAAAGATACTCAAGGCTCAGGCGGTGGTTCACACCTGTAATCCCAGCACCTTGGGAGACCGAGGCAGGTGGATCACCTGAGACCAGGAGTTCGAGGCCAGTCTGATCAATATAAATATGGTGAAACCCCATCTCTACTAAAAATACAAAACTTAGCTGGGCGTGGTGGTATCCACCTGTAGTCCCAGCTACTATTTGGGAGGTTGAAACAGGAGAATTGCTTGAACCTGGGAGGCAGAGGTTGCAGTGAGCCGAGATTGCACCACTGCACTCCAACCTGGGCAACAGAGCGCGACTCCATCTCAAAAAAAAAAAAAAACGTCACTCAACACCATTGGAAAATGTCAATACGGAAATTTGCAAATCAAAACCGCAATGAAACACCACTTCACACCTACTAGGATGGCTACGAATTGTGTGTGTGTGTGTGAAATGTTGGCAAGGATGTGGAAGAGTTAGAACCCTGGTACATTACCTTGCTAGTAAGAATGTAAAATGGTGCAGCTACTATAGAAAACAGTTTTGTAGTTCCTCAGAAAGCTAAGCATAGAATTGCTATCTGACCCAGCAATTCCGCTCAAGGTATATACCCAAAGAATTAAAATCAGAGACTCAGAGACTTTTGTACACCAATGTTCATAGCAGCATTTTCACAATAGCCAAAAGGTAGAAGCAATGCAAGCGTCCATCCACCGATAAATGGATAAACAAACCATGTTATATACATACAATGGAATATTATTCATGTATAAAAAGGAATGAAGTTGATACATGCTACAACATGAATAAACCTTGAAAACTTACTAAGGGAAAGAAGCCAGACACAAAGGGACAAATATTACTTGATTCCACTTATAATAAAGTATCTAGAATAGACAAATGCATAGAAACATAAGTAGATTTGACTTTAGTGGGGACTGGGAGAAGCAAGAAATGGGAAGTGATTTCTTCATGGGTACAGAGTTCCTGTTTGGGGTGATGAAAAAACTTTGGAAACTGGTAGTGGTGATGGTTGTAGAACATTGCTAGTGTAATAAATGCTGCCGAATTGTACACTTCAAAATGGTTAAAATCAGAAATTTTGTGTTATAAATATTTTAGCACAAAAAACTCAAGAAGTAAATAAGTAAATAAACTTATTTTTATTGTAGTAAAAGAAAGAAAGAAACAAGCAAGACTCAGCACTATGCTGCTCAGGCATAAATAACAAAGAGTTAAAACTGTGTTTTTAAATTTCTTGTTGGAATGGAAAACCCAAAATATAAAATGTTACATCTCATGGGGAGGTATGAGGAAAGCATAAGAGAAAGACACTTAGGTAAATATAAATAAATTGTTAATGACCCAGCTTTTGGGCTGGGTAAGTAGTTCATTAACGTACATTATATTATTGTGCTTTATTTTTAATAAAACACATATATGCCCACACATATATATCACATATAATATTTTATAAGTATCAAACAAAATATTTTAAAATATAAAGGAGGGAGGGACTCACCCTAAGGACATAGTGAGAGGCCCCTTTTCCATGAGTTGGATCCAATAGGTCTGCGTGGGGATGTGAGAATCTACATTTCAAGCGTCCATAACTTCCCACCCTTGCAGGTATGAGGCAATAGACTGCAACTCTTCAGTCATAAGCAGGAGCCCATCTCTCCACCCCTGGAATCTGGGGTTGGCTCTGTGACTATGTTGAAATAGTAGCAGACGTAACAAGGATAGTCTTGAAATGTGCTTGTGAATTGGGGTTTGCCTGCTTTTACAACACCTGGAATCTGGGAGCTGCCCTGTGAATGAGCCCAAGTTATTCCTCCATTGCTGGAGAATGAAATGTCCCCATAGAGCAGAACCCAGGCATCGTAGCTGACAGCCAGCCAGCCCCAAATTCCCAGAAGCCCTCCACAGGTGCATGAGTGAGCTCCTGCCAAGATCAGCTGAAACTGGTCCTGACCAAAACCACCTCCAGCTAAGCCCACATTGCTGACCCACAGAATCATAAGCTAAATAAAAGACGACTGTTCTAAGCTACAAAGCTTGGGGAAGACTCATTAGGTAGCACATGTTAACCAGTAGGACTGGTGTATAGAATGATGGAAACAGCTGCTCTGACTGAATCTAGGGTGAAGGTGTTAGAATTCTGCTCCCTAGGTCCCTGGGTTCCTGCTGTCCTCTGTCACAGCTTGTCTTTACCTGTGCTTTGCCACCCCGTTTTTCCTTCAATGGCCAGAAGGAGGGAGCTACACCCTACATTTTCCAAAGAGAACCTGCGCTGTAGATTATAAAGGATTCCACTAAAACTGGAACACTTCTGTCCTATGGCATCCTCATGCCCTCCCCCTCCTCCCAGCTCATCCAGTCCATCATCCCTCCCCACAGAAACTGTCAAACCTCAGCCTTTCACAGTCCTCTATCTAGAGTCTTGCAAACGTCACAGCCCCAGGCTTCTTTTTTCTTTTCTGTGCAGTTGCTGCTACTTTTCCACAGAGGGAAGAGATGGCCTCTATTTCTGCAGCTCTGTGGGTCGCTAGGGAAGTGGGGAGAACGTCGGTCCTGTGAAATGGAGGGAGAGACTTCCTCCTCGGACTGGTGCCCTCCTAGGGTGTCTAAAATGAACCATTTCTCACCACTGCTGTAGAACAATTGTTTACTCACCAGGTGCATGAAAATTCACATTCTTCCCCTGAACATACCCTGAACTCTATTACTCTGACCCCTTATCTTGGGCAACAGGGGAGCATTCACACAGCCTTCTTGCCCTGGGCGTCTTTCATTAACTTGAGAAACAGAATCCAGCCCCAAGGCTTCTCTCTTTCATTGGACAAGTCAAGATGAGAGATAGCAAGTCAGAAGACTCCACCAAGGAAAGCAGGAATGTATTTTGTTGGGAGAATAGAAAGCAGGAAAGCTTGAAATATTAATAGGCCAGGACAGCAGTTGACAGAGGAGCTTGAAGGGGAGAGTTTTGATTTTAGAAGGAAAAAATGATTTTTAAAAGTTCACTCTGCCAGCCAGGCACAATGGCTCATGCCTATAATCCCAGTGCTTTGGGAGGCCAAGGCAGATCAATTGCTTGAGCCCAGGAGTTGGAGACCACATGGAATAAAATGGGCAACATGGTAAAACTCTGTCTCTACAGAAAATACAAAAAATTATCCAAGCACAGTGGCACACGCCTGTAGTCCCATCTACTCTGGAGGCTGAGGGGGGAGGATTGCTTGCGCCTGGGAATTGACTGGAGGCTGAGGGGGGAGGATTGTTTGCGCCTGGGAATTGACTGGAGGCTGAGGGGGGAGGATTGCTTGCGCCCGGGAATTGACTGGAGGCTGAGGGGGGAGGATTGCTTGCACCTGGGAATTGACTGGAGGCTGAGGGGGGAGGATTGCTTGCACCCAGGAATTGACTGGAGGCTGAGGGGGAGGATTGCTTGCGTCTGGGAATTGAGGCTGTAGTGAGCTATGATCGTGCCACTGCACTTTAGCCTGGGTGACAGTGAGACCCAGTCTCAAAAAAACAAAAAGTTCACTCTGCCATTATAAAAGTCTTGAAATTTTGTAAGCTACCAAAAAATAAAAATAAATTTTAAAAAAAGTCTAAGATAATTTCACCACCTCAAGACAACCAGTGGCCACTATGAACACTTTAGTGTTACTTCCACATTTTCTCTGTGCGTACTTTGACACAATTTTGATCATTCTTTTGATAGAATCTTTTGGTCTACAGCCTTTTCACCTGTTAGAAATGCAAAATGCTTGTTCCCCGGTGCCATAAAGAAATAGGACTTGAACATAAATTTAATTTTCTCAGCAAGGCAATTTTTACTTTCTGCAGAAAGGGTGCCCATTGCACATGGAACAAAGGCAAGGAGGTAAAAAACATTTATATCTGACCCATCCAAACCCTACTGCTGTGTCTTGATTCCATTGGCTGGTACTAGACCTCACAGTCTAGGCAGCACCCATTTGGCTAAAGGTTTAAAACTTTTTCTAAAGAGGTAATGGCAGAGGAGAACAAAGGAAAAGAGGAGGTTGCTTATGAAAAGACTTAGAAAAGTAATAACATTCTCAAATAAGGAAGGGGCATAGGCTGCAAGCCGGGGCATGCCTGTGAGCATCTTGGTTAAAGTACAAGGACATAGAATGTATTTATTTTCTTATATTTAACAGCTACATAGGATAGGGCTTAACAAAGAGTTATTAGCACAAAGCGAGGAGGCTTGGAGGAAGTTAGTTTTTAAAAGAAACTATTATTTCTAACACTTGTGATTTATTCTTTAACAAGAAGGGAAATTTTGAAGAGAAACTTTGTACTTTCTACATCACTCAATGTTGTAGGCATTTTCCATGTTGCAGCAAACTCTTTAAAACATTTTAGGCTGGGCGCAGTGGCTCACGCCTGTAATCCCAGCACTTTGGGAGGCCGAGGCGGGCAGATTACAAGGTCAGGAGTTTGAGACCAGGCTGACCAACATGGTGAAACCACATCTCTACTAAAAATACAAAAATTAGCCAGGTGTGATGGTGTGCGCCTGTAATCCCAGCTACTCAGGAAGCTGAGGCAGGAGAATCGCTTGAACCTGGGGGACGGAGGTTGCAGTGAGCCAGGATCATGTCACTGCACTCCAGTCTGGGTGACAGAGCGAGACTCTGTCTCAAAAAAAAAAAAAAAAAAAAAAATCTTAAATGCTATATTACACTCCTAACTTAAGGAGGTATCACATGTACTTTAATTTTGCTATTATTAATAGCTTACATACACACAGGGAAGTGAGGTAGGGAGACCACACTCATTTTACTCCATATGGATGTACAATTGATCCAGCATCATTTACTAAAAATACCAAATCTTAAGTGTCCATTTCAATGAATCTGTATAGTATGAAATATTTCTAGCACCACAGAAAACTACTTTGGGTTCCTCTCAGTCCACACCCTTCCCCTACCAAAGTGACCACTGTCCTGACATCTGTCATGATGGAATACTTTTCCCTGGTCCTGAACTTCATATAAATAGAATCAAATAGTAGGCATTCTTGGTTCCTGGCTTGTTTTTTGCAACATAATGTCTGTGAGAATCATCCATGTTGTCACATTGGTTCCTTTTTTATTGCTGAGAAGTGTTCCATTGTGTGACTAAAGCACAATTGATTCATCCATTCTCCTGTAGATATATATATGAATTAATCTTCATCTGGGGACCATTGTAAACCAAGCTGCTATGAACATTCTTGCATATATCGTTTGATGGTTACCTGCGCTCATTTCTCTTGGATATGTACCTGGTTGTGTCATAGGATAGACATATGTCTAGCTTTAATAGATTCTGCCAGTTTTCCAATAAACTCTCCTATCAGCAGTATATCAAAGTTCCAGTTGCTCTGCATCCTTGCCAATACTTTTTAAGTTTTGCCATTCTGCATATGTGTAGTAAAGTATAATAATGGAGGCCGGGCGCGGTGGCTCAGCCTGTAATCCTGGCACTTTGGGAGGGCAAGGCAGGTGGATCACCTGATGTCAGGAGTTCAAGACCAGCCTGGTTAACATGGCGAAACCCGTCTCTACTAAAATACACAGATTAGCCGGGTTTGGTGGCACGGGGCTGTAGTCCCAGTTACTCAGGAGACTAAGGCAAGAGAATCGCTTGAACCTGGGGAGTGGAGGTTGCAGTGAGCCAAGATCACACCACTGCACTCCAGCCTGGGTGACAGAGCAAAACTCCATCTCAAAAAATAAATAAAATAAATAAATAAATAAAAATAATAATAATAATGGCTTTAATTTTGCATTTCCCCAATATCAAATGATGTAGAGCACTTTTTAGATTTGTGTTGGACCACATAGATATCCTCTTTACAGTATGTCTTCTCCTTGTAGATTTGTTGTCTTTTTCTAAAATATTCTGAATACTAGTCTTTTTTTGGATAAATGTATTGTAAACATGTTCTCCCATCCCATGGTTTGTCTTTTAATTCTCTTAATCTTGCATTTTGATGAACAGAAGTACAGAAGTTCTTAATCTGAAATAAGTCCTAATTTGTCCATTTTTTAAATTTCATAGTTAGTGATTTCTGTGTTTTGATTAAGAAATGTTTGCCTACACGGTTGTGACAATATTCTCCTATATGTTTTTCTAAAAGTGTATTGTTTTGCCTTTCAAATCTAGGTCTATGATCCATTTGGAATTAATGTATATGATATGAGAGAAAAGTTCATTTTTTCCATATAGACATGCAGTCGATCCAATATTATTTGCTAAAATGACCGTCCTTTGTCCCTGAATTGCAGTGGTGTCTTTATTATAAATCAGGTGATTATGTATGTGTTGGCCTTCTCCTGAATCCTCTATTCTTTTGCACTTATCTATGTGTCTAATCTGGAGCCACTGTGATACTGTCTTAATAATATATGAAAGGGAGCCAGGCGCGGTGGCTCACGCCTGTAATCCCAGCACTTTGGGAGGCCGAGGCAGGTATATCACGAGGTTGGGAGACTGAGACCATTCTGGCCAACATGGTGAAACCCCGTCTGTACTGAAGTACAAAAAATTAGCTGGGCATGGTGGCGGGCACCTGTAGTCCCAGCTACTCGGAGGCTGAGGCAGGGGAATCACTTGAATCCGGGAGGCAGAGGTTGCAGTGAGCTGAGATCATGCCACTGCACTCCAGCCTGGGCGACAGAACAAGACTCTGTCTCAAAAAAAATAAAAATAAATAAATAATAATAATAATAATAATAATAATAATAATGTGCTAAAGGAAACTATCTTAAAGCCCCAGAATCACTAAGCTAAAGGGAAAAGTGAAGCAGAAAACTGCGTAGGGCAAAGCTGCCCCCCATTCTCTTCAAGGCCACCCCTCTGCTCACTGAGACAAATGCATATCCTTTTGCCTCTTTTGGAGAGGCTCATCAGAACCTCAAAAGAATGCAGCCGTTTGTCTCTTATCTACCTACGACCTGGTAGCGCCCCC
>NW_016805137.1:228963-233733 GCF_001698545.2 Rhinopithecus bieti | reverse complement strand
ACCCCCCCGGCTTTGAGAGTTGTCCCTCCTCTGCGGACAGAACCAAAGTTTATCTGACATATGTTGATGGATGCCTCAGGTCTCCCTAAAATGTATAAAACCAAACTGTGCTCTGGCCGCCTTGGACACATAGCAGGACCTCCTGAGGTTGTGTTGGGTGTGCGTCCTCAACCTTGGCAAAATAAGCTTTCTAAATTAACTGAGACCGGTCTCCAATTTTGGGGGTTCACAAATGGGAACCTTCTTTTGAGACAGGGTATTCACAGTCCCCCAGGTGGGAGTGCAGAGGCACGATCTGCAACCTCAGCCTCCTGGACTCCAACAGTCCTCCCTCCCGCCTCAGCCTCACGGGTAACAGACTACAGGGATGCGCGACCACGCACAGCCAATTTGTTGTAGCTGTAGAGATGTAGTTTTGCCATGTTGCCCAGGCTGGACTTGAACTCTTGGGCTCAAGTGATCCACCCACCTCAGCTTCCTAAAGTGCTGGCATTACAGGCAAGAGCCTCCACACCTGGCCAATAATGGGAACTTTATACTAAATCTTGCTCTCTGGTATTATAAGTTTTCCAACTTTATTTTCTTTCAGAGTTTGTCTTGACTGTTCTAGGTCTTTTCCATTTTATGTCAATTTTAAAATCGGCTTTCCAATTCTCACAAAACGTCCTGCTGGGATTTTTATTGGGATTACATTGAATCTCCAGATCACTTTGGGGAGAGTTGACATCTTGACTCTGTTGAGTCTTTCGAGTAATGCACGCAGCATGTCTCTTCATTTATTTAGGCTGTCTTTAATTTTAATGCCTTGTTCATATTGATACAGACCTCTGGCACCTCTTTCATTAGATTTATTCTTAAGCATTTGATGTTTGTGTTACTGTAAATGATATTTTATTTAATTGATTTAAATAGTGTGGGGATAAATACCTCAGTAGCCATGAAATGAGAACCTGGATTTTCCCAGGAGTATACATGACCTTCAAACAGAATGGAGAGTGGAGTGTTGAATTCAGAACAGCACATGTTGTTCAGAATTGCAGTTTATCTTGATAAGAAAATTAAACAAAGACATTCACATGATTACACCTATTTCTAGAATTTCTCCCTTTTTTCACAGTCACCAGGACCAGGGGCTACAGGGTCCCACGGTGCCTGGAACATAGGCATTGCTTCCTAGTTGCACTCCCTTACAGTCAGCAATTCTCTTCTCCAAAACTGAGCCATTGGCAGACATACATATTGATATTTCGTACCATACACATTGATATTTTAAACTTTGTGAAAGCTTCTTAAAAGTAGGATCCACCCTGACAGATTGTAAATGAGGAACTTCCAAGATCCAGGCCGCTAAATCAATTATCCTTAGACCAGCTTCCTATCAGCAAAGTCAACCAGCCAAGGTAGAAAACCCACACAGCCTGTCAAAACTTGCAAAGAAATGCTGCCTTTCCCAGCATGAAACTAGTCAGATGTCAAAGGCATGAGGACATTAGTGTGAGTGTAAAAACTGGCTCTATATTCAAAAGAATTCATATCAACCTTCCTCAATTTCTTCAACCTACTACATTTGTGGGATGGGACCTGGGAAACAAGGTAAGACCACGTTGGTGTTTTTTCATTCACCTTTATCTCTATACCCAGCAATGCCTGGCATGCAACAGAGGCTCAGTCCAGTTGGTTGAATCGAATGGGTGATAAACATAGCCTCTGCCTTCAAAGAGTTCAGAGTAGGGGCAGAAATAAAAACTGTAACACGAGTAAGTACTGCCTGTCTTGTCAGCTTCTATCTGCAGTGGAGAAGATCCAGCCCTTAGAAGCATAAAAGCTGTCTGCAGAACCAGCCCTGCAGGTACTTTAGGAGAAAAGCCAGTCAACTTCTAGTAATAACAGGTAACATTGGGAGGGTCCTATGTTTCAGGCACTGTACTGTGTGCTTTCTGTGTATTTATTCATTGAATTCTTCAACAGCCCATAAGCACTGGGTCTTTTCATTGTCTAACAACCCCATTTTTTTATAAATGGGGCACAGAGAGGATGAGAAACTCGTTCAAGGTAACACAGCTAGTAAAGAGAGGAGGCAGGATTCAAACCGAGGCCAAGCCCTTGACCACCCTGGGGTGCTACCTCTCCCACATGACGAACTACACAGAATTTTCAAGTCTCCCTCACATGGGCTGGACACAGTGGCTCATACCTATAATCCCAGCACTTGGGAGGCCATGCTGGAGGATTGCTTGAGGCCAAGAGTTCAAGGTGAGCCTGGGCAACGTAGGGAGACCCATCTCTACACAAATAAAAAATAAAAAAATAAGAAGTTAGCCAGGCATAGTGGTATGCACCTGTAGTTCCAGCTACTCAGGGGACTGAGTGAGGAGGATCAATTGAGCCTGGGAGAGGCTGCAGTGAGCTCTGACTGTGCCACTGTACTCCAGCCTGGGCAACACAGCAAGACCCTGTCTCAAAAATAAGATAAAAAAGATTCCCTCACATAATCAGCACCAAGGGCTCACCATTAGAGTTGCTTTTAAGAGTCATCTGGAGACAGATCTTTCACTGGGTCAAGGCATTTCTTACCTGGAAGGGATAGCAAACTTGCTAGCTAACCACATTAGCCAGGCTAAGGGTGTCAATTCTGCGTGGCTATGGAAGCCCATCATGACTGAGGCAGTGATGCCCAGCAAAGAGGATAAGGAAGACCTTAAAGCATTGGCACCCAAGTCTGGAGAAGCCTGAGGCTGCAAAGAGTTGGAGGCTGTCTCCAAGCATGACCCCTGTGTTGGCCTTGGGGGCACTGGAGCAGACAGAAACCACGTGGGCCATGGCTGGGAAGCACATTAGGAAATAGATCAAGGAAACTACCTGACAAAGCATTTGGGCAAGAGTGCCCTGGGTGCCAGCCAGATGCAGAGAGGAGTTGAACCATCCACCCTGGTCATAGGACAGATCTCTCCAGAAGGAATGGAATTTAAATGGAGCTCTGCTTTTGAGCAGTCAGTGCAAGAAATCAAGGACTTGCATAAACTTGCCACTCCCCAAAGCAAATCCCCTCTCCACTAAAGAGGCTCTGGGCTTGTTGTAGGGTGTGATCCACTGGATGCTGGCAGGCTGTGTTTGTGTTTGTCTCTTCTGAGAGACTGAGAGATGCTGGAAAACTCAGCATCTCAGTGAATGACTAAAAGAATGAGGGAGTGAAAGAACATGAATGTGGACCAACCCTATTCACACGCAGACATATGTATGTGTGTTTAGATATTTGTATATATGGTTTCTATTTTTAAATGATTATTTCAGGGTCTCAGATAGAGGTGAAATTCTAACCTACTCAGAGGGATTTCTTTTAGGTTCCCAGACCTGGGATCTGCATTTTTTGCTCTGCTGAGGTAGGAAGGTGTCACTAGATCCATTAAGAACTGCAAATGAGGCCGGGCGCGGTGGCTCAAGCCTGTAATCCCAGCACTTTGGGAGGCCGAGACGGGCGGATCACGAGGTCAGGAGATCGAGACCATCCTGGCTAACACGGTGAAACCCCGTCTCTACTTAAAAAAAAAAAAAAAATACAAAAAACTAGCCAGGCGAGGTGGTGGGCACCTGTAGTCCCAGCTACTCGGGAGGCTGAGGCAGGAGAATGGCGTAAACCCAGGAGGCGGAGCTTGCAGTGAGCCGAGATCTGGCCAATGCACTCCAGCCTGGGCGACAGAGCGAGACTCCGTCTCAAAAAAAAAAAGAACTGCAAATTAAACATCTGTGAGAATGGTTGAAGCTCAAACGGCTGTTCAGCTTCTCAAATACCCAGTGACTGAAATAACTGGCCAACTTCTCAAATAGCCAAGGCAGTGCCAAGGTTACTACTCAGGAGAATGTCTTCCATGTGCCTGGGGCAGACAGGAAGTGTTCTGACCCTCTGCCCACAGCTGTGTTCCTGTACCCACCAACTCAAGTGATTAACGGGGTGGCAGGTGGTGCAGCAGCCAGGTGACCTTCACACACTGTAACTTGTTTTGTTTTCTAGGGGACACTTTCCAGATGGGGTTTTCAGCACTCAGGAAACCTCTTCGTGGCTGGCATGAATGCAAGAAGTGCAGTGTTCATCCATTTCCTCTCCTGAAGCCCTGCCCTTTGGAGCCTCGTCCTTGTATTGCTGCCAAGGTATTTCACAAATTCCAGATCATTCCCATACTGTTCCTGCACACACACCACTATCCCCTGTCCCCTGCTGTCCTCTTGCATGTGACAAGCCACAGTGACTTTATTTCCTACATTTCTAACCACAAGGTTCTTACAGAAATTTTCCCTGGCTGCCAAGACTCATTCAACATCATAGGTGGCCCAGACTAGAGGGTAGGTAACATTATTCTCTCAGAACGTTCTTAGGGTGTGTTGGGACCAGAGATCTGCACCTGGAGGAAAGAGAAATCCTGAAACATGTTTTAGCCAAGTAGGAAGCACATAACATCTCTTCCAAGCAAATATAAAATAATAGTAGACCGGCCGGGCGCGGTGGCTCAAGCCTGTAATCCCAGCACTTTGGGAGGCCGAGATGGGCGGATCACGAGGTCAGGAGATCGAGACCATCCTGGCTAACATGGTGAAACCCCGTCTCTACTAAAAAATACAAAAAACTAGCCGGGCGAGGTGGTGGGCGCCTGTAGTCCCAGCTACCCGGGAGGCTGAGGCAGAAGAATGGCGTGAACCCGGGAGGCGGAGCTTGCAGTGAGCTGAGATCCGGCCACTGCACTCCAGCCCTGGCGACAGAGCGAGACTCCGTCTCAA
>NW_016805137.1:128971-228299 GCF_001698545.2 Rhinopithecus bieti | reverse complement strand
AAAAAAAAAAAAAAAAAAATAATAATAATAATAATAATAGTAGACCTCAATCTGGCTTATTAGCTAGGATTTAATTTGACTAAGTGACTTAACAGGGATTAAAGCACATAAGGTCCCAGCCTGGGCAACATAGTGAAACCCCATGTCTACAAAAAATACAAAAATTAGCCAGGTGTAGTGGCACACACCTGTAGTCCCAAGATACTCTGGAGGCTGAGGTGGGAAGATCACTTGAGCCCAGGAGATTGAGGCTGCAATGAGCCATGATCATGCCAGTGTACTCCAGCCTGGGTGACAGAGCGAGTGAGACCTTATCTAAAAAATATTTTTTAAATTCTTAATTAAAAACACACACACACAGATACACAAGGTTCTGTTTTCTCAAGTAAAAGGGGTGGGGAAGTAGGCAGACAGAGCTGGTATTGGTAGAAGCATTAAGCTCTTTCCAGCTTTTGCCTCCATCATCCCTGCAGGGTGACCCTGATCCTTAGGTCTAAAATGGATGCCAGAGCTCCAGCCATCATACCCATATTCCAGGCAGCGGCAGACTTTCCAGAAACTTCACACAATACTTTCACATATATGTCATTGAATAGAACTTGGTCACAGGACCACATCCAACTATACTGGAAATCAGGAAATGTCTTTATGCTGGGAATCCAGAACATGGAACCACTGATATGGTTTGGCTGTGTCCCCACCCAAATCTCATCTTGAATTGTAGTTCCCATGATCCCCACGTGTCATGGAAGGGACCCAGTGGAAGGTAATTGAATCAGAGGGCAGTTATCCTCATACTGTTCTCATGATAGTGAGTTCTCATGAGATCTGATGGTTTTATAAGGGGCTTTCCCCCAACCTTCACTCTATACTTCTCGGTCTGCCACCATGTGAAGAACATGTTTGCTTCCCCTTCCACCATGATTGTAAGTTTCCTGAGAAGTCCCCAGCCATGCTGAACTGTGAGTCAATTAAACCTCTTTCCTTTATAAATTACCCAGTCTTAGGTATGTCTTTATTAGCAGCATGAGAACAGACTAAAACAGCCATCTAGAAGATAGCCAGGAGAATGGCGTGAACCCGGGAGGCGGAGCTTGCAGTGAGCCGAGATCGCGCCACTGCATTCCAGCACTCCAGCACTCTAGCTTGGGTGACAGAGCGAGACTCTGTCTCAAAAAAAAATAAAAATAAAATAAAGAGAGAAAATAAAATAAAGAAAGAAACTAAAGAGGCATATGGATGAGCCTTGATTGGATATGGAAGATATTTTGCATACAACAGGAGAAATTTGAACATGAACTCAGTGTTAGATGATATTAGCAAATCATGGTTAATTCTCTTATGTGTGATTATAGAATTATAGTTACATAGGAGCATGTACGTAGATAATGCAGGTTACAAAGTACTTAGGAGTGAATCAAAATACACGATAAAAATAGGTTAAAAGATTGGCAGAGCCAACAGGGAAAAGATAGTAAGAATTACTGAGTGTAGGTGGAAGGAGTATGGATATCCATTATACCATTCTTTCAGATTTTCTGTATATCTAAATTTTTTTTTTTTTTTAAATTTTTTTTTTTTTTTTTTTTTTTTTTTTTTTTGAGACAGAGTCTCGCTCTGTCACCCAGGCTGGAGTGCAGTGGCGCGATCCTGGCTCACTATAGCCTCTGCCTCACAGGTTCAAGCAATTCTCCTGCCTCAAACTCCTGAGTAGCTGGGACTACAGTCATGCGCCACCACGCTCGGCTGATATTTGTATTTTAGTAGAGACAGGGTCTCCCCCTGTTGCCTAGGCTGGTCTAGAACTCCTGGCCTCAAGTGATCTGCCCATCTTGGCCTCCCAGAGTGCTGGAATTACAGGCATGAGCCACCATGCCCAGCCTAAAATTCCTTATAATACAAATTATACAAATTACAGGAGGGTAATTATCTATTTGTGCTGACTGTTCCTCAGCTTTCTCATGTAAGGCTGATGGCCTCCTGGTGAAAATGAGTGAGGTTCCTGTCAGTATTCTGGAACCAGTCAATACAAAGGGTCTGAGAAGTGGGTTGAAGCCCATGGTCTCAGCCAGGATGGATCTCAGAGCTTGTGGATGTGGGGAGAGAAAGCTGCCCTCCAGCCTCAGCTTCTCCGATAGTCTTCTGTCATCACCCAGCACTGCTGCAAGGATCCACAAATCCCATCACCTATTTGAGATAGCAACATGGCAGAAGATAGAAAATGAATCTAAGACATCTTATATAGTGGAGACATCAGTACTCTGTCAGGACACGACTGGGTGGAGCAGAACAAATGCCAGACTTGAGATTAGGAGAATTTGTTGCCCCCTCCACCATTTCCGCCCATATCACCTTGGAGCAGGTGCTTAATCTGTTTCCTCAACTGTAAAATGGGGATTGTAATTGCCACCCTCACCTACTCCACAGAGCTGTCTGAGGCTTAAATAAGATAATGTGTATGATTTCTGGTAAATGTGCAAGACCATTTGGAAGAAAACCTTGCTTGTCCCTGAACTACTGCTTCATCCTGTTAGGCTCGCATGCAATTATCCACAGACCCCAGAACCAGGTGAACTTTTTCAAAACCCTGCTTGTGGTGGTTGAAAAATATCTCCACAAATTATTGGACATTCCTCCCTTCAAAAGTGGAAGCCACCACATTTTTCTCACCAGCTTGCTTGGAAAAAAAAGAAAACAAAAGTGGAAGCCTTGAGTGGTGGGCTGGACTAAATGACTTGCTTCTAACATAGGGTTGCCAGAGAAAATATATGATACTCAGTGAAATTTGAGTTCAGATAAACAACAAATAAATTTTAGAATAAGTATGTCCCAAATACTGCATGGGATAGACTTATACTAAAAGTGTATTCATTGTTTATCTCAAATTCAAATTTAACTGGGCATCCTTTTGTTTTAGTTTTGCTTAAACTAGCAACTCTATTCCAATGAGTAGAATGAGGCTGGGCACAGTAGCTCATGCTTGTAATCCTAGCACTTTGGGAGGCCAAATCTGGAGGATCACCAGCTCAAGTTCAAGACCAGCCTGGGCAACATAGTGAGACCCCATCTCTACAAAAAATACAAAACTTCACAAGCCCTAGTGGCATGTGCCTGTAGTCCCAGCTACTCAGAAGGCTGAGGTGGGAGGATTGTTTGAGCCTGGGAGGTTGCAGTGAGCCGTGATCATGCCATTGCACTCCAGCCTGGGTGACAGAGCAAGACCCTGTCTCTATAAATGAAATAAGAATAGAATGAATGTGACATAAGTAATTATGTGTGACTTCCAAGACTAGGTCATAAAGGCACTGTAGCTTCCACCTTGCTCCCTCTTAGATTACTCACTCTGGAGGAGCTGGACGCCATGTTGTGAGGACACTCAAGCAGCCCTATGGAGAGGTTCACCTGCACTTCCTGCCCACAGCTTGCATCGGGAGGAGATGCTCATACCCTGGGGGCTCCAGTTCTGTTGAATCCTAGCCTCATGGTTTAGGGAAGTTATTTAATCTCTCAAAGCACTTGTTTTATCTGTAACTATGGGTATACTAATATCTATTTTCAGGACCTATTTGTGATCAGAAATATAAAAAATAATAGCTAACATTTATGAGAAATTAGAATATGCTAAGCACTATTGTAAGCACTTCACATTTAATCGACAAAGTAACCCTCTGAGATTGGTGCTGTCCTTATTCCCATTTTACACGTTGGAAAACTGAGGCACACAAAATTTACATGATCACCCACAGCTAATAAGTATATAATGTGACAGGCACATAATATGCATCTTGTTTTTTTTTTTTTTTTTTTCCTTTCAGAAAGAGATTTGCTCTTGTTGCCCAGGCTGGAGTGCAATGGCCTAATCTCAGCTGACTGCAACCTCCACCCCCTGGGTTCAAGCGATTCTCCTGCCTCAGCCTCTGAAGTAGCTGGGATTACAGGTGCACGCCACCATATGCAGCTAATTTTTGTATATTTTGTAGAGATGGGGTTTTGTCATGTTGCCCAGGCTGGTCTCAAACTCCTGAGCTCAAGAAATCCTCCTGTCTTGGCCTCCCAAAGTGCTGGGATTACAGGGTTAAGCCACTGCATCCAGCCTGCATCCTTTTATTTTTTATTTTTTATTTTTTTGAGACAGAGTCTTGCTCTGTTGCCCAGGCTGGAATGCAGTGGCACTATCTTGGCTCACTGCAACCTCCACCTCCCAGGTTCATATGATTCTCCTACCTCAGCCTCCTAAGTAGCTGGGACTACGTGCAGGTATGCACCACCACACCTGGCTAATTTTTGTATTTTTAGTAGAGATGGAGTTTCATCATATTGCCCAGCTGGTCTCAAACTCCTGGCCTCAAGCAATCTGCCCACCTCAGCCCCTCAACTGGGATTACAGGTGTGAGCCACCATGCCCAGCCAATATTCATCTTTTTAGAAGTTGCTGTTGTGGCTGGGCACGCTGGCACATGCCTGTAATCCCAACACTTTGGGAGGCCGGGTGGCGGATCCCTTTAGGTCAGGAGTTCGAGACCAGCCTGGCCAAGATGGTGAAACCCCGTCTCTACTAAAAATACAAAAAATTAGCTGGATGTGGTAGCAAGTGCCTGTAATCCTAGCTACCCTGGAGGCTGAGGTGGGAGAATCGCTGGAACCTGGGAGGCGGACGTTGCAGTGAGCTGAGATCGCGCCGCTGCCTACACTCCAGTCTGGGAAACAGAGTGAGACTCCGTCTCAAAAAAAAAAAAAGTTGCTGTTAGCATATCATCGAACCTGCCAAACCACTGTTTCTACAGTTGAGAAAATAGGGCCTCAGGGAGGTGAGGTAAATCTTACAAGGGTGACTCCAGTGTCTATACTTCAACCCTACACCCAGTGAGTCTGGGGTCACTAGCACACCCCCTGGGGCCCTCCTGCCCCACCCCTGGATGGAATGGGCCACTTTCCTGATATACCCCTAAGTCCTCCACCAGTGCCCCTGGTTCATGGACATTACTAATCACTACCAAGGGTTGGTATTGTCAAATTTTGCCCCCAGACAAGATCGACCTGAGAGATGCATCTAAATTAAACTATGCACACAATTAGAACAAAGAGGAGTCTGGACTTCTCAAAAATACTAAGAAGCTTTCCTTTGATCAGCATTTTTGAAAGCTCCAAATGCAACTGGCAGTCTCTAAATTGTTAAAGGAGACTAACCGGAACAATTAACCAATGTCTCTGAAAGCTTGAAAGACTCTCAGACCCTAAAACAGAGAGCCCTGTATCTCCCTGCTCCCCTACTTGCATTCCACCTCCATTTTTTCCCATCTCACCCCCACTCTTTGCCTGGAACATTGCAGGGACCCTGAGGGTACCAGCAAAAGCCCTTTGAGCCCCTCCAGCTCCTCCAAGATTGAAGACAACCGGGTGCCTTTCTCCTGAGCCTCAGACTTCCCACACAATTCCGGTGCTGAGTTCTGTTCAGCTGGATATTCTCACTCCTCGATGAAGTGGTGAGTTTTTCCTTGAGACTTTATCTTTCTCAGGAAGGGGGTAATCACTCCGGGTTTCTCCCCTGTGTGCACATGGATAACTGTATGCCATTTCTAAAACTCTTTTGTGAGGTGATTTTTCGGTGAACTTTCAGAAGGCAAAGGGGAAGCTTTCCCTTGGACACTGCAGTTTTGGTGCTGTGGGCAGGCTCACCAAAGCCACTCTGCTCTTCTAGAAGCCACAGTTAAGGGAACCCAGGGCTTGACAACGGGCAAAAGGGTAAGAATTCCTCAACAGTCAGGTTCCCAGCCTGTCTTGCTGTGAAACCCAGTTGAGCAGCCAGGAAAAAATAACCGTTTATCTCCTCTACATAATCTCAATTAATGGGAGTGATATGGTTTGGCTCTATGTCACCACAAAAATCTCACCTTGAATTGTAGTAATCCCCACATGTCATGGGAGGGACCCGGTGGGAGGTAATTGAATCATAGAGGCAGGTTTTTCCCGTGCTGTTCTCCTGATAGTAAGTCTCACAAGATCTGACGGTTTTATAAAGGAGAGTTCCCCTGCACACGCTCTCTGTTGCCTGCCGCCATGTATGACATCCCTTTGTGCTTCCTTCATCTTCCACCATGATTGTGAGGCCTCCCCAGTCATGTGAAACTGTGAGTCCTTTAAATCTCTTTCCTTTATAAATTACCCAGTCTCGGGTATGTCTTTGTTAGCAGCAGAGAACTGACTAATTCAGGGAGAAAAGGATTTGTGTGACTAGTTTGGGGTGTAGAACTCTGGTGTGCTTTTGGTAGTTTTGGTATGAATATTCTTATTGTTTGATCCCTTTTCCTCACTGAAATAGTGTTTTCCTTTGTCTTCATCTTTCTGTGTCATTCTGTCACAAAGAGGGGTAGAACAGGAGCCTAAGCCCCTAGAAGCCCACTTACTCAAGCCAGCCCTGCAGACTGCTCAGTTTGTGGTTCCGATCAACATACTTTTTTGGAGGCAGGCTCTTGCTCTGCCACTCAGGCTGGAGGGCAGTGGCCCAATCATGGCTTACTGCAGCCTCAACCTCCAGGGCTCAAGCAGTCCCCTCACCTGATCCTCCTGAGTAGCTGGGACTACAGGTGGTTGCCACCACACCTGGCCAATTTTGAAACTTTTTATAGAGACAAGGTCTCTTTTCTGTCCCAATAAAAGTGCACACATTAAAAAAAAAACAGGGTCTCGCTGTGTTGCCCAGGTTGGTCCCAAACTCCTGGTGTTACCAGTTGAAGGTGTCCAGGTTCTTGGAGTCTTAAACAAAGAAATGGACAAAATGTGCAAGCAGAGCAAGGAAAGAATGAAGCAACAAAGCAGAGATGTATTGAAAATGAAATTACACTCCACAGGCTGGGAGTGGGCCGAGCACAGGGGCTCGAGAGCCCCGTTACAGAATGTTCTGGGGTTTCAATGCACTCTAGAGGTTTCCATTGATTACTTGGTGTATGTCCTATGTAAATGAACAGGATGAAGTAAAGTTACAAAGTCATTTACTCAGTGTATGCCCTGTGTAAATGGAGAGGGTACTTCCTGTCATCACTGAAGTGTCTCTATTTGATTTAGTTCTAGGAAGTGAGCGTGAATCAGCCTTATGTTGCCTATCTCCAGACCCTATTTTTCTGCCTCACTGGGCTCAAGCAGTCCTCCCACCTTGGCCTCCCAACGTGCTAGGATTACAGGCATGAGCTGCAGTGCCTGGCTTCAACACACATTTTGTTCTGACTATGTCAAGTTCTTGGAGGAGTTTGTCTTAAGAAGTCGCTGTGGGGGCTGGGCACAGTGGCTCACACCTGTAATCCCAGCACTTTGGGAGGCTGAGGCAGGCAGATCATGAGGTCAGGAGTTAGAGACCAGCCTGGCCAACATAGTGAAACCCTGTCTCTACTAAAAGTACAAAAAATTAGCTGAGTGTGGTGGCACGTGCCTGTAGTCCCAGCTACCTGGGAGGCTGAGGTAGGAGAAATGCTGGAACCCGGGAGGCGGCGGTTGCAGTGAACCGAGATCACGCCACTGCACTTCAGCCTAGGCGACAGAGCGAGACTCCATCTCAAAAAAGAAAGAAAGAAAAGAAGAAGTCGCTGTGGGGCTTCTCTCATCTCAACCCCTGTTGCCTGGTTAGTCCTGGGAAAGTCCAATTCCAGGAGGCTCTGCCCAGTGTCACAGATTGACAGGTCTGTGACTAGCAACCCCCCACAGACTTGTAGGTTGCTGGAGGCAGCATATGTACAAACACCATCATCCTTGACCATCTGTGGCAACAAGAGTCTTTTGCCAACTTAGCCTATTCCTGGGAGTGAACTTTTTTGCGTAGGGGGATATTTGGCATTACCTCTTCTATACCCTTTCCAGGAAACACCTGTTTCTTAACTGGTAAAAAAATTTACTCTACACCTGGAAAATTACATTCTGGACTTTCCATAAAGAGGCTATTGGATTGTGCCATTACTGAAATGAGTACACCATTGAAAATTCTAAATGTCAATGGCCAGAAAACAGATCCTTTAAATTACCCTCCTAAATTTTAAAAATATTAGAGATCTCTCATTCTAAACAAATGCCTTCTTTGTATTTATAAAAGATTAAGTTAAAATATAAAGACACTTACTAGTTTCACGGCTAGCCTTAGAAATTCTCTTGACAAAATTAAAGAGCAAAACATGATCTAAAACAAAGCTAAAATAATTTTATGCTCAAACTGCCTGCTTTTGATCCCCTGTCGGATTTATAAAAAGCCCAGCTGGGTGCGGTGGCTCGAGCCTGTAATCCCAGCACTTTGGGAGGCCGAGACGGGCGAATCACCAGGTCAGGAGATCGAGACCATCCTGGCTAACACGGTGAAACCCCGTCTCTACTAAAAAATACAAAAAACTAGCCGGGCGAGGTGGTGGGCGCCTGTAGTCCCAGCTANGGCCAGAAAACAGATCCTTTAAATTACCCTCCTAAATTTTAAAAATATATTAGAGATCTCTCATTCTAAACAAATGCCTTCTTTGTATTTATAAAAAGATTAAGTTAAAATATAAAGACACTTACTAGTTTCACGGCTAGCCTTAGAAATTCTCTTGACAAAATTAAAGAGCAAAAACATGATCTAAAACAAAGCTAAAATAATTTTTATGCTCAAACTGCCTGCTTTTGATCCCCTGTCGGATTTATAAAAAGCCCAGCTGGGTGCGGTGGCTCGAGCCTGTAATCCCAGCACTTTGGGAGGCCGAGACGGGCGAATCACCAGGTCAGGAGATCGAGACCATCCTGGCTAACACGGTGAAACCCCGTCTCTACTAAAAAATACAAAAAACTAGCCGGGCGAGGTGGTGGGCGCCTGTAGTCCCAGCTACTCGGGAGGCTGAGGCAGGAGAATGGCATAAACCCAGGAGGCAGAGCTTTCAGTGAGCTGAGATCCGGCCACTGCACTCCAGCCTGGGCGACAGAGCGAGACTCCGTCTCAAAAAAATAAAAAAAATAAAATAAAATAAAATAAAAAGCCCTCCACTCTATGGTCTAGTGGCTGAGATTCTGTGCTCTTGTGGCTGCAGCCCAGGTTCAATTCTCAGTCAGGGAAGTAATCCCGTTTGTTTTAAATTGTTTGACTCTTGACCTTTTGTGGGTACCCATTTGTTATTGATCCTTTTCCTTCCATGGACACTTAGGAGTGTCATGGATAGCCTTGGAAATTCTCTTGCCAAAATTAAAGGGCAAAAATGTAACCTAAAACATGATTTGATTTCCCGTCTTTTTCCTTCTATGGGGCATATGGGGCCTTTGGGCCTTTATGCATAGGTGCTCAGCTGAGAAGCTGAGATCCTAGAAAATATGGCCAGTTAGAAGAATAGGTTGTATTCCATTTGTGGCTAAAAGGACTTTTTATCTTTGAGCTGACTTTGGGGTAGTTTTGGATCTTGTGAGGACTGCTTTTTTGCACCTCTTGGAGATGCCTGGTTCATCTTTGACTAACCAAGTCATAACCTTGGTTAAGGGTTATTGCTTTTGGTGAACTATTTGAAAACGTACCTTTGGTTCAAAAGAAAAAACAAGCTAACTAAAGTGTTTATAAAAGATAGGCCCTGAGGCAAAAATAGACTTCCTAAGTCCAAGCATGGAAAAGGCTGCCTTTACCCTGTTAAAGGGCTCAATAATCTAATCAAGAAACAACCTAATTTAAAAAGACCAATCTAATTAGATTGGTCTCCAAAATATTTTCTGGAATTTAGCTGGCTATTTTGAAATTCTTCGTAAAATAAATGTACATATACAAAAAATCTCCATTTGTAAGGGCATCTGCATCCCCACACTTAAACCACTACAAACTTTCCAACAAGGAAGGTGTCTTAAAGTTTACATAACAAACCTTACATTTGTTTAAGATACTTTTCCTGGAAAGCTTGTCTTGACTGGGCTTTTACCTACCCCTTTCTGTCTTGACAAATAATGGTGTTTATATCTAAATTCTGTGTCTTTGAAATGTAAATTTTTACCAAAAAAGTCCTGTCTTTGAAAGTACAAATTTCAGGTTGCCTAGCTAACAACTTTTAGAGCTTGATAGTCTGTCTGCAGAGGGGAGAAAAACTATTTGAAAACTGGCAAATGAAGAATCTTGTAAAGCTATAAAATCTTCTTCTGTCTGTGTGTTTATATGTGTCACGTGTATGTGATATTTCACTACCAAAATAGACGAAAGAGCTCTAATTAGTTGGCTTAATGAAAAAGTAAGTGCTTAAATCAAAATACTTTATCAGAAAAATAGAAACTAACTCAGATGCTTTTTAGCTCATGTGACTCTAGTAATCTCTGGTAAATAAAATTAGTTTAAATTGTTGGCAAAATAAAATTAAACGTCTTCAGAATTGTCCGTATTAAATTTGACTCAGACTTATTGCCTGAATGTACTGGTCAGACAGGTTTAGGTGGTTTCTGTAGATGTTTTTGTTTCCGGTTTTGTTTTTGTTTGTTTTTGTTTTTGTTTTTTTGAGACGGAGTCTCACTCAGTCACTCTCACTCAGTCACCCAGACTGGAGTGCAGTGGTGCGATCTCAGCTCACCGCAACCTCCGACTCCCTGGTTCGAGCGATTTTCCTGCTCAGTCTCCTGAGTATCTGGGACTACAGGCACATGCCACCACGCCCAGTATATTTTTAGTAGAGATGGGGTTTCACCATGTTGGCCAGGATGGTCTCTATCTCCTGACCTCATGATCCACCTGCCCCGGCCTCCCAAAGTGCTGGGATTACAGGTGTGAGCCACGGCGCCCAGCCTGTAGATGTTGTAAGGTCATAAAACTGTTGCTTGTTTTGTCTGTGAGCTAAAGCTGTGAGGGTTGGCTGTTGGGCTCCCCAAAGCCTTGGACATATCTTACTGTCAGCTTCTTTCTGGTTTTGAGCATATGGATTCTAGGGTCTGGACAGGTCAGCCATGGTGGGACCTGGGGACATGTCCTCAGTTCCTGACCACCAGCTGTAAGGCAGAACCAAGCCCAATATGGGCCCATCCTCCCTGGCCTAGCTTTGCCTCCTTGCCATGCTGGGATGGGTTGGATTCTCCGGGCATTATCTTCACGACTCTGTCCTGTCCTGAGCACTATACCTGGTATGTAAATTCGGGACCCCAACAAGACCTGCCCTTCATAGCTGTCCTTGGGTGCCACATGGGCACTTGAGACCCAAGACAACAGAAAAAAACATTAGGAAGGGTACCTGTGTCATCCTTTCAAATTATTAATTTAAAAATCTTAAAATCATGCTATGTTAAATAATAGGTAATCATAAAAGGCTAAGTCACCTATATGGTATAGAAAACAATATATTTAGATCTGTTAATAAAAAATTGAGGAAACAAAATGGTTTCATCTACAAATACTGATATAAAATAATTCAATATCACTTCCTAAGTTTTCCACTAGAAATTAGGGCTACTAAGAGTTAAAATTATAGTTAATATATATAAGTAAAACTACTAGATATGCCTGTAATCCCAGCACTTTGGGAGGCTGAGGCAGGTGGATCACCTGAGGTCAGGAGTTTGAGACCAACCTGACCAACATGGTGAAACCCTGTCTCTACTAAAAATATAATAATTAGCCAGGCGTGGTGGCGAGCACCTGTAATCCCAGCTACCCTGGAGGCTGAAGCAGGAGAATCACTTGAACCTGGGAGGTGGAGGTTGCAGTGAGCCGAGATCACACCATTGCACTCCAGCTTGTGCAACAAGTGTGAAACTCAGTCTCAAATATATATATGTGTGTGTTGTGTGTGTGTGTGTGTGTGTGTATAACAGGTATCTGCCCACTTTACACTCTGCTTAGCCCAAGTTGTTCAATTGTCATAAGTTTCTTAGCCACATGAGTCCCACCGAGGGACTAGATGGACCCAGGGCAGGTAGCCACACCACGCCGGCAACAATATGTGATAGAGCATAAATTGGTCATCAGTGCTGCCTATGGCAAGTTTCTACCAAAAGGGGGAAAATGATGAGTTATACCCCCAGTTGACAGACAAGATGGACTCTCTGAGGCTCAGAAGTTAAAAGCAGAACCAAGAGGCCATGGCAGGGTGAGGGAGTGGTAACACTGTGTCCTTGGAAAGTGTTGCAAAATCTGTTTTTCTGCAACCAAGTCAAAGAACAGTGCCTGAAAACAACCGTACCTGGAGATTCCCGAACTGACCACCAGCAGACCACCAGGTCCCAACTAACCAACCACCTGGAACCAGCCAATGAAGAGACTGGTGATTTGGGGCTTAAACGTCATCCATTCAAGACTGTTCCTGGCCAGGCACGATGGCTCACACCTGTAATCACAGTACTTTTGGAGGCTGAAGCGGGAGGATCACTTGAGCTCAGAAGTTTGAGACCAGTCTGAGTGAGACTCTATGTCTACAAAAAATTTTTTAAATAGCGAAGCATGGTGGTACACACTCAGGAGGCTGAGGTGGGAGGACTCTTTGAGCCTGGGAGGTCAAGGTTGCCATGAGCCGTGATTGCGCCACTGCACTCTAGCATGGGTGACAAAGCAAGACACTGTAAGATTCTGTTCCTCACTCCTCTCCTGTGGTTTTTTGCCTTTAAAACATCCTACTCTCTCACGCATTCTCAGAGCGCACTTTCATTTTATACCAAAGCCTGTGTCTCCCTAGTCTGCAGATTGCCTTCAGAAAACGAAGTTCTCCCTTTTGCCTCCGCAAATCTCATGGTCTTTTGTTAACAGTATGGATTTAAATTAGAAGCCCTAATTCACATATGGCCCACAAACCAGTTTCAGTGGACTGGCCCAATATCAGTTCATGTTTTAAAAACTGGAGGTGATCCACAAAACATGCAGATTTCTGCCTTCTCTTATTTTTATTTATTTATTTTTGAGACGGAGTCTCGCTCTGTTGCCAGGCTGGAGTGCAGTGGCACGATCTCGGCTCACTGTAACTTCTGCCTCCCAAGTTCAAGTGATTCTCCTGACTCAGCCTCCCAAGTAGCTGGGATTACAGGTACCTGCCACCACACCCAGCTAATTTTTCTATTTTTAGTAGAGACAGGGTTTCACCATGTTGGCCAGGATGGTTTTTTTTTTTTTTTTTTTTTTTGTTTGAGACTGAGTTTTGCTCTTGTTGCCCAGGCTGGAGTGCAATGGTGCGATAGCTCACCGCAACCTCCACCTCCCATGTTCAAGCGATTCTTCTGCCTCAGCCTCCCTAGTAGCTGGGATTACAGGCATGTGCCACCATGCCCGGCTAATTTTGTATTTTTAGTAGAGATGGGGTTTCTCCATGTTGGTCATGCTGGTCTCGAATGCCCAACCTAGGTGATCCGCCTGCCTTGGCCTCCCAAAGTGTTATGATTACAGGTGTGAGCCACCGCGCCCAGCGGCCAGGTGGTCTTGATCCCTTGACCTTGTGATCCACCTGCCTCAGCCTTCCAAAATGCTGGGATTACAGGCATGAGCCACCATGCCCAGCCCACCTTCTCTTATTAAAGGCTGGCCAGCATTGTGGGCAGCAAACCAGCTGGAGTGCAAGAGCAAGGTCCTCTTCCAGATGGAGCCCGTGCCTCCCATCTGCTGCTGAGAGCAGAGCTGAGTGAGCCCTCAGTGTCCTGCCAACTTGATTTTCCTACCCAGGGGCACTGAGTAAGCACCACCAAGAAGCTACTGAGCTAGCCAAGTTACACCCTTGGCCTCCAAGATGGAAGTGAGCAAATTGTTTCTACGCTATGTCACAATTCCCCGCTTGTCCTTGAGACTGCCATTCTGACTGGATGTTTTCCTCGTGGGGTCTTCATGGATAACCAGACTAAAAAAAGTATTGGTGGGCTGGGAACCTATGCCCAGCCCACCAATACTTTTGTGTACAGGATTACACATGCCTGTAATCCCAGCACTTTGGGAGGCAGAGGCGGGCAGATCACGAGGTCAGGAGATCGAGACCATCCTGGCTAACATGGTGAAACCCTGTCTCTGCTAAAAAATACAACAAAAATTAACCGGGCATGGTGGTGTGCACCTGTAGTCCCAGCTACTCGGGAGGCTGAGGCAGGAGAATGGTGTGAACCCGGGAGACAGAGCTTGTAGTGAGCCGAGATCGTACCACTGCACTTCAGCCTGAGTGACAGAGCGAGACTCCGTCTCAAAAAAAAAAGGCATTGGCTACAGAACTTGACCCAGAAGCAGCCTATCAGAAAGTCAATGGGGAAATGGATTCTTTCAAAATACTGAGTGTATATGACCTGACGTACCTGCCCCTTTGAAGGAAGCTGGTGCATGTAGGAACCTCAGCCCTTTCTGATACAGAGCTGAGCCGATGGTAGGAAAGAGAGGAGAGAAAAAGAGACAGAGAAATGCATGTGGCAGTCACTCTGGCTGCAGTCCAAAGTAACTTGTTAAACCCTCCATTTCTTTTCTCTCTCTCTCTGGTTTTTTGTTTTGTTTTGTTTTGTTTTGTTTTGTTTTAAACCAAGGAAGAGCCATAATGCAAGCTATTCCTAGTGGAAAAGTTGAGAAGGAAGAACAGCTTGTTCCAGACCAGTGAAATTGAAATTTCCATGTGGAACAACATAAGAGGAAAGAGGCCCTCCCTTACAAAGTTGGACAGCCCTCTCTCATGGCAATTTGGCAATAACTATCAACATGTTCAGTGTGTATAACCTTTGTGCAAGCAATACCACTTCTGGGAATCTACAGAAATTCTACCAGAAGACCACAAAGATACGTAAGCCCTGAGCACTGAAGCACTGTCTGATGTGAAAACCTGAAAATATCCTTTGTGTTTACCCATAAGCAAACATTGATGCGTTTATGCCGTGAAAAGGGCTGTTAGAGCAAGGCGGATCTGAGGGATGAATATTGAAGTATATCATTATGATGACATGTGAGAAGAGTAAGTCACAGAATAGGATTAGCTTACTGCTTATATTTAGCTGATATGAAATTGCCAAGCAAAGACAATTATGCCCTCCACAGAAAACACAGGAGTGATGTAAATAACATCTGGAATTCTGCACACCCTTCTGCCATCCTCAGTCCCAACGGCAGACGCAGGCATCATCAATCTCCCAGGTCTCCCAGCATTGAGAGCTGCTCTGGGGTCTGAGTGTGGCTTCCAGCATTAAGAAAAATACGTATCCTTGGGCCGGGTGCAGTGGTTCAGGCCTGTAATCTCAGCTCTTTGGGAGCCCAAGGTGGGCAGATTGCCTGAGGTCAGAGTCTGAGACCAGCCTGGCCAACATGGTGAAACCCCGACTCTACTAAAAAATACAAAAATTAGCTGGGCGTGGTAACAGGCACCTGTAATCCCAACTACTTGGGAGGCTAAGGCAGGAGAATTGCTTGAACCCGGGAGACAGATGTTGCAGTGAGCCAAGATTGTGCCATTGCATTCCAGCCTGGGCAACAGAGCAAGACTCTGTCTCAAAAAAAAAGAAAGAAAACAAAAGAAAAGAAAAATAGGTATCCTTGCACCACATGGCCCCTGAATGCAAAGACAGCTCCTTACCCCAGTGCTCAAGCAGCCTCTTCCAGCTGTGCTGAGACAGAATGTCAGTCTCTCAAGCTGGGCGCGGTGGCTCACGCCTGTAATCCCAGCACTTTGGGAGGCTGAGGCAGGTGGAACAAGAGGTCAGGAGTTCGAGACGAGCCTGGCCAATATGGTGAAACCCCATCTCTACTAAAAATACAAAAATTAGCAGGGCGTGGTGGCACATGCCTGTAGTCCCAGCTACTCTGGAGGCTGAGGCAGAAGAATCCCTTGAACCCGGGAGCGGAGTTTGCAGTGAGCTGAGATCATGCTCCTCCACCCCAGCCTGGGTGACAGAGAGAGATTCCATCTCAAAAATAAAAAAAAAAGTCAGTCTCCCATGGAGAACCTTCCAAGGGCCGACTCTTCCCCCTTCTCCTCCACTCCTTCCCTTCCCTTTCCTGAATCGTTCAGTCCTAAAGCTATTAGGTGGGACAGAGCAAGGTAGATGCCTGTAACGTGGAGAAGGGAGGGCAGATGACTCACAGAGAGCATCCAAGCCCAGACAGAACGAGGAGGGTGTCCAGAGTATATGCGCTGGCACCTGACGTGGCATGTCGGAGCCCAGGCTGATGAGGAAAGTGACCCCGCGGTGGACTGGACAGCATGTGTCTCCTTTTGCCCATTCCCGTTTCTCCTTCAGTGCACTGCTCTTCCTGGAGTAAGGAACGAATATGGAGAAGCATGAGGCAATGAGCCGGCTTTTAGAGCAGCCAAGGCTTGGTCCATGGCAGAGTCATTCAGCACAACATGCTGTGAAAACACCGCCAGGCTTGAGGCCAACCAAGCAGCCTCCACGCAGGGGGACTGGACAATCAGCTGCCTCTCTGCCCGTTTCCTCATCTGTAAAGAGGGAACGTCAAGCCCTTGGCACAGCATCCGGCCCACAGTCAGTGTTTGGTGGACATGAGCTGCCTTCATGGCAGCTGTCTTCAGGCCTCACAGGGTAGCTTTGAACAGGCAAAGCCAGAGGAGCTGGGGATGTCTCCTCTGTTGCTGTCTCCACGGTGGGAAATGGGCAGCTTGAAAACCTGATAGGAGCAACTTGGCTCTATCTATCAGAATGTGAAACATGCCAGCCCCTTAGCCCAGCTGTCACGCCCCTTGGACCCTGCTCTGCACTGACACCGGAACAAAGGCACAAGCACTTTCACAAGATGTTCACCGAGGCACCGACGGTGATAGGAAAACACTGGAAGTTAGTGATGTGATTACCAACAGGGGACTGGCTAAATAGACCCCACTCAAAAGACTGAGGCCCAGCATGAACCATGCCCACATGAGAATAGTGAAGAAAGTCAACAGCAGAATTCTATTTGTGGGATGATATCATTTGTATGAAAATGTAAAGTGACTATACAGAAAACAGTGTGCATTCCATCGATAAATAGGTATACAAAAAATACAGCCACATATATGTCTGAGTGTATGTACAAAATGAACATCTTTTTTTTTTTTCTTTTTTTTTTTTTATTATACTTTAAGTTCTAGGGTACATGTGCACAATGTGCAGGTTTGTTACATATGTATACTTGTGCCATGTTGGTGTGCTGCACCCATCAACTCGTCAGCACCCATCAATTCGTCATTTGTATCAGGTATAACTCCCAATGCAATCCCTCCCCCCTCCCAAAAAATGAACATCTCTATGCAGGGGGAAAAGTCCGGGAGGATAGACAGAAAGGCATGTCTGCAGAGTGGGGTGAGGAGAAACAGGAATGTTTACACTTCAAGAGTGCTATACCCTTTGAATTGCTAGTAAAGAATGCAGGTCAGGCCGGGCGCGGGGCTTACACCTGTAATCCCAGCACTTTGGGAGGCCGAGGTGAGCAGATCATGAGGTCAGGAGATCGAGACCATCCTGGCCAACATGGTGAAACCTCATCTCTACTAAAAATACAAAAATCAGCTGGGTGTGGTGGTGCACGCCTCTAGTCCCAAATACTCGGGAGGCTGAGGCAGGAGAATCACTTGAACCCAGGAGGCAGAGATTGTAGTGAGCCAAGATTGTGCCACTGAACTCCAGCCTGGCGACAGAGTGAGACTCCATCTCAAAAAAAAAAAAAGAATGCAGGTCAATTTTATAATCAAAAACTAACATCAGGATGCTTAGGAGATACAGACTGAAACACTTTAGAGTAAGGCACCAATGACTCAGCAATAATAAATACATAATACATGTGAATATTTTATCCATGTTATAGAGAGAGGGAGGGAGAGAAACGGGAAAAATTTTTTGTGTGTATGTGTGATGGAGTCTCGCTCTTTCGCCCAAGCTGGAGTGCACTGGTGCAATCTTGGCTCACTGCAACCTCCGCCTCCCAGGTTCAAGCGATTATCCTGCCTTGGCCTCCCCAGTAGCTGGGATTAAAAGTGCCTACCGGCCGGGCGCGGTGGCTCAAGCCTGTAATCCCAGCACTTNACTCCAGCCTGGGTGACAGAGAGAGACTCTGTCTAAAAAAAAAAAAAAAGAAGGAAGCCAGACAAAAGAGAGCACATGATTCATGATTCTATTTCCCTAGAATTCTAGAAAATACAAACTATGGAGGAAGGGAGATAGTGAGCCCTAACAAAAGTGCACCAACAGTTTTAGGTGTAGTGGATATATTCATTATCTTGATTGTGTTGATGGTTACATGGATGTCTATGTATGTCAGAATTGTTCAAATTGTACAATTTAAACGGTGTATATTATTATATGTCAATTATATCCCAATTAAGTTGTTAAAAAAGATAATGTCAGAAGGTACCTATTCACTTTAAAAAACATGATCTTTTCTAAAAGATTCAAAATTAAATGTTTTAAGCCAGCAAAATTTATTACTATGTTTAATCCACAATTTTATTTAGAAAAATTTAGTTAATACCAATATATTTTTTTTACAGATGGAATCTTGCTCTGTCACTCAGGCTGGAGTGCAGTGGCATCATCTTGGCTCACTGCAACCTCTGCCTCCTGGGTTCAAATGATTATCCTGCCTTGGCCTCCCGAGTAGCTGGGACTATAGGTACATGCCGCCATGCCTGGCAAATTTTTTGTATTTTTGGTAGAAACGGGGTTTCACCATGGTGGCCTGGCTGGTCTCCAACTCCTGGCCTCAGGTAATCCGCCCACCTCGGCCTCCCAAAGTGCTGGGATTACAGGCATAAGCCACCATACCCCACCCTTAGGTCTAAAATGTTTTAAAAATAAAGTTTAAAGCATTAAATAAATAAAAATAAAGATCAAATGAAAGACAGTCAGATTCCTCGGAAGCCCGCTGTAGATGCAGGCAGCAGAGGCCTGGAAGGACCTGCAGCGTCTGGACAGGGCCCGTGGCAAACCAGAAGGGGCTAGCGTTGAAACCCAGGTTCTAAATGGCTTCATTTTTTGCATGACTTTTTCCCCCTCATATTCAATGTGCTCGCAAGACTGTCGGATCCTAGGGTTTGAATCCACAAAGAATCACAAACGCAGTTTATAGTTTGACCAAGGGACCGAAGAAAGCCTGCGGTTGATCCTGGTGAACCCCAATTGGCATTTATGGTGCAGCTATGCCATGGCTGGGGGACATGGCTCAAGACAGAGTCCCTCTTCTCTCACGATCCAGCCACAAAGGCTTGCCTGAGTCCTTGGGAAGGTTCCAGATGAGGCTTCCCAACAGACGCTGTCCTCACCTCCGATGATCTGCTCCAATGGCATCTGTGACTCTGCCAAAGCCCTGCTCTCTGGAAAAAGAGCAAACAAAGCAATTTCAGCAAACAGTGGAGGACAGGCCCTGCTCTTACAGGAAGCCCATGTTCACCCAGAAACACATCATCCTGGCCCAGGCACCTCTGGTTTCCTCTACACTCTTCACCCAGGGATACAGGGATAGTTCTACCCAGGTAGGAACAGAGCGGGAAGGAAATTGCTTTTAAGTATTGACAGCTCCCAACATTGAACCAGTGTTGCTTAATTAACGGGAATGCTGACGGGATTCCTCAGGCTCCTCTCCCTCGAGCAAATGGACAACTCCGCCATACAAACACCGTTGCCTTGGAGGTTAATCCTCAGTTCTCCTTGTCACTGTCCTTCATCAAAAGAGTAACCCAGTTTCTCTCTCCTTTCAGAGTGTACCCCTCAACTCCTTTTTGAATGAGTAACAAACAGATCAACAGTATCTCCTTGACTTGAGTGATGCTGAATTAACCTCTGCCTAACTTCTGTTTCAAGCCACACATGACCTCACTCACTTCAGAAGGGCCTCCAGCTCCCGCTTAACTCTGCCCACGACAGGTGGCCCCCAGAAGGTGAGGGCCGTGTACAACTGCACCAGGGAGGCCCCTGCCCGGATCTTCTCCAGCGCGTCCTGCCCGCTGCTCACGCCACCAACCCCAATTATGGGAACTCGGCCTACAGAGAAGCACATGGTGACACCGTAAAGAAGGATGTGGCTTCTGCCCCAGAGTCCCCCACAATCAAGGCAGATGAGGGAATGATGATTCTCATCAGGACCCAGGAGCCCAAGCCACAGGCAGATCTGAAGACACAGATGCCAGAAGCCTTGCCTTGGGTGAGTGCATACATCTCCCGAATGGTTTGAGTTGATAAATCCCGAAGAGGCTTCCCACTCAGCCCTCCCGTTTCACAGCGCAGGGCACCCTGGAGACCAGCAGGGCGACTCACGGTGGTGTTCGTAACAATCAGCCCATCGATGCCCAGCTGCAGTGTGAGATGGAGAAAAAGCCATGAGTCATGGCACCGAAGGGCGCAGAGGCGCTTCTTTGGGGGTCAAAGGCAGCAGCCAGGCCAGGTACCCACACCTACAGCCCCCAAAGCAAGAGCTACACCAGACCTTACTACTCATCTTTTCCTCAACAAGTTTTAGAATGAGCCATAACGTGACAACAGCAGCCATCACACACTGACCACCCACAACATTCCCCTAGGACAGGGTCCAGTCCTTAAAACAACCCAATTATAGTGTCTTGTCTGAGGCCCTTGGGTAGTAAGTGGTGGAACCAGGATTTGAACCCATGACGGCCAGGCTCAGGCTATTTCAACTACTCTCCTATGCCACAGAGACCCGCTGTCCAGACAGGCTGGAGAGAGGAGTGAGGGAAAGAATTTTGAGTCCCAGTCAAGACCGGCCAAGGACCCAAGCTCAAGCCTTAACCTTGCTGGATGCAGATGAGGAGAGACAGGAAGAGGCATGAGAAAAACTCCTTCAAGCATTTATTCCAACATTCGCTTTTGACCACAGGGTGAGTTACACCATGACAGACACCAAACCAGCCTTCAATACCAAGGAGAGGAAATCACAAAGGCCGCCATTCTGGGCTAACCCAGCTGGCCAAACGACCTCTGCAGACCATGGGAGGCACACCCTGGGCCCGGGCCCTGACTCAAACCTCTTTGACCACACTGGCAATGTCCTCCTTGTCCTGGGCGGTGAGGTCAGGAGCGATCTTCACCAGCACTGCCGGCCTGTGCACTCCCTGCAAGCCGTCCCTCTCCTGCAGCACCTAGGGCGACACATGGCCAGAGCTGGGAACCCTGCAGACCGCAGCCCCGCAGTGCAGCTGTGACCTACACTGCAGGTCAGTCGGTTTCCACAAAAGCAATCAGACTAAAGCAGGAATAATTTCTCCTTTTCAGGAAAGCCAGCCTCAGACATGTGAGGAGCACCATACAGATGGATCCGATTCCATTCTTTTAGGCCAAGGGATCCCCATGGACATTGGCTAATAGCTTAAGGGTGTTTTAGACTTTTCTTTCTTTTTTTTTTTTGAGACAAGGTTGCACTCTGTCACCCACACTGGAGTGTAGTAGCATGATCATGGCTCACTGTAGCCTGCACCTCCCTGGGCTCAAGCAATCCTTCCACTTCAGCCTCCAGAGTACCTGGGACTACAGGTGTGCACTGCCATACCCAGCTAATTTCTGTATTTCTTGTAAGATGAGGTTTTGCTAAGTTGCCCAGGCTGGTCACAAACTCCTGAGCTCAAGTGATCTGCCTGCCTCGGCCTCCAAGTAGCTGGGGCTACAGGCTTGAGCCACTGTGCCTGGCTAATTTTTAAATTATTTGTAGAGACAGGGTCTTGCTCTTTTGCCCAGGCTGGTCTCAGACTCCTGGGCTATAAGTGATCCACCTGCCTCGGCCTCTCATAGTGCTGGGATTGTAGGCATGAGCCACCATGCCCAGCCTTTTTTAGACTTTTATTCCTAAAAGATAACCAGGAAATATTACCACAAGTGCTGGGTGAAGTCCTTCAGTTCACTCAGAGCTCTGGGTGCTAGGGTCAGAGTGACAAATAGGAGAGACGCAGTCTCTGCTCTTACAGACCTCGTGGTTTACAGCAGCAGGGACAGATGATTTGTCACTGTCACGTATAATCAGTGTCATGACAGGGGATCAGAGGGGACCCTGGGAAGGCATAGCCAGGGGTCCTACTGGTCCAGGTGCTAAGGGCAGCTTCTGAGGGTGATACTGAAGCTTCGCCCTGGAGAATGAAGGGGAGCGGGTGGGGCAGGCTGGCGGGACGGGGCCTGGAGAAGGGGTGCAGTTGCCCACCTTGGTCAGCAGGCGGCGCAGCTCGGCCTTTCCCTGAAGGCTCCGCAGCCCGGCCGTGTTGGGGCTGGACACGTTGACCACCAGGTAGTCGGCCAGCGGGCCCAGCACGCGCACCCCTTCTGCGTAGTCCTCCGCGGCATCCGCTGAGGTCTTGTTCTTCCCCAAGTTGACCCCCAGCGGCAGTCCATCTGCAAACGTCGCTGGTCAGGCCTGCAGCCCGTACACCATTTCCTGGGCCACCTTCTGAGGCTGTCCTTGACCAAACCACCGTGGACAGTCGCGCAGGTCTTCCCTCCAAACCTGACCTGCCCAACACCGGCTGACAGGTGCTCAACTGTGGCCTGGGCCTGCCTGCTGACCAAAACCACTCGCCAGCTTTGTCTAGCAAAGTCTGGGCAGCTACAAGGATGTTTTGCTGCATTTTGCCCTTTTTTTTTTTTAATGTTTCATGGAAAATGGACAAATTAGTGCAAATACTTGTGGGGCAAAAGATGGGCCTCATAAATTGAATAAAACTGAGGACAGAACTCAGTAGGCACGTCAGGCCAGCAACGCTCACCTCAAGGGATGCTTGTTGGCCTTGGCTCAGTTGACTGGATGTACAGTTGCGAAGAAAAAACAAAATGAAAGAATATGTATAAAATTCTGAAAAACAGGCCAGGTGCAGTGACTCACACCTATAATCCCAGCACTTTGGGTGGCCAAGGGTGGAGGATTGCTTGAGCCCAGGAATTCAAGACCAGTCTGGGCAACATGGTGAAACCCCATCTCTACAATTAAAAAACTCAGCCAGGCATGGTGGTGCACACCTGTAGTCCCAGCTACTTGTGAGGCTGAAGTAGGATTGAGGCTCCAGTGAACCGTGATCGCGCCACTGCACTCCAGCCTGAGCAGCAGAGCAAGACTCTGTCTCAAAAAAAAAAATTATATATGTGTGTGTGTGTATATATATATACATATATATGCATATATACGTATATATATGCATATATACGTATATATGTATATATATGCATATATATGCATGATATATGTATATATGCATATATGTGTATATATATGTATATATGTGTATATATATGTATATATGTGTATATATATGTATATATGTGTGTATATATATATGTATATATGTGTGTATATATATATATATACTGGAATTTCTTTTTCTTTTTATTTTTTTTTTAGACGGAGTCTCACTGTTGCCCAGCCTGGAATGTGGTGGCACAATCTTGGCTCACTGCAACCTCTGCCCCCTGAATTCAAGCAATTCTCCTGTCACAGCCTCCTGAGTAGCTGGGATTACAGGTATACGCCACCACACCCTGCTAATTTTGTATTTTTTAGCTGTGACCACTAAGTGCATCCTGAGAGCAAGTGAGGCAGAGGCCACAAAGAACACCCGCATTGCCGGAGGCACCTTCAAAAATGCATGTTGTGGCCGGGTGCGGTGGCTCATGCCTGTAATCCCAGCACTTTGGGAGGCCGAGGCGAGTGGATCACGAGGTCAGGAGATCGAGATCATCCTGGCTAACACGGTGAAACCCCATTTCTACTAAATATACAAAAAATTAGCTGGGCGTGATGGCGGGCGCCTGTAGTCCCAGCTACTTGGGAGGCTGAGGCAGGAGAATGGCATGAACCTGAGAAGTGGAGCTTGCAGTGAGCTGAGATCATGCCACCGCACTCCAGCCTGGGAGAGAGAGCGAGACTCCGTCTAAAAAAAAAAAAAAAAAAAAAAGCACATTGTTTTGGTTTTCAGAGAAATGGGATCTCACCATGTTGCCCAGGCTGGTCTTAAACTCCTGAGCTCAAGCAATCCTCCCACCTTGGGCACCCAAAGTATTGAGATTGCAGGTGTGAACTGTGTCGAGCCAAAAATGAGCAGTTTCCAAAACAACTCATGAAGAATATTTTCCCAAATGCTAATATTAGTTATCCTTGAGTAGGGAGGAGTATCTGTTTCTTGAACTTTCTTTCTTTACGCTTCTCTGTATTTACTGTCTTCTGTAATTAATGAACATTATTTACACAATAGACGATTAAAAAGGGAGGACAGAGTGGGCCACAGGAAGATGACGTTCAAGTCCTGCTCCCGCCCTCCCTGCCTGTGTGATCACAGCCCAGCCACTTCGCTTCACTTGCTTTCAGGCCTCCCTAGTTACGGTAACAGGTTACATAACGAGGCAGAGGCAAAGGGAGTATTTGCTAAATTGTGAAATCCAGTTAAACTCTTGGAGGCTGTGTAGAACCAGGAAAATCCCTCTAGGAGAGGTGCCCTGAGGTCCTCAGTGGTTTCTGCTATTGCTCAATCATGTTTATTTCACTAGAAATGTTCCCAGTGTTTCTCCCACATTTCCTCCTAATAAATAAGAAAGGCCCTCTGACACAACCCCACTTTACCTTCTGTGAGCTTGGCCTGCTTCTGCTGTCTGGCCCGTAACCTGTGTTCCACCACTGAAAGCCCGTGACTGTTAAATCCATACCTGCAGAGCCACAAGCAGATGCGAGGGGCAGAGTGAGAGGCACCATAGCCACTTCTGTACACTTAGGACTTTTTAAAACAAAAGAAAAAAAAAAAATCACAGTTCTTACACTTCCAGGGTCTAAAGAGTCCTGGGGCTCCTAGAGAACTTGCCAGAACACCATCCAATACCCAGGGGAAAGATTAAAATTTGCAAATGCTCAGCCAACTAGCATTGGAAACAGCCCAGATGCAGCAGCAGCTGCCCCAGACCTGCTGGATCCCCACTCCTTACCCAGCCACTCTGAGAACTGCACGCTCACTTGCCACCTGCGTGGGCTCCCAAACAGCCTCCTGAAGCCCCTGCAGCCACTCCATCTCCCTATGCTTTCTGCCTGTGAAAATCACCTCTCTTCCTAGCTCAGAGCAAATGCTCCCTCTCCTCCTGCACAAAGCTCCCAGCTGCAAAGAATCCCTCATCCCCCTAGCCTTCATACAGAGCTTTGGACCTACCTTTCTCCTGGCTCGGGATAGACACATACATATGTGCTTAAGGTCCCGTACTAGGTTACAATCTTCTTGAGGGCAAGCAACATCTCACACCTCTCTCATCCCTCTATCACTGTCACTAGACACTCCCCAAAGGCAGGGACCTCATCCCTCTTTCATCCCTGTATCCCCAGCCCCACTGTGGGTGTTAACTTAGTGGCCAGTCCCCTTCCTCTTCCTCCTTGCCAGTGAAACCCACCTGACCTGATACAGGGTAAAAATGCTAACGACTCCTTTCCCAGCCTTGCTGGCAAGTGAAGCAAAAGTGTGTGCCCAGGTGTAGACACTGAGACACAAGTGAGGCCTACTGGGAGCCTCTGAGAACATCCCTGCCCTTTTTCCTTTCTGCTCTTGAGCATCCGTGTAAGAACATAATACTCGCAGCCGAGGCCCAAAGAAGTTGGACCAGAGTCTCAACACTGCCCTGGTGCTCAACCAACCCTGGACCTGCCCATTGCACCTGTTATGAGAAGAAAATAGTATCAAATGTGCCTGTTGTTTAAGCCACTTCGTTAGAGCCAATAGCATCTATAATAACAGACACACTGGCACACATATCTGATGACTTAATAACTTAACCCATTCATTCAGCAAGTATTTACAGCACACTCACCACATGCCACACAGCCAGGAGGCCACACACACAGTGCTCACAGCACAATCTCACACCCCTGCTCACCTACAGGATTCAACAAGTACCATCATCCCAGCACCTGCAGTTATCTGTAGCAGCTGAATGATAAGCAAATATATTTTGCCTGGCCAATTCTGAAGATATTGATCCCCACCTGCAATGCAGCAGAAAGATCAATAACTTGATCTCTAATGCTGGAGACTTTCCCTGAAACAAGCACAAGAAAGCAGGAAGCGCGGCCAAGTAAATGTCCTACAGGTCCATCTCCCAGGAGGCCGCCAGTGACCCCAAAGACGCCCACTGAAATCTCCCCAAAGAGGCTCTTCAAAATCCTCTTACCAAAAAGCAGGCACTTCTTCACCTTTTGGGTTTGCTGCAGTAAAAATTACCCAGGGATGACAAAGGGAAGGGCTTTATACAGTCTAGAAGGATTTCTCTTACTAAGAGCAGCTGTGCATGTTGAATATTACATTCTCCTGTTTGCTAAAGGCTGGGGCTGTGCTGGCCAAAACACATCTGCTGGCCACATGTGGCTACTGGCTGCTGGGAATGCAGTTGGTCCAAAGGGAGAGGTGCTGGAAGTAAAATGCACACTGGCTCTTAAAGACTTGGTACAGGCAAAAGAAGGTAAAAACAGCGAATTAATACTTTTTATGGTGTTTTAAACACATGTTTTTTTAAATACTTGTAACATATTAAATATAACTAAATTATAATTTTAAGTAAGTATCAATTTCACTCATTCTGTTTACTGTGTTAGTGTGGTCACTAGAGCACTTTAAATTACACATGGGCTCACATTACATTTCTCTTGGACAGTGTCGAGTAAGAGTACTGGAGAAACAGCATGGACAGAGCACAAACTCTTAAGTCCAGTAAGCCCAGGCCATGCCCAAGCTCTCCTGCTTATTATCTCCGTGACCAAAGCAGAGTTATTTGGCTCTACGAGCCTCCGTCTACACAACTGTTAAATGGATGTAACAAAGCCTGCTTTTCAAGATAGATGCCTGGGGCACACAGTAGATGCTGAACGGGGTTCCTGAACATTCCAAATGACAGAAGAATGTCCACATTGTATGAGAGAAAAAAAACAGAGGCAGATCTTACATCTCTGAAAGCCCAGTTGGAAAGAGGGCATCCCCCATTAACTCTGGGCCGCTCACCTACCTGTTAATGACAGCTTGGTCCTCGGGAAGACGGAAGACTCTGGGTCTGGGGTTTCCTTCCTGAGGTTTTGGAGTCACACTTCCTATCTCAACAAAACCAAAGCCCATCTTATAAAGTCCGTCCACGGCTTCCCCATGCTTGTCAAATCCTGCAGCAATTCCTACTGGATTTCGGAATTTATGGCCCAGAACTCTCACTTCCTGGGAAGAGGAAGACAAAGTCAGAGGCACGCAAGGCTATCCTGGTGTTTCTCAAAGCATGGTTCCTGGCACAGCTACACCAGAATGACCCGGAAAGCTTGTGAAACCTCAGATCCCAGGGCCCACCCCCAAGGTCAAAATCTTTGGGGGAGGAATGGAGCCCTGGGGAACCTATTTTTAACAGTGCTGGCTCTCCAGGGACTGTGACGCCTACTCGAGTTTGAAAACCACGGGGCTTTATTATTAGCAAGCCTGGGGGAGAAATGGTGTTTCCACCGTGGGTTGAACAGGAGACAAGCGCTGTCTTTTCCAATTGTGGTTAAGGTTCATACCTTCTTATTAACTAGCCTTGGTGGGAGAGAGGAGCTCGCTGGTGTCAGGCCCTAGATAGTGCTTCCCTGAAACCAAGGCATGGTAAGCAGCAAAACCCTTTAATCAGCTTAATAAGCATCAGCTCCAGCTGTGTCCCTCCTCATCCAGGCTGGTAAGAAGCCCCAGCCACGACCCCCAGCCTCCCACAGGGAACCAGAGGAAGGAAGGTGTTCAGCTGGGCAGAACTGACTAATGGACTCCAGCGACCTTTCAGGAGACTAGCAAAGGCCTCCCAGGGTGAACACCATGGGATCCTGGAAGCAGGGGTTAAGAGAGATGCTCCAAGAAAGAAGAACAACAAATGAAGGCGAGAATGTTCGCAGCACCTCAGGAGACTGGGAGGCAAGATGTGTGTGGCTGGACTAGGGGTCTTCCTCCAGGACTGCGATTCTCAGCTCCAGCTGTACCACAAAAGCCCCTGGCAGCTTTCAGGCCCCACTCTCAGATGGGGCGGTGAAACTGGTCTGGCACCAGGCCAGGGCATCTGGATACTCCAAATGCAGCCCCGGGGGATTCGAATATGCCTGACGTAGGTGGAGGGTGGAGAGCTAAACCAGGAAAGCTGTGAAATCATCAAGAGTCCTGGCTACCAGTTAAAAAGTTTGAGTCACATTCTAAATGAGCTGCTGCAAGTGTGGGCACAGGCAGCAGTGTTTAGGACAACACCTCTGAGGTCAGGTTTGCCTGTCTCTGTCATCTGTGTTTTCACAGACACAGCCTGCGCCCTCAGGCACACCACACTTCCTTCTAAATTCTCCTCATCTCTGCATCCCACTCATTATTCACTCCCATTCACTCCAGGGCTCTCAAACTAGCAGTCTGGGGTGAGGACGGTTTAACGGAGTGCACTGTCTGAGCCTACAGTGCCTGTTAGTGTGTGAGCATGGCAAGTCAGGGGAAATGACACATCTGCTCAACACCATACAATCAGAGAGTGAAAAGGACTCTAAGGTCGGAAGGGGAAATGTGGTGAAGGCCCCTTTCATTTGTAACAGTGACCCCTCCTCACCAGAGTTCTGAGGGCTTCTTGTTTGCGTTTTCACACTCAAATCATTCTGATGTCCTCCCATTAGGGAAGAAGCCTCTCAAAAGGAAACTGCCGAGACTTCCATGAGGAAGCAGCTTCTATGAGGATGGGGATTCTTCTATTGGGTTTACTGCACTAAGCCCAGAAGGTTGCATGAAACAGAGGCCCTTAGCCTTCTGCTGACACTGGCCTCTACAGTTAGAGGCTATATCTACACTTCTGCCTACACACCCTTTTCCAGCCCTAAAGGCTTTCCTGGGACTCTAGGCCAAAGATTTCAAGCATGTGGAGAGGGCCCGTGTGCTAAACATGCGGCTGAGTGAGGCTGGGACCCAACGCTCCTGCCTCGCATGGTGCGCAATGACTGGCAGTTTCCCCATTTAGCCGAGGGGAAGACTGAGCTACCTGCAACCTCAGCAAGGCAGGACAGCGGCCAAGGGGCGGGAAGCCAGTTGTCAGACTCCATGGGTTTACATCCTGGTCCTGCTACCCCCTAGCTGTGTGACTGGAGTTCCTTTTTGTATTCCTTACTCTGTTTCTTGGTTTCCTGATCCATGGCTGGGGATGGTAACAGGATCCAGCTCATGCAGTAGCTGGGAGGATCAAACAAGAATATCGCCTAACACAATCCCATATATGTAATAGATCATCATCATTGCTAATTACATGACACAAAAAAATAATGCTCAGACTGAATTCCAAATCCCCACTGCTCACTTGGGGTTCTGGTGTTCAAAAAGATCAGTCCTAGCTGAGTTTAGGGGACTTCAGCCTTCGCCTTTGTATTTAATGCACAGGGTATCCAGGAACACCTACCAGCATGTCAGAGTCTTGAAATCTGGCCCGTGGAAGGAGCCCCAGGGAGGTGAAGCGAACGGCCAGTCTGTGGGCTGACTCCGGATCCAGCAGCCCCTGCAGAGCTGGCATCAGGTGTTCAGCATAGAAACGCTCATCTCCCGTGGCCATCAGGTAGGAGGCGAAGAGAAGTCCTCCACCCCCCAGGATGACCACAGCATCCTGGGCCCGCTTCTGCAAAAAAAGAGCCTATTAGGGGGGCCCTCCGGGCCAGGCTGCAGCACCCTCCCTGAGCCCTTCACACCCAGGCACGCAGAGGACATAACGACAGGTCACATGAAACAGACGCCCTTAGCCTTCTGCTAACACTGGCCTCTACAGTCAGAGGCTGTATTGACACTTCTGCCTACACCTCTTCAGGCCCTAAAGGCTTTCCTGGGACTCCAGGCCAGAAATTTCAAGAGGGACCATCCTGTCCCCTAGGGGGATTGTGGTGGATACTGCTGCTGGTTACAGTTAGAGGGTAATGCTAATAGATGTGGTGGGCAGGAATCCGTAAAGTCAGACATCCTTCTCGTCTTGAGACTATCTGACATGAACTGTCCCATTTCCTGTGTGACTTTTGAACATCCTACTGACATTCGTGTGGGTAAAAAATCGTATGTTCATATTATCTGAGCCAAACTATATTTTACCATATAAACTGTCTTTCTTGACCTCCTGGTCTCAAGCGATCCTCCCACCTCAGCCTCCCCAAATAACTGGGACCACAGGTACATGCCACCAAGCCCAGCCAATTTTTTGAAGAGATGGAGTCTCGCTATGTTGCCCAGGCTGGTCTAGAACTCTTGGGCTCAAGTAGTACTCCTGCCTTGGCCTCCCAAAGTGCTGGGATTACAGCATGAGCCACAGTGCCCAGCCATCACATGGTTTTCACATACAGTACAAGTATCTTGTAAATTGAGGGACAACTATACAGTGTCATACAGAACATTCCCAAGAATTGTTCATTTCAGAAAATCTCATCGGGAATGGTACAGTGCTTTGCTGGGGTGTTTGATAATATAACACACCTGTGCACTTGCATTTCTTTTTTTTTTTTTTTTCGAGACGGAGTCTCGCTCTGTCACCCAGGCTGGAGTGCAGTGGCCGGATCTCAGCTCACTGCAAGCTCCGCCTCCTGGGTTTATGCCATTCTCCTGCCTCAGCCTCCCGAGTAGCTGGGACTTCAGGCGCCCGCCACCTCGCCCGGCTAGATTTTGTATTTTTTAGTAGAGACGGGGTTTCACCGTGTTAGCCAGGATGGTCTTGATCTCCTGACCTCGTGATCCGCCCGTCTCGGCCTCCCAAAGTGCTGGGATTACAGGCTTGAGCCACCGTGCCAGGCCGCACTTGCATTTCTAAGTAGAGGCTTAAACACAACTATCTCACTAGGGGAGTCAGCAATATTTACATACTGAAATACATGTAATTTTATTAATATAAACTACTTGTAAATTTTCTCCTTTATATTCCACTTAGGGTATTAATTATGCTGGCTTTTAAAAATTGCACACAGCTAGACTCATGCTTAGTGACTCATGCTTGTAATCCCAGCACTTTGGGAGGCTGAAATGGGAGAACTGCTTGAGTTCAGGAGTTTGAGACCAGCCTGGGCAACATAGTGAGACCCCATCTCTACAAAATATAAAAAATTAGCCAGGCATGGTGATGCACCTGTGGTCTCAGCTACTTGGGAGGTAGAAGTGGGTGGATCCCTTGAGACCAGGAGGTCCAAGCTGCAGCGAGCCGGCATCGCGCCACTGCACTCCACCTGCGCGACGGTGTGAAGACTCTCTCAAAAATATATACATACAAAGATATTATACATATATTCCATTTCAGGGGGTGTAAAATATAAAACAGAAGCTTCAGATCTTATTGGATCAAAAGTGGTGCACAATGCTTTTCTCTAATTATCACTGCCAGATGCTAAGTTATTCATTCATTAGTTCAGTCATTCATCAAATACTGATTGAGCAAAGATGGCAAAACAGATCTTGCCCCTACCCTCATGGAGAGTGTGATCTTATGAAGCGACAGACGGAAATCAATGATCATGCAAATATGTAGTCATGGCAACTGTGATGAAGGATAAAAAGTATAAGGTAATGAAAGTATTCAACCTAATCTTAGAGGTAAGGAAAGGCTTCCTTAAGGAAATGACTTAAAGCTGATACTCAAGGGATAAACGAGTTGTTGGGAGTCTCTCTGAACCTATTCTGGTTCAATTATTTTAAAAAAGTTAACCAGAAGGCAGTAGGGAGAGGAAAAAGTGTAAAGGCTCTCTCAGTAGCAGAAGAGAATGAGAAAGGGAGAAAGTTTGGAACAGAGGAGTGAGGGAAAGTAAGGCTTAAGACGAAACAAGAGAAAAGAGCAGGAGTTTGGCCAAAATCAAGATGTGGGTTTCATTCCCTAAGCCAGGAAATGACATGATCAGATTTGCTTTTAAAGATCCTTCCAAACTGCTAAAGAGATGTAGATCAAGTATTCATTGGCTAGGTGCGGTAGCCCATGCCTGTAATCCCACCACTTTGGGAGGCTGAGGCGGGAAGATCCCTTGAGGCCAATAGTTCTAGACCAGCCTGGGCAACACAGTGAGATTCCATCTCTCTCCATATATTTATTTTAAAAAGAGACTCAGGCCGAGCGCGGTAGCTCACGCCTGTAATCCCAACACTTTGGGAGGCTCACGAGGTCAGGAGTTCGAAACCAGCCTGACCAAAATGGTGAAATCCCGTCTCTACTAAAAATACCAAAATTAGCCAGGCGTGGTGGCGCGCGCCTGTAATCCCAGCAACGCAGGAGGCTGAGGCAGGAGAATCGCTTGAACCCGGGAGGCGGAGTTTGCAGTGAGCCAAGATCGCTCCACTGCACTCCAGCCTGGGCGACAGACTGAGACTCCGTCTCAAATGAATAAATAAAGAGACTCAAGGTTTTCATTGCCTCCCTTGGAGACCGTACGCCTCCCCGCCCCAACCCCATGCCAATCAACAAATATTTGAACACCTACTACATACGGGGATACAACTAAGAACTTTTCACATAGAGCCCCCCGCCCTAACAAAACTTTACCTAAAAGGACTGGGACCATGTCCTACTCTAGTTTCATTCCCCATTGGATCCTGCACACAACGCTAGGCGGTCATGTGTTCACTAGGCATCCCTGTGCCAGGCTCAAAAACATGGCCCAGGCGCAGACACTCAGATCAGCACCCATCCAGACCTGCAGGCGCTGTCTGCTGCGCCTGACCGAGTCCACGTGCAAATGCACACGCACGAGCATTTACAGGCGCCCCCGGAAACACGCACACGTCCTAGGGGGGCCCACACTCCCGGAGCCGCCTTCGGTCCATGCTTCGCCCGGTCTGACTCTCCGTTCTTGCCCGCCCGGGTCCCCAGTCCCCGGTCCCCGGTCCCCGGTCCCCGATCCACACTGCTCACTCGCGGGACTCACTTTCAGGTGTCTCCACGCCATGCTCCTTCCGTCAATTAGCCCGCCCCTGTCTCCGTTCCATTGGAGAAGATGGCAGCGGCCCCTCCTATCTCCGCCCCTTAGCCGCCAGTCCACCAATCGCCGGGAAGAAGGGTTGAGCGGTCGCCTCCGCGCCGCGGGGAAGGCCCGGCATCACCCACAGGGTCTGGTTGGGTGCGCGTGCGCAGTAGCGGCGGCTACACCTCTTCCGCTCGCCTTGCTCGCGTTCTGCCGCTTGGTCGGCGGCGGTTGGAAGAGAACTTAGTGTGCGGGGTTTGTCTGTGGTACCGCAGCGTCGAATCCGAGAGTCCGCTAGGAGTCGGGGCTCTGTGAGAAAGACAGGTGTTGAGGTCGTGCCACACACCGCTGCCTTTCTGCCGGGGCCGCGTCGTGACTTTTGTGGGCCCCTTCCTGAAGCTGTTTTAGTATAGACGTCAAAACGCTGTGTTTCACACCAGAAATATTTGTACAGTTTTTATCACTTTAAAAAATAAATTTTACCGCTGTGTTGATATAAAGATGAATATGTTAATATATAAAGTTTTTCAACTTAAAAGTTGATTTTTCTTAAGGTTTTTTAAGGAAATTAAAACATTTTCTTGAGGCTCGGTGGCTCACGCCTGTAATCCCAGCACTTTGGGAGGCCGAGGCAGGCGGATCACTTGAGGTCAGGAGTTCGAGACCTGGTCAACACCCAAAACCCCATCTCTACTAAAAAAAATAAAATACAAAAAATTAGCCGGGTGTAGTGGCGGGCGCCTCTAACCCCAGCTACTTGGGAGGCTGAGGCAGGAGAATCGCTTGAACCCAGGAGGTGGAGGTTGCAGTGAGCCGAGATCACACCACTGCACTCCAGCCTGGGCGACAAAGGGAGACTCTGTCTCAAAAACAAACAAAGAAAAACAACAACAACAAAAAAAGTTTTCTTGAGACCCTAAAAGTGTCAGAGGCCCTTCCCTGGCCCTGCGCCTGTTATGCCTCCTGGAGAAAGTGTCCCTGGTTAAACCTCGGCATTCTGGTGCAACAGATGTGGAGGTGTTTTTTTTTATCTGTTTCTAATTAAGACCCTGAGTGTGCAGCCCTGTTGGAGTGTGGTTTACTGCGGTTATTTTTATTTTTATTTATTTATTTATTTATTTATTTTTTTGAGACAGAGTCTTGCTCTGTTGCCCAGGCTGGAGTGCAGTGGTACAATCTCGGCTCACTACAAGCTCCGCCTCCCGGGTTCGCGCCATTCTCCTGCCTCAGTCTCCTGAGTAACTGGGACTACAGGGACCCGCCACCATGCCCAGCTAATTTTTTTGTATTTTTAGTAGAGACAGGGTTTCACCGTGTTAGCCAGGATGGTACTGTGGTGATTTATGATGACCTAATGTTTCACTGTGTAGTCCTCTGAAGCAATCGCGCCCTCACCAAAAATTTTGAAATGTCTTACCTAATGATGTCCTAATTGTTGGAGAATAGCCTTTGTAGACTTAGGTGTCAACAGCATTAATCACATACTTATTGTTTGGAGGCTCTACACCCATCCGTGTCATTTTTGTCCAGTTGCAGTGTTCCCGCCATCAGCTGAAATAGCTGGGTTACTGTAGCAGAAATTAGAGCAAAAGAAAGGTGTATGAAACATCTTGAGTCAAGCCATTTTTGAGCTTCATCAACCGTATGAAGCTATCAAATTGGAACGAATTCACAGACCCATTTACATGCTAGGTGTTTCAGTCTACATGCAATAGAAGTCATTGAAAGCATTTATCGAGGTAAAAGTTATGCTTATCAACCTGTCTTCCCTTTACACTTTAATGGAACAAGTTAATTCAGCATACCTTAGTCAACATAAATGATTACTCGTCTGGGACAAAAGGCTACTTACATGTTGATCCTCAGTTCTGAGCACTCTCTCACCAACTTTTCGATCGTTTAAAACTTTTATTGATAGAGTGCTTGTGTCTTAGATAAAGCATGTATTGAAAGAGTATATACAAGTACTTTACCCTTTATGAAAAGGATTGAAATGAAATTACAGCACTGTGTAAGATACCTGATTTGACTTTCAGAGATTTCATCAACATCAGATTTCATTTAAAAATGCTTGAAATGGTCCCAGCCAGTCCGGAGGCTGCGACTGTGGAAGTGTCACCTGTGGAGAAACTGCAAAGATGCTGTCCGTGTGTGTCACAGAGGCCGTGGCCTGCGACCTCCCTCGGTGGGCGGGACTGGTCTCCAGAAATGCTTTGGGTTCATCTTGCATTGCTGCAAGGAACCTCCATGCCTCTAACACTCATCTTCAGAAGACTGGGACTGCTGAGATGTCCTCTATTCTTGAAGAGCGTATTCTTGGAACTGATACCTCTGTTGACCTTGAAGAAACTGGGCGTGTCTTAACTATTGGTGATGGTATTGTCCGTGTACATGGGCCGAGGAATGTTCAAGCAGAAGAAATGGTAGAGTTTCCTTCAGGCTTAAAGGATATGTCCTTGAACTTGGAACCTGACAATGTTGGTGGTGTAGTGTTTGAAAATAATAAACTAAGGAAAGAAGTATAGTGAAGAGGACAGGAGCCATGGTGAACATTCCAGTCAGTGAGGAGCTATTGGGTCATGTAGCTGATGCTCTTGGTAATGCTACTGATGGAAAGGGTCCAGTGGGTTCCAAGACCCATAGGCGAGTTGGTCTGAAAGCCCCCAGAATCATTCCTCGAACTTCAGCGTAGGAACCAGTGCTGACTGGCATTAAGGCTGTGGATAACTTGGTGCCAATTGGTCGTGGTCAGCATGAGCTGATTATTGGTGGCCAACGGACTGGGAAAACCTCAATTGCTATTGACACTATCATTAACCAAAAACGTTTCAATGTTAGATCTGAAGAAAAGAAGAAGCTGTACTGTATCTATGTTGCTATTGGTTGAAAGAGATCCACTGTTGCTCAGTTGGTGAAGAGACTTACAGATGCAGATGCCATGAAATACACCATTGTGGTGTCAGCGATGGCCTCAGGTGCTGCCTCACTTCAGTACCTGGCTCCTTACTCTGACTGTTCCATGGGAGAGTATTTTAGAGACGATGGCAAATATACTTTGATCATCTATGACGACTTACCCAAACAGGCTGTTGCTTACTGTCAGATGTCTCCGTTGCTCCACCGACCGCCTGGTCGTGAGGCCTGTCCTGGTGATGTGTTCTGCCTACACTCCAGGTTGCTGGAGAGAGCAGCCAAAATGAACAATGCTTTTGGTAGTGGCTCCTTGACTGCTTTGCCAGTCATAGAAACACAGGCTGGTGATGTGTCGGCTTACATTCCAGCGAATGTCATTTCCATCACTGACAGACATATCTTCTTGGAAACAGAATTGTTCTACTAAGATATCCGCTCTGCCATTAACATTGATCTGTGTATGCCTTGTGTTGGATCTGCTGCCCAAACCAGGACTATGAAGCAGGCGGCAGGTACCATGAAGCTGGAATTGGCTCAGTATCATGAGGTTACTGTTTCTAATCAAGACCCTGAGTGTGCAGCCCTGTTGGAGTGTGGTTTACTGCGGTGATTTTTTTTTTTTTTTTTTTTTTTGAGACAGAATCTTGCTCTGTTGCCCAGGCTGGAGTGCAATGGTGCAATCTGGGCTCACTACAAGCTCCACCTCCCAGATTCGTGCCATTCTCCTGCCTCAGCCTCCTGAGTAGCCCAGTTTGGTTCTGACCTCAATGCTCCCACTCAACTTTTGAGTCGTGGTGTGCATCTGAGTTGCTGAAGCAAGGACAGTGTTCTCCCATGGTTACTGAAGAACAAGTGGCTGTTATCTATGTGGGTGTAAAGGGGGTTTCGTGATAAACTGGAGCCCAGCAAGATTACAAAATTTGAGAATGCTTTCTTGTCTCATGTTATCAGCCAGCACTAAGCCCTGCTGGGCACTATCAGGGCTGACGGAAAGATCTCAGAAGACTCAGATGCAAAGCTGACGGAGATTGTAACAAACTTCTTGGCTGGATTTGAAGCTTAAACTCCTGTGGATTCACATCAAATATCAGTTCAGTTTTGTCATTGTTTGTTCTAGTAAATTAGTTTCTTTGTAAAAGGGTTACTCTTATACTCCTTATGTACAAAAATCACGTTAAAAAGTTTCCATAATGGATTAAAAAAAAAAAAAAGAGGAGAGTTCCAGGGACCAGGCGGCCGTCACAGTTGAGCACAGCTGCTCCGTGCTGGAGTCCCTGCACCGCCGCCAGGATCGTGGTGTTCTACTTCACCAGCAGCAGCGTTAATTCATCTGCCTGCACTATTTACATGGGAAAGAATAAATGTGAAATAGAGACAGGGTTTTACCATTTTGGCCAGAATGATCTGGATCTCCTGGCCTTGTGATCCACCTGCCTCAGCCTCCCAAAGTGCTGGGATTACAGGCGTGAGCCACCACGCTTGCCCTTGGGTTTTATATCTCTCCTACTAACCCATAAATCATCATGAAGATCTGATCAAGCATGATTGGCCTCAAGATATCTGGTTTCATGTGGCCAAACTCTCTTTGACTCATGTATACCTTCGGTTGCACAAGGGAGAGAATATAGAAGACATTCCAAAGGAAGTGCTGATGGACTGTGCCCACCTTGTGAAGGCCAATAGCATTCAAGGCTGCAAGATGAACAACATTAATGTGGTATATATGCCGTGGTCTAATCTGAAGAAAACAGCTGACGTGTATGTGGGGCAGGCAGAGAGTATTTCACAGGCAGAAGGATGTAAAAATTGTGACAATGGAGAAGAAAGTAAATGAGATCCTAAACCGATTAGAAAAAAGCAAAGTGGAGCAGTTCCCAGACCTAGCAGCAGAGAAAGAACGCAGAGATTGTGAAGAGAGGAATGAGAAAGAAGCCCAAATTCAGGAAATGAAAAAGAGAAAAAGAAAAAATGAAGAAGAGAGAAATGGATGAACTTAGGAGCTGTTCATCACAAATGAAAGTTGAAAATATGTCTTCGAATCAGGATGGCAGTGATTCAGATGAATTCATGTAAAAGGAGAAAAGGACCTTTGAAAGATGTGAATGTAGAGACAATTGCAGACCTTTTGGTTTCATCTGTGTTCTGAAGTATAAAATACAACCAAAATTCTACCTTCATCCTACCCAGAAATGATTGATTTTGGAGTTTTAAAAAAATTTTACCTTTTTTGCTGACAGAAAAGGATCAGATATGTATAAAATAGTTGAACTTGACTGCATATAACTTAAAGTGAAAATGTTTTGGCTAGCACATGTCTTGGTACCTTGTGAAAGCCAGCTGCCCTTGTTCTTGAGATAGACTTTAAAACAAACTAACTCTGAAAAGTACTTCTGTTGCTGTGGTCTATCCCTGAAAACAGGTGTCTTGAAACACTTTTCATATTCTTAAAATAATCTTCACTTCTGTTAAGAACATGTTGATGGGTAATTATGCGAATGTTTCCCTGTCCCTGATTTCCCGGTGAGAAAAAATGGTGTATGAGTTTTGAAAAAGAGATTTCCAGAAGATTGTTGGCTTCAGTATTCACATTCCATCGTGTCATCTGGGTCTGTTAGTATAGTGACCCTGCGCGCAGCCTGTCCCAGCTTTTACGTCCTTGCTTCCTCTGAGCAGGGGACTCCATCTTAGTATCGCCATATTTAAATAAATCGATGGTGTTCATCAAGGTGGGGCCTGTGGCAGTTGTTGCCTGAGCACCAGGTCACCCAAGTCACCTGTGCAACAACTTCTGGGCTCAGGAGTCATTTCTCAGCACTGAGGGTAAAATAGGAAGGAATGCTCTGTTGATCATTTGGGAGATGTAGGTTACCTCATTGGTGCCTTGGGATGCAGCATGAAGCAGAAGTCCATATTGCAATTATGATTTTAGAAGGAACTAAGCATTTCACCAGCCAGCCAAGTAATTATTTTCTTTACCTTGAAATCATATTTGAGTTGTAACCCCAGAGTTCAGTTTCTCATTGTAAATTCAGTAACTTACTGTATAACATTACTTCTCACTTGAACCTTTCACTATCTGTTGTGATTCTGAGCAGAAGATGTCTTTTGATTGCAGTATGTAAGGCAACCTCTGTAGAAGGAGACAAAACAAGGAGAAAGAGAACAAAGCCTGCAGGACTAGAGGCATACAGATGGACATTTTACTCACACCCACAGCAGCAAGAATGACCTCCTGCAGCATATACTCCACCTGTAATAGCACTTTGGAACTGTGGGCAAAACCAAAAGGCTAGTGTTTCCATTTAAGTATGGGGTTGAACTGGAAAATTCCCTGAGGCATAATTCATTGGACAAATTTTGAAAGGGTATAGAAGATGACTTTAGAAATTAATGGTTTTGTGTATGTGTCTAATGATATTCAGCCTGACGTTCTGCAATTTTAAATGTTATAATAAAGTATTTTTTAATCTGGAAAAAAAGCTTGAAACATATGTGTGGATGTATCGTGTATTTATTTTTGTACGTATATAAAGATGTTTAGAAGTTAAGGCTCTGTGAACTTTGAAAACAAAAGCATCCCGCATCCAGATGATTCCATTGCCACACACTCTTGTAAGGGTGGACTACTCTGCTCAGAAAACTTCCAAATAAACTGCAAACCCTTTTTCTTGGCATTGGAAACACTCCTATTTTCTGGTTACAGTTCCCACTACTATTCCACCAAGTACCCCCCCACACACACACACACACACACACACACACACACACACACACACGTATTTCTTTCTCTTTATCAATACCTTCCACTTTCCCACCTCTGTGTATTTATTCACAGCGACTCCTCTGCCGAGATGTCCATTTCATCTGTCTAAATATTGCCATCTTTATGTGTTCATTCCAAAAGCTGGAAATAATTTCTTCCTTATCTGAACCTTCACAGCAGCACCTAAGCTGTCCCTCTAGGCTGGCACTCTTCACTGCCTATATTAATTACAATTATTATGCCTTTTCTTCCTTAATTGGACTTTTTGAAAGTGAGGATCATACTGTATTTATCTTTCATTTGATTGCTGCAGTGTTTTGGTTTTTTTGGTTTTGGGGCTTTTTTTTGAGACAGAGTCTTGCTTTGTCGCCCAGGCTGGAGTGCGGTGGCTCTATCTCAGCTCACTGCAACCTCCACCAACTGGTTCAAGTGATCCTACTGCCTCAGCCTCCCGAGTAGCTGGGATTACAGGCACGGGCCACCACGCCCAGCTAATTTTTGTTTTTTTAGTAGAGACGGGGTTTCACCATGTTGGCCAGGCTGGTCTTGAGCTCCTGACCTCAAGTGATCTGCCCACCTCGGCCTCCCAAAGCGCTGGGATTACAGGTGCGAGCCACCGGCCTTGGCTGATTACTGCAGTGTTTTCCAAACAGGATGTATTCTTGCAGTCTGTGTTTTAGAGAATTTCACAATATTGGTGGCCACTTCTGCACTGATTTTTAGAGTAACATAAGCATCATTTGCACTATCTGGATAACCATCTTAACCCTGAAACCTGCCAGGCGGTTCAGTGCCCACATTTGCTTGAGTTTATGATCACTTTTTGGCACCAAGAAAGAACCAGCTGTAATCCACGGGGTGGGTATGCAACAGGTGGAGACCAAATGACCTGCTGTGTGAACAAAGGGTTTTTTTGTTGCTTTTTTGTTTTGTTTTTTTAGTGAGTCAAATAAAGAAACGTGTTATCAGAACTGAATCCTCCCCATATCATAAAATAGCATGCATGCCAGATTCAAAGGAACCTGAGTAGTCATAGGCCAGAACCCTGTTTGTCTGCTATTGAACTTGGCAAAACTTGGATCTCATTGGTTTTCAGTATTTACTTTGTATTCATTCTTCCATTTAATATTGTTTGGTTTTTATGACTGTGTAAGAGCTTTAAGATAAAGTTCATGAACCAGGGGCGGTGGCTCACACCTGCAGTTTGAGAAGCCAGGGTGAGAGGATTGTTTGAGTCCAGGAGTTCAAGTGTGCACTGAGCTATGATCATGCTACTGCCCTCCGGCCTGGGTGGCATAATGAGACCCCATATCAAAAAAAAAAAAAAAGAGTTTATGTCTAGTTCTGTTTGCATGTACTTAAGAGACAGAATACAGTAATTTAAATCAGTCCTGGCGGTAGCAGAGATGTAGGATGAACAAGTCGAGAGATTTAATGTACAACTTGAGGACTACAGGTAATAAAACCATACAGTAGACAGGATTCATGCTGGATAAGATTTTAGCTGCTCTTGCCACAAAAACCAAAAAAAGTGGGTAACTAATGTGAGGTGTTGAATATGTTTGTTTTACTATAGTAACCTTCTTAATATCTATATGTATCCCATAACATCATGCTGTGTGCCTTAAATATACACAATGCAATTTACTTTTTTTAAAAATGAGGCCAGGTGCAGTGGCTCACATCTGTAATCCCAGCACTCTGGGAGGCCAAAGTAGGTGGATCACCTGAGGTTAGGAATTTGAGACCAGTCTGACCAACATGGTGAAACTCCATCTCTACTAAAAATACAAAATTAGCCGGGTGTGGTGGCACATGCCTGTAATTCCAGCTACTTAGGAGGCTGAGGCAGGAGAATCGCTTGAACCCAGGAGGCGGAGGTTGCAATGAGCTGAGATGGCACAATTGCACTCCAGCCTGGGCAGCAAGAGCAAAACTCTGTCTCAAAGAAAAAAAAAAAAATCAATCCTAGAGGGTCTGCAAGAATGATTTTCTTTAAAATATATATATATATGGGCCGGGCACGGTGGCTCAAGCCTGTAATCCCAGCAACTTTGGTTGAGGCCGAGGTGGCGGATCACGGAGTCAGGAGTCGAGATCATCCTGGCTAACCATGGTGAACCCTGTCTTACTAAAAAAATACAAAAAATAGCCGGGCGAGGGTGGCGGGCGCCTGTAGTCCCAGCTTACTCGGGAGCTGAGGCAAGGAGAATGGCGTGAACCCGGGAGGCGGAGCTTGCAGTGAGCTGAGATCCGGCCACTGCACTCCAGCCGGGGCCACAGAGCAAGCTCCATCTCAAAAAAAAAAAAAAAAAAAAAAAAAAAAAAAATATACTATAATATATATATATATATATATATATATATATATGGCTGAGTGTGGTGGCTCACACCTGTAATTCCCCAACTTTGGGAGGCCGAGGCGAGCAGATGTCTTGAGCCCAGCAATTCGAGACCACCCTGGGCAACACAGCAAGACACTATCTCTAAAAAAAAAAAAAGAAGAAGAATTAGGTGGGTGTAGTGGTGCGCTCCTATAGTCCCAGCTACTCAAGAGGCTGAGGTGGGAGGATTGATCACTTGAGCCTGGGAGGTCGAGGCTGCAGTGAGCTGAGATCATGCCACTGCACTCCAGCCTGGGCAACAGAATGAGACCCTGTCTCAGAAAAGAAAAGCTATACTTATTAATTTTTAGCCACAATAACTTAGATGTTAGATATTCATCATCCTCTACCCAGTGCAGTTTAGACTCAGCTTTATAATCTATCTCTACTTGCTAAAGTCATATTTAGTAGGTAGACACAGATGGTGGGGCCCCAGACACAAAGGGCCATTGCTTTATTGATCTCTGCTATTTGTTTTCAGCTTGTAGGAACTGCACCTGGGTCCTCAAAACAAAACCTTTTGTATCCTTGGTAAATTGTTCCCAACTCATAAAAGAAGAACACTAATAAGACAAACCCGTCAATATATATATTTAAAGGATCAGGCAGCTGCTAAACCCCCACACTTTCTCTTGCTGCAATTCAGAGAACATGTTCTTTAAAGGAGGAAGCTGGCTTTGGTTATACATCAGAACAAGTATCATTCTAGGAAGTGAACTAAACAGCCCAGGGCCACATAGGCAAAATAATTGTTACCAGTTTAACAGAATTCACTGCAGCTTTGAGGAAGCAGAGCATTACTGTCAGGGGCAGAGAGGATTCCTAGCTGACATTTGGAAGCAGGAAGTTCAAGATCTCATCCGGGACTTTCTGGAAGAAGGAAAGAAGTGGTGGATTGGGCAAAATGTAATGCCACTGAAAAAGCATCAAGATGAAAAATACCCAGGTAAGACTCTAGGGTTTGGTGTTTACGAAGGAAACTTTCTTATATTTTATTCTGGGACAGAAAAAAGAAAAGAAAATCTTAATCTTTCTGCTTTTGTACACAGAAAAACCAGTCACTTTACTTCATTACCATCTTTCCTCTGAAATATTTCCATTTTGTGCTACAGCCTTCGATTTGTCCGTGTAGCAAAAGTGATGCGATTTTTCCTAGAACCCATCTAAAGTTAACTTAGCTAACCTTCCACTAAAAGAATTGTGCTAGGTTCGAAAGACAGAAACCTTTGATGGTCATTTTTTTTCCTAATAAACATCTCTTCATTATTCTGATCTCCAAGTTTTCTAACACAAAACTAAGAGGAAAATTATCTACCTGTTGTCTTTCTTACAATGTTTTCAAAGCTATGCACCATAATCTTGAAGTTTTAGAGACAAATCCAAGCCATTATTATATCATTCTCATCATCCTCATTAATGTGTAGGTAAAGTAATACTAAGCCTCATGGTAAGGAACACATACGAAAAAAATAAACTATAATGTATGGGAGGAAATTCTACATTTTTATCTATTGGAAGCCAACCAAATTTGGCTTTCATATTTACTTTTTAAAAATGCCTGGCAAGGCGGGCGCAGTGGCTCACGCCTGTAATCCGAGCACTTTGGAAGGCGGAGGTGGATGGATCACCTGAGGTCAAGAGTTCGAGACCAGCCTGGCCAACATGGTGAAACCCCATCTCTACTAAAAATACAAAAATTAGCCAGGCGTGGTGGCGGGTGCCTGTAATCCCAGCTACTTGGGAGGCTGAGGCAGGAGAATTACTGGAACCCGGGAGGCAGAGGTTGCAGTGAGCGGAGATTGCACCACTGCACTCCAGCCTGGGCGAGAAAGTGAGACTCTGTCTTGAAAACAATAATAAAAAATAAATCTAAAAGCCTGACTTTCGAGTATAAGGCTCACCTGGGTCTGATCTCCACTCAGCAGATGTTGCAGCCCACGGGGCCCCAAAGCCCCCCAGCTGCACCTACCTGTCCAGAAACGTCAATCGGATCTCATCCAAAGAGGGCAAGTGCTTCCTGAGACACTATTTCATTTGCCAGACTGGTAAGTGATAAAGTTACATGCTGCCAAAGACCTACATTTTAAAAACTAATTCTAAATAAGGAGTGCATGTGAGAGTATTGGTTAAATAATCTGTGAGTGGTAGACCATGGGATGATACAGGGCTTTTGATTTTCATGATACTGATTAGCATGAGAAACTCATCTAGAGTGACTCCCTTATCCATCCCCACTGGGAGTTGAAAGAGTTGCACCTTGATGTTCTCCTTGTGTTTTGACTTAGGCAGAGTGTGAAAGAAATTGTATTGGTGACACCATTTTCCACACGCACACTCACAATTCAGTCAGCATTTGGGCTTCCAAGGGAAGGATGGGAAAGAGAAGGAGGAGAAAATAATACGGCAGAGGAAGATGAGAAGGCGAAGGGTGACAGGACTGTTATCTGAGGTTCGCTTCTGCAGAAGTAGATCAGGATTAAGCTATGTGTGTATGTATGCATTTTTGTGTGTGTAGTTGTTGTATTTATTTATTTTTTCCAAGATGGAGTTTTGCTCTTGTCGCCCAGGCTGGAGTGCTGTGGCGTGATCTCGGCTCACCGCAACCTCCGCCTCCCGGGTTCAAGCGATTCTCCTGCCTCAGCCTCCTGAGTAGCTGGGATTACAGGCATGTGCCATCATGCCTGGCTAATTTTGTATTTTTAGTAGAGATGAGGGTTTCTCCATGTTGGTCAGGCCGGTCTCGAACTCCCAACCTCAGGTGATTCGCCTGCCTCAGCCTCCCAAAGTGCTGGGATTACAGGTGTGAGCCACCACGCCCAGCCTATTTATTTATTTTTTTATATGGAGATGGGGGTCTTGTTATGTTGCCCAGGCTTGTCTCGAACTCCTGGACTCAAGCAATCCTCCCACCTCAGCCTCTCAAAATGCTAGGATTACAGGATTAAGCTACTGTGCCCGGCCTTGGTGATTTCTTTAAAAAAAAAAAAAAAAAACTACCATACAATCGAGCAGTTGCTGGGCATTTATCGCAGAAAGAGAAAACCTGTGCTCACATAAAAATATGTATATAGATGCTTATAGCAGCTTTATTCATAATAGAACAAAACTGGAAACAATTCAGATGTCTGTCAACAGGTGAATGATCCAGCCATGGCAGTCACACTGTTTCCACCCTCCCTGGTGACTCTTTCCCACTTCCCTCTCTCCACTCAGCCTCCAACAACTGGGAGCCTCCCTCAGTCTCATTCTCAGGTCAGGTGATAACCTTGCTTTCTAACTCAAGGAGAAAAATCAAAGCAATTTGGAGTCTGTCCAAGGCTCAGACTGCCGAATCTAGCCACCTACCAGCACCTGTTCCTGTAGCAAGATAATGCCTTCTCTCATGCTGCTACACACCTTCGTACTCCTACCCAAAGTGAATCCCTCTGATTGTTGAATTGGATTCCATGGAGTCCAATTCAGTAATAAAAAGAAACAAACTATTGATACACATAGCAATCTCCAGAGAATTCTGCCAAGTGAACAAAGCCAATCTCAAAATGTGATGTACTCTATGGTGCCATTTATTGAGCATTCTTGAAATGATAACATGATAGAAATGGAGAACAGATTAGTGGTTGTCGGGGTCTAAGAAGGGCATGGGGCAGGAAGGAAGTAGGCATGGCTATAAAAGGGCAATGTGGGCCGGGCACAGTGACTCACACCTGTAATCCCAGCACTTTGGGAGGCCAAGGCAGGTGGATCACGAGGTCAAGAAATCGAGACCATCCTGGCCACCATAGTGAAACCCCAGTCTCTACTAAAAATACAAAAATTAGCCAGGCGTGGTGGCACGCACCTGTAGTCCCAGGTACTCAGGAGGCTGAGGCAGGAGAATGGCTTGAACCTGGGAGTCAGAGGTTGCACTGAGCCAAGATTGCACCACTGCACTGCACTCCAGCCTGGTGACAGAGTGAGACTCTGTCTCATAAAAAAACAAAACAAAAAAAAAGGGGGGGGGTCAATGTGAGGGATTCTTACAGCAACTAAAAAAAAATTTTGACGTGACTGTATCCATGTCCATATCCTCTTGTTACCCTTGCAAGATGTTACCCTTGGAAACTGGATACAGGCATCTCTCTGCATTTTCTCTTACATCTGCATGTGAATATACAATTATCTCAAAATAATAAGTTACATTTTTAAAAAAGAAAAATGCCCTGATGTAAGCGTACATATCACTTACACAGTATTCTTGCCAAAAAAAAAATAGAGTAATGCAAATTAAAAACAAACTGAGATACCCTTTCCCATCTATCAGATTGGCATAAATCCACAAACTTAACAACATATTCCGTTGGCAAGGCCTTAAGAAAATAGGTACTCTCATAAACTGCTAGTGAGAATGCAGTAAAATATCTCTATGTGTTTATAAATAAAGGAGAATTCAGCAATATCTAGCAAAATTACATATACATCTACCCTTGAACCAGTGTCCACTGCTAGGAAACTATCCCAAAGTCAAACCAGCAAAAGTACAAAAAGATGCACGCATAAGGCTATTTATTGTAGCTCTCTGTGATAGCAAAAAAGTAGGAATAATCCACATGCCCATCAAGAAGGAACTGGTTGTAAAAAGCAAATAACAACGATCTCCATATACTGCAGTGGGGTTATCTCTATGATGGATTTTTTTTAGTGGATAATAAAGGTACAGAACATATATATTTGCCTATATACATACATGTACATATAAATATAACAGAAGGAGAAACAAAAACTAATGGAAATGGTTACCTATGGGAGAGAGAGAAAACAGGGCAGAAAGGATGAAGATGGAAATGAGACCTTTCAAAATGTACCTGGTTTTATAGTTCAGCATAGGAACTCTTTCAGTGTTTGCCATAATTATTGCTATGGTTTGAATATGCCGCTTCCAAAACAGGTGTTGCCAATGTGACTGCATTAAGAGGTGGGGCTTTAAGAGGTGGGTTGTCCTACAGGGTTCCTCCCTCGTGAATGGAATTAGGTGTCCTTATAAAAGGAGCTGGCAGAAGGCGGGCTTCTCTTGCCCTCCCACTTTATGAGGATGTAGCCCTCATGCAACTGCAAGTGCCAGTGACTTCATCTTCGACGTCCAGCATGCAGAACTGTGAGAATTAGATTTCTGTTCTTGATAAATTACCCTGTTTGTGATATTCTCTTACAGCAGCACAAAACAGACTAAAGCAATTATAAAACAATTTACGTCAACTGTTTTTTGTTTTGTTTTGTTTTTGAGATGGAGTTTTGCTCTTGTTGCCCAGGCTGGAGTACAATGGCACGATCTTGGCTCACTGCGACCTCCACCTCCCAGGTTCAAGTGATTTTCCTGCCTCAGCCTCCCAAGTAGCTGGGGTTACAGGCACCCGGCTAATTTTTGTATTTTTAGTAGAGATGGCGGGAGGGGGGTGGGGTTCACCATCCTGGCCAGGCTGGTCTAGAACCCCTGACCTGAGGTGATACACTCTCCTAAGCCTCCCAAAAAGCTGGGATTACAGGCGTGAGCCACCGCGCCTGGCCTGTCAATATTTTAAAAAGCAATCCCTAAAAGTAGGGAAGGAGAGGAGAGAAGAATTGGCGCTAACAAGTTTGGACAGTTTTTAAGGTAATTTTGCTCAAGAGCAGAAAACAGCTGGGGCAATAGTTCATGAGGCCATTATAAGTTGTTGGGTTTTTTTTTTTAAGACAGAAAAAAAATAGCATGCAGGAATGATGTACTTAATCTGAGCTACTAAACAACTAGAGGGATTCACTTTGGGTAGGAGTAGGAAGATTTGTAGCAGCATGAGAGAAGGCATTGTCTCTCTACAGGTACAGGTGCTGGTAGGCAGCTAGATTTGATGGTCAGAGTCATGGAAGGACTCTAAATTGCTCTGATATTCTCCTTGAGTTAGAAAGCAAGGTTATCACCTGACCTGAGAATGAGACTGAGGAAGGCTCCCAGGTGTTGGAGGTTGAGTAGAGAGAGGGAAGTGGGAGTCACCTGGGAGAGTGGAAACAGTATGACTGCCAGGCAGTGTGAAGGCAGGCCGCCCGAGCTTCATGATGGTGAATTTAAGCAGAGCCATAGTCATCGTGGTTATGATTTTCTCTAGCCATGTCCAATAGCGTGTGTGAGAAACTCTTGCTCACTCATGTATGCAAGGAGGCATGTTCAAGAATGTTATTGCCAGCTGGGCGTGGTGGCTCATGCCTGTAATCCCAGCACTTTGGGAGGCCAAGGTGGGCAGATTACCTGAGGTCAGGAGTTCAAGACCAACCTGGCCAACATGGTGAAACCTCGTTTCTACTAAAAATACAAAAATTAGCCAGATGTGGTGACACGTGCTTGTAATCCCAGCTACTCGGGAGGCTGAGGCAGGAGAATCACTTGAACCCGGGAGGTGGAGATTGCAGTGAGCCAAGATCACGCCATTGCACTCCAGCCTGGGCAACAGAGCAAAAACTCCATCTCAAAAAAAGAATGTTATCACCCACCTTCTGAACTGTTTTATCTCTGTCAATGAGAGTTAAAGAACACAAAGGAGAATATTACACTTAGTATGGAATTTTCCATTTATGCTGGAGGTTGCAAACTTTTTGGTGAAAAATCAGACCCTGGCGATGACCTTAAGCAGTAGGATGTAAATAGCTCCACAAGCTTAGTGTTCCAACAATGGAACACTGGGCATAAATGGTTAATGAACTTCTCAGTGTTGACCCAACTAGTGGGCTTAATTTGAAATGTGGGACGCCATAATGTGGTGTGAGCAGGCTCCAGAGCAAAAGGGCTACGCAGAATTCTTAGTGTCCTTAAAAAACTGGATAGGAATTTTTAATTTGTGTTTTCCTAATTATCACATAAGTGCGTGTAATGATGGTTTTATAGACTTGTAGCCATAACTATCACCTATAAATTGTGTATTGGCTTCCAAATAGATGGCATTTTGGACAGAGATGCCCATTATGAAAGAAATGGAAATGATTCTCATTTGTACCAGAGACCCGAGAAGACAAAAAGAGGAGTTGAAATAGCAAGAGGCAAGACGCCCCCAGGTAATGCATTACTTCTCTAGTAACCTTAAAATCCATGGAGTCAGTTTCTGCTAAAGGAATGCACGAGACTGAATTAATGCTGAAATGGATTATAGCACGTGCCCAATATTCATTGCATCCTCTTCTGTCTGACCTTAATATGGCAATCTTTGCCTTCATTTTATATATGTGTTTTCTTGATACGCCCTTGGCCATCTTCTTTTCATATATTCCCAAATAAAAGACAAGGTTTTATTCCCACAAAATTTTTCATCAACAAAGAGAAAGTCGTCTTAAAGTTCTTGCAAAGTCTTTCAAATTATGGTGTTAACACTTGTTTAGTTAATTTTGAAAACCAAGTACTATTTGGGAAGGATGCATTAGCCTGAAATGATAGCAATCACTATCAGTGGATGGCTGGTTATAGAGATCAACGGAAAGAAAGAAGTAAAACAGATCAATTTAAAGTGGATCTCGTGATCATTCCTCAGGGTATGACCTCACAGTGCAAGTGTTAGACGTCCTGGTCAACAAACCCTTTAAATATCACTTAGCAATTTAGACAGTTTTATTTAGAGACATGAATATATATTTGAAGAACAAATGTAAAATCCAACTTTGCTCAATCCTTTGTAAAAGGGGACTTGTGAGTTGTAGGAAAATGCTTAGTGATAGCATTAGGTGGAAGTAAAGATGACGTATTTTGGAAAACTGTTAAATCCAAAAGTTGTTCTGATGATAATTAATGCAATGATGTTAAAGACGCATTTGAAATGTTTAAGCTGTGTCATGAAATGTGAGTTTCGTGAGAGCAATGCTTCCAATATTACTTTATATAACATGTGGCTTAAATGTCATAGTAAAACTAAATTACTGAATTAAATAGCCATGTGACTATTTCACCTACATCCTTTAAGTTTATATTGTCAAGCTTGCCCCAGAAATGCTTTTTAAAATCTCCTCATTGGGAAAAATGTAGACTGCCTTATTGTGGGGCAATTTACCTAACAAGCAATATGCCTAATATTTATGTATGCAGAATCCTTTATAAAGTTTGCGGGCTGGATCTCCCCTCAGCAGACTTTGGCTCACACCTGTAATCCCAGCACTTTGGGAGGCTGAGTTGGAAGGACTGCTTGAGGCCAGGAGTTCGAGTCCAACCTGGGCAACATACTGGGTCTCTGTCTCTACAAAACTTTTAAAATAAAATTAAAAAAAACTTAGGCAGGTTTGCTGGTGCATGCCTCTAGTCTCAGCTACTCAGGAGGCTGAGGCAGGAGGATAGTTTAAACCCAGAGTTAGAGGCTGTTAGAGCCATAATCAAGTCACCGCACTCCAAGCAGCCTTTTAAAGTCTCTATCAGATTGTTTGTAAAAGTTTTTTGTGATTCAAAAATTTTCTTAGTGTGCATCTAGGTTACTTTTCACTCATTGTGCCTAGAACATGATGCTGCATACACACATCTTTCTTGAATCAAGAACATCCTACGTATCACTTCTATTTCATTTGTTCTGGTTCTGTCCTTAAGAAATATCAGGTATCTATGTGCCGCATTGCTGCTTCCTATCCTCTGTGTCTTTCCTGTACTCTCTTTAGATGAAAGGAATGGTTTCATGTTGATCACCCTTTCTGTTGTTAGAGGAGGGCACCTTACATTTATCTTCCATATCAAGGACTAATTTTTCCACATCTGCTCAGTATTCCCTCCCAGGTGGATTTTAATTTTTGTACAGTATTTTTTTGTCATCTTGAAATCCTTTGATATCATTTATTTTTCTTTTAATGTACCTCATTCTGGCGCATGTTAGCTTCAAATGGTTTATCCTTACGATTTTGTTTGGTTCCCTCTACCCTTCTCCATCATCCTGGTGGCTGTGGTTGACTCGGTTTCTTGCCATGTCTTCTCACAAGACTTTCAGAATCAAGTGATCCCTGGCCAAGAAATAAAAGCAAAATCATCGGATTCCCCAGTGGATGATAAAATCACATACAACTGATAAAATCAGGTACAACTCCAGGAGGAGACACTGGAGAAGAGGCATGCTGGGTCTGTAAGGAATTGCACGTTAAGATGGCACATGTACTTATGCTGTATCAATCAAGGTCATCTCTATATCAATCACTGTCACCTCACCATTTCAAGCTGAATAAGTCACCACATTTTCAGGCATGTTTTATTGGGAAAATGGTTTTTCTCTTTGTTTCTATGCTCTTCACTCGTAAGCTGATGCAGTAATAAATATGTGAGACCTTTTATTTGGGGAAATAACCTTTTTCGTTCCTATTAAGGACGTATTTACAGCTTTCTGAACTTTTTTTCTGGATTTTGCTGTTAATAATTTTCAGGGCTGTGCTTTTCTTGGAGTCCTCTGGATTCCATTCCCAGGTTCTTGAGTGATCAGCATAGGTTTCCTTTTGTCTTTCCTTCCTTATCTTTATTTTTTTGCGGGGGGCGGGGGTGGTGTGGAATCTAGCTCTGTTGCCCAGGCTAGAGTGCGGTGGCACGATCTCGGCTCACTGCAACCTCTGCCTCCCAGGTTCAAACAATTCTCCTGCCTCAGCCTCCCAAGTAGCTGGGATTATATGCACCTGCCACCACGCCAGCTAATTATTATGTTTTTAGTAGAGATGGGGTTTTACCACGTTGGCCAGGCTGGTCTCAAGCTCCTGACCTCAAGTGATCTGCCTGCCTCATCCTCCCAAAGTGCTGGGATTACAGACATGAGTCACCATGCCCGGCCTTGATTTTCTATGTAAAACAATTTGCATTATTTTTTAGCCATGAATAAGAAGTCCTCAAGTAAAACAAATATTTCTGTCTTAGGCTTTTACTTGAACTTAGTCTGCCTTCTTTTTTCTATAGGACCTGGTCCTCTTTCAACCTCATGTCACCATCCTCTTCCTGCTCATCTGGTAAGTACTTCCCCTGACAACATACATTGTGAAATGTTGATCTCTTTGTCATACCTGGTAGATCTGGTCAGAGCTCGAGCTTCTTTTTTTTTTTTTTTTTTTTTCTTTTTTTTTTGAGGCGGAGTCTCACTCTGTTGCCCAGGCTGGAGTGCAGCGGCCGGATCTCAGCTCACTGCAAGCTCCGCCTCCCGGGTTTACGCCATTCTCCTGCCTCAGCCTCCCAAGTAGCTGGGACTACAGGCGCCCGCCACCTCGCCCGGCTAGTTTTTTGTATTTTTTTAGTAGAGACGGGGTTTCCCTGTGTTAGCCAGGATGGTCTCGATCTCCTGACCTCGTGATCCGCCCGTCTCGGCCTCCCAAAGTGCTGGGATTACAGGCTTGAGCCACCGCGCCCGGCCCGATCTTCTAAAGTGTTCTGAATATAGTTTTCTAATAAGGAAAATAAAGTACTTACATGCAGGGAAAAAAAAAGGGCTTAATAGGTGCTTCAAGGATTTATTTTTATTTTTATTTATTTATTTATTTTTTTGAGACAGGGTCTCACTCTGTCACCCAGGCTGGAGTGCAGTGGTGTGATCTTGGCTCACTGCAACCTCTACCTCCCGGGTTCAAGTAATTCTCCTGCCTCAGCCTCCCAAGTAGTTGGGATTACAGGCCTGTGCCACCAAACCCGGCTAATTTCTGCGTTTTTAGTAGAGACGAGGTTTTGCTATGTTGGCCAGGCTGGTCTCAAAATCCTGACCTCAAGCAGTCCACCTGCCTCAGCCTCCCAAAGTGCTGGGATTACAGGTGTGAGCCACCATCTCCAAACTTGTTATAGGAATTTCTAAAGCCTATCTTTCTGGCTTTCATGCTGATGTAATTATCATGTATTTGTTGGTTGGGTGTTTATTCCCTGCTTCGTTCCAAAAAGGACTTGTGGCGTCTTACAAAAACACAATGCAATAAAATGTAAACATCAAACAGAAAGGGAAAGGAAAATAAAGATGGAAACTGGGCCGGGCGCGGTGGCTCACGCCTGTAATCCCAGCACTTTGGGAGGCCGAGACGGGCGGATCACGAGGTCAGGAGATCGAGACCATCCTGGCTAACACGGTGAAACCCCGTCTCTACTAAAAAATACAAAAAAACTAGCCGGGCGAGGTGGCGGGCGCCTGTAGTCCCAGCTACTCGGGAGGCTGAGGCAGGAGAATGGCGTAAACCCGGGAGGCGGAGCTTGCAGTGAGCCGAGATCCGGCCACTGCACTCCAGCCTGGGGGACAGAGCGAGACTCTGTCTTAAAAAAAAAAAAAGTGGAAACTGTCCACACAATCTATAAAGTTTCACCTTCAAGAAATCTCTCAGCATTCTTGCCCTTGTGTCCTATGTAGAAACCCTTCAGTTGATGCCTAAACACAGATACGCATTTGTTTGACTCAATGCTTACTGCAAAAATAAGTGTCTCTAACGGTGTAAAAGAACAGGGGCCGGGCATGGTGGCTCACACCCATAATCCCAGCACTTTGGAAGGCCGACGCAGGCAGATCACCTGAGGTCGGGAGTTCGAGACCAGCCTGGCCAACATGGTGAAACCTTGTCTCTACTAAAAATACAAAAATTAGCCAGGCGTGGTGGTGCATGCCTGTTATCCCAGCTACTCAGGAGGTGTAAAAGAACAGGGGCCGGGCATGGTGGCTCACACCCATAATCCCAGCACTTTGGAAGGCCGACGCAGGCAGATCACCTGAGGTCGGGAGTTCGAGACCAGCCTGGCCAACATGGTGAAACCTTGTCTCTACTAAAATACAAAATTAGCCAGGCGTGGTGGTGCATGCCTGTTATCCCAGCTACTCAGGAGGCTGAGGCAGGAGAATTGCTTGAACCCGGGAGGTGGAGTTTGCTGTGGGCCAAGATTGTGCCATTGCACTCCAGGTTGGGTGACAGAGTGAGACTCCATCTCAAAAAAAAAAAATCGGGATGAAGTAAAAAAAATCCCTCACATCAGTATTCCCCAAGCTGTGTTCTGCAGAGCAGCAACCACTAGCCCTTGAAATTGAAAGGGTTAAAAATATGCCACTCTGGTATATTGATGCTTTCAGTTAAAGGCATTTGAAAACGGCAGGTGCAAAACAGCACTCTGACCTTGGTACTGTTTCTTAAAAACAGGAGATAAAATTCTCATGTAGAATATGCAACTTTCTTATCCTCCAGGAGCAGAAGTCAAGACCCAGAGAAATCTGCACAGACCTTGTTAAGATAATGTTATCTTTTAAGCCTCCCCACATAATTTTGCTTCTTCACAACTAACTACTCTTTGTCCAATTCAGCACAGGAGAGACGGACTCTAACTGCTGCTTCAGGTCTTCATTTTCTTATGAGGACGCCTGTGCCACGTAAAACTTGGACTCAATGAATGTGTGTGCTTTTCTCCTGTTTATCTTATGTCAGTTTAATTCTCAGGCCCAGCTGGAGTCCTAAAAGAATGGAAGTGAAGTTTTGCCACCCCTATAGTATGTTATCAGAAGAGAAGAAAACAAAGGCTTTTGACTATAGACTTTGCAGTCTTTCACAGGTCCCAAATGTAACCCCTTTCTCACTGTCGTCACCATGATCACCACACGGTACAAGTCACCATCTCCCATCTGAACTTTCACATTTGCCGGCTGGGTGCAGTGGCTTATGCCTGTAGTCCTCGCACTTTGAGAGGCCAAGGTGGGTCGACCACTTGAGGCCAGGATTTCGAGGCCAGCCAGGCCAACAGGGTCAAACCCCGTCTCTACTAAAAATATGAAAATTAGTAGGGTGTGATGGCGGGCGCCCATAATCTCAGTTACTCGGGAGGCTGAGGCAGAAGAATTGCTTGAACCTGGGAGGTGGAGGTTGCGGTGAGCCAAGATCACACCACTGAACTCCAGCCTGGGTGACAGAAGAAGACACCATCTCAAAAAAAAAAAGAAAGAAAGAAAAAATGAATGTTTACATTTGCCTCCTACTGATCAGCTTCTACTCTTGCCCCTTTTTCTGACCCTTCTCAACAGAATGGTTGATCATTTAAAACACAGAAGGATCCGTTAAAACAAAGTGAAATCATGCCACTGTTCTGCAAAGCCCTTTGTCTTCCTGCCTCATTAAAAATAACATCTGCACCAGGCACGGTGGATCATGCCTGTAATCCCAGCACTTTGGGAGGCCGAGGCGGGTGGATCATTTAAGCTAGGAGTTCGAGACCAGCCTGGGCAACATAGTGAAATCCTGTCTATAAAAAAGTGAAAAAAGGCCGGGTGCAGTGACTCATGCCTGTAATCACAGCACTTTGGGAGGCTGAGGCAGTGGATCATTTAAGGTCAGGAGTTTGAGACCAGCCTGGGCAACGTGGTGAAACCCTGTCTCTACTAAAAATACAAAAATTATCCAGGTGTGGTGGTGTGTTCCTGTAATCCCAGTCACTCAGGAGGCTGAGGCAGGAGAATTGCTTGAACCAGGGGGAGGAGGCTGCAGTGAGCCGAGATGGCGCCACTGCACTCCAGCCTGGGTAACAGAGTGAGACTCCATCTCAAAAAAAGGTAGCCAGGCATGGTGGTGTGTGCCTGTAGTCCCAGCTACTTGGGAGGCTGAGGCAGGAGGATCACTTGAATCCAGGAAGTCAAGGCTGTAGGGAGCCATGATTGTGCCAGTGCACTCCAGCCCAGAAAACAGTGACACCCAGTCTCAAGAAATCCTCTCCTTACCACTGAACACCCTCCATGATATCCACTTTCTCTCTGCTTACCCTTATTTTCTTCTTCATAGCACTTATTTAATACATGACATAATTTATCTTTCTGCCTCTACCACTAACACAGGCTCAACAAGGGCAGGAACTTGGCTCCTTTTGCTCATTGCCATATTCAGTTCTCCAGAACATCCTCAGCAGCTTATAGATGTGTAACAATTTGTTGAATGATTGACAATAAATAATATAAATCATGAATCTTAAGTAATATGCAGCTTTCTCAAAATTTCAAAATTCAAAATTTCAAAATTCTGAGCACAGAATTTTTGAACAGAAATGCTTATTAATATCTCATAGGACAGAGTTTCAGAGCATTTGGGGAAATGCTGCCTTAATTATTAAATGGTAAATCAGATTCAGCCTTTTATTTTACTTATTTTTATCTTTTAGTCCAAGACCCTGTGTCATCCCATCAGCCCGTTTCCTTCAGTACTACAAAATATCACATCACAGGTAACAGCCACATCTGAACCCAGCAGCCAGCCTCTGCCTGTGATAACACAGCTCACCACGCCTGTGTCTGTCACACATGCTGGGCAATCTATGGCAGAAACAACTTCAAGCCCAAAGGAAGCAGCTCATCTGAATACCGTCACCTCTCATTTACAAGTGTCATTGCAGAATGCATCTGGTCAGGTAAACGTGGGAAATTCAAGTCACAACTAGGTAGCTTTGTGACCCCAAAAAAGTACTCGGTTTACCATTTGCCTCCCTGCAGAACTACACCTAAGAATATCTGACAAATCAGCATATATGCCAATCCAAAGAAAAACTAAACAAGTCCTTGGAAATGGCCAATTTGACGGCACATACACAGCCCAGCGTTTCCTTGATGATGCTCTTGTATTTAATGCTTCAGATGGGGAAGAGGTTTTGTTCACCTACCCTGCTTTTTCAGCAGCAGCAAACTTCTAGACAATTCCTCCTACTCACTGTCCTCTCTTTTTGCCTTGTTTCTTTCCTCCCAAAAACATAGACAACAAGGCAGCCAGACTCAGTGAGTCACACCTAAAATCCCAGTATTTGGGAGGCCAAGGTGAGAGGTTCACTTGAGCCCAGGAGTTTGAGACCAGCCTGGGTAACATAGTGAGACCTTGTCTCTATTAAAATTAGCTGGGCACAGTGACTCACGCCTGTAATCCCAGCACTATGGGAGGCCGAGGTGGAGGATCACATAAGCCCAGGAGTTTGAGACCAGCTTAGGCAGCATTATGAAACCTTGTCTCTATTAAAATTCAAAAAAAAAAAAATTAGCCAGGTGTGGTGGTGTGTACCTGTAGTCCCAGCTACTTGGGGGGATGAGGTGGGAGGGTCGCTTGAGCCTGGGATGTCCAGACTACAGTGAACCGTGATTGTGCCACTGTATTGTAGGCTGAGCAACAAAGCAAAACTCACCCAAAAAAAGGCAAAGCCCCTTTGACAGTATTGACTGAAGAAAATAATCCTGCTTCCCCCATGCTTTTGTTCCCCTAAATTCAAGCGAGCCCTGTTTATATGCAGTTGAACATTTCCCTGCAGAAACATAATCCTGTTCACTCTGGATCTGCCTGCAAGGGTAATGGAAATTTGGTGTTCTACTGGGGGGAGAAACTGACCTACAGGAGTTTAAGCAAAGAGTTTTTTTTTTTTTTTTTTTCTTAAATAGAAATCCTGAAGTGTAGAATATCCAAAAGAATCTATAATAAATTATTAGAAATATTAAGAGAATTTAGCAGTGTTCAGCATTTAATCAAGATTTCTTGACTATGTGATTGAATTAGGCTGTGAGTGAGCTGTTCTCCAGAAATGCACCACGGAGTTGGCATTAACGGTGATCGCCTGAGGGTTGGACTTCAAGGGCAAGTGCAGTGGCCGCTTAAGCTTTGGGACCGCGGCCACTTGCTCAGTTTGTTTCTTAGGGGAGGGAGGTTTTCTGCTTCCCACCTCCTGTTTTGAGTCATTTTAAGTCATTACCTCTTGAATATGAACTCTTGTTTGTTTTTTGAGACAGATTCTCACTCTGTTGCCCAGGCTGGAGTGCAGTGGCACAATCTCTGCTCACTGTAACCTCCACCTCCCAGGTTCAAAAGATTCTCCTGCCTCTGCCTCCCGAGTAGCTGGAACTACAGGCGTCTATCACCATGCCTGGTTAATTTTTGTATTTTTAGTAGAGACGGTTTTGCTATGTAGGCTGGGCTGCTCTTGAACTCCTGACCTCAAATGATCTGCCTGCCTTGGCCTCCCAAAGCACAGGGATTACAGGCGTGAGCCGCCACGCCCGGCCTTAAATATGAACATTTGGATGGAGAGAAACACGCACAGAGGGAAACCTGACAGGAAAACTTACTTCTGAATAGAAAAGTTTAGTTTTGGCTTTTTGATTTCCAAGTTTCCCTCATCTTTGCTCATGGCCTTAAGACTTAAAGTTACTGCTATAAATCTTATTTCCAGATTCATTTGCCCTTGGAGCAATCATTGTCTAACCTCGTTATTCATTTTCTCGATCGTATGGAAGAAGTAAAGCTTCTGAAAGTAATCACTGTTTCAGAGAGCTGTGATTCATAGAGTTTATAACGTTATCCAAGGTCAACTTTGATTAAAACAATCTCCCCGACTACTACAGCACAGTAATCTTGTAGAAGTAATTTTGACAACTTCTTTGTTCCCGGTAGGTCGTAGATGAGACAGCAGGGAACTTCAGCAGAGCAGTTCATGGTTTGCAAGCTCATAACAAACTACAGGAAGCTTGTGAGTTCCTCCAGAAACTAACAGCCTTAACCCCAAGATTTGTTAAGCCAGCTCAGGTAAGCAGAGGGTGACTGGGAGGGAAGAAGATAGGAGAGAGGGAAACATGGAAAACAGAAAAAGAGAATCTGAGGCTGGGTGTGGTGGCTCACGCCTGTAATCCCAGCACTGTGGAAGGTTGAGGCGGATGGATCACATGAGGCCAGGAGTTCGAGACCTGACTGGGGAACATGGCAAAACCTGTCTCTACTGAAAAAAAACAAAAATTAGCTGGGCTCAATAGTGGGCGCCTGTAATCTCAGCTACTTGGGAGGCTGAGGCACAATAATCGCTTGGACCCAGGAGACAGAGGCAGTGAGCCAAGATCACGCCACTGTGCTCCATCCAGCCTGGATGACTGAGAGACTGTGTCTCCAGAAAAAAAAAAGAAAAGAAAAAGAGAATCTGGATATTGTGCCTTATGCCAAGCTTAGCATTATAAAGACTATATTTAAATTTTAGCAAGCATATTTGTACCTTTAAATCTGGAAAGTTATGAATTGATCAGTAGTGACATTCTTGGATATACTGTGTTTGTTCGTTTGTTCATTAATCAGTTTACTGCCTTGCTGATGTATTTGTTAGAAGTCTGGGCATTCAGTGGGACACGGTGGCTCCTACCTGTAATCCCAGCACCTTGGGAGGCTGAAGCAGGCGGATAGCTTGAGCCCAAGAGTTCAAGACAAGCCTGGGCAACATGGTGAAACCCTGTCTCTACCAAAAATACAAAACTTAACCGGGTGTGGTGGTGTGCGCCGGTAGTCGGAGCTACTTGGGAGGTGAGATGAGAGGATGGTTTGAGCCTGGAAGGTGGAGATTGCCGTGAGCCAAGACTCTACCAATGCACTCCAGCCTGGGTGACACAGCCACACTCTGTCTCAAGTTAAAAAGACAAAAAACTCAGCATTGGTCTTTTCTTCATTCCTTTTCTTAGTCTGGTGGTGTTAATTGAATGTTTGGTCTACTTACCACTCAAAAAGAATTGTTAGTTCATCAAAATAACATGAAATATGAATCCTCCCTTATAGGTTATATGAAATAATATATTCTTCCCTGTCAAATTGTAACTTTTTAAATAAAATGCATTTGAAATGTATAAAGAATATTAAGCTGCTAATAAGAAGTATGCAAATTTTAAGCAATCATGCGCTAGGTATATGGCTCATGCCTGTAATCCAAACACGTTGGGAGGCCAAGACAGGAGGGTCTCTTGGGGCCAGGTGTTTGAGACAAGCCTGAGCAACACAGTGAGCCCCCACCTCTACAAAAAAATTTTAAAAATTAGTCAGGCGTGGTGGTGCACACCTGTGTCCTAGCTACTGGGGAGGCTGAGGAAGGAGGATTGCTTGAGCCCAGGAGTTTAAGGCTGCAGTGAGCCATGATTGTACCACTGCACTCCAGCCTGGGCAACAGAGCAAGACCGCATCTCTTAAAATTTTAAAAAGCAATCATAGGCTGAGCATGGTGGCTCACATCTGTAATCCCAGCACTTTGGGAGGTCAAGGCAGGAAGATCACCTGAGGTCGGGAGTTCGAGAGACCAGCTTGACCAACATGGAGAAACCCTGTCTCTGCTAAAAATACAAAATTAACCAGGCATGGTGGCTCATGCCTGTAGTCCCAGCTGCTCAGGAGGCTGAGGCAGGAGAATTGCTTGAACCCGGGAGGCGGAGATTGCAGTGAGCCAATTGCATTCCATCCTGGGCAACAAGAGTGAAACTCTGTCTCCCAAAAAAAAAAAAAAAGAAAAGAAAAAAAAAAGCAATAATAAACAATTCAAGGATGTATGTTTGCTTTCTAATACTCCCAGGTTAATCTCATCAATTCCCTTATTTACCTGAGTGAGGAGTTACTCAGGATCCCATTTCTGAACAACAGCAGTCTGGACTTCAAAGTTCATGCGACTGTCTGCCCCTTTCATTCCTTCAACGATGTCATCAAAGCTGAAGAAGGAAGTTGGCTGGAATCCAAGCGTGATACTGAGCAGGTAGGTGCCAGATATGCAGGTGGCCAGATCTGCTTAGAAGCATTTTAATCTTGACAGGTCCAGGTATCAGCCTCTCCCCAGACCTTTAAAGAGAATCTTGCTGAAGTATGTGCTGCAGAAAAACCACTCTGCCAAGCCTTCTCTGGGGTCTCCCTCCCCACCTACCAGTGAGCCAATACTCCCTAGTGCTGTAATCAAGTGAAAAGGACTTAGGGGCTGGACCCGGTGGCTCATGCCTGTAATCCCAAGACTTTGGGAGGCTAAGGCAGGCAGCTCACCTAAGGTCAGGAGTTCGAGACCAGCCTGGCCAACATGGCGAAACTGCATCTCTACTAAAAATACAAAAATTAGTCAGGCGTCGTGGCACGTGCCTGTAATCCCAGCTATTCAGGAGGCTGAGGCAGGAGAATCACTTGAACCCGGGAGGCAGAGGTTGCAGTGAACCGAGATCGTGCCACTGCACTCCAGCCTGGGCAACAGAGTGAGACTCCATCAAAAAAAAAAAAAGGAATTTAGGAAAGTGTTGGCATAAGGCAAATACTCATAGGTTATGTTTGCTATTCACATGAAAAGATGCTCAACTTCATTGGTCATTAGGGAAATGCAAGTCAAAACCAAAATGAGATGCTGCTTCACACCCAAAAACAGAAAATAACAAGTATTGGCAAGGATGCAGAGAACTTGCAACCCTATCCGTTGTTCAATTGTAAAATGATGCAGCCACTTTGGAAAACAATTTGGCAGTTGCTTAAAATGTAAAAAATAGAATTACCATGTAACCTAGCAATTCTACTCCTAGCATCTACCCAAGAGAGTTGAAAACATATGTCCATACAAAAACTCGTACGCTCATCTTTGTAGCAGCATGGTTTAGTAGCTAAATAGCCAAAAAGTGGAGATAACCCACACGTCTACGATCTGACAGATGGCTAAGTAGAATCTGGTCTGTTCATACAATGGAATATTATTCAGCAACAGAAAGGGATGAAGTCCTGGTACATGCTCCAACATGAGCTTTGAAAACATTATGCTAGGTGAAAGAAGCTTGTCACAAAAGACTGTATGTTGTGATTCATTTATATGAAATGTCCCAAAGAGGTAAATCTATAGACACAGAAAGTAGAATCGTGGTTGCCTAGAGCTAGAGGGACTAGGGATGGGGAAATGGAGAGTGACTGCTAATGGGTACCAGGTTTATTTTATTTTGAGACAGAGTCTCGCTCTGTTGCCCAGGCTGGAGTGCTGTGGCGTGATCTGGGCTCACTACAACCTCTGCCTCCCAGGTTCAAGCTATTCTCCCATCTCAGCCTCCCGAGTAGCTGAGACTACAGGCGCACGCCACCATGCCTGTCTAATTTTTTGTACTTTTAGTAGAGACAAGGTTTCACAGTGTCGGCCAGGTAGGTCTCAAACTTTGGACCTCAAGTGATCCACCTGCCTCAGCCTCCCAAAGTGCTGGGATTACAGGTATGAACCACCGCACCCAGCCACCAGGGAGGTAGATCACCTGAGGTCAGGAGTATTTATTTTAGGGAGGATGAATCCTAAAATTAGATTGTGGTGATGGTTGCACAACCCTGTGAATATACTAAAAAACATTAAATTATATACTCTTAGTGGATGAAGTATATGTGTGAAAGTTATCTCAATAAAGCTGTCATTTAAAAACTCTATCATGAGCAGGTCTGGGGCAATGATATGATGGGCAAAGGCATATTTCCTTGGCGGGCCCTCTTAGTTTGGTTCAAAGGACGGTAAGTCTTTAGCCAGGTTGCAGGTACTTTGAGAGTCCAAGGCCCTCTCTAAGGAATACCACCCTTCATTACGTCACTGTGAAAATTCCTTTTCCAGTCTTCTCCAAAACATTTTACTAACATAAGACACTGAGGTTTTACAGGTGACACAGTTTTCCTCTCCATGCAGGTAGAAGACATCCTGGAAATGTCCTTGGCAGAGCTTGGGAATATCGGGGAAGCATTTCTAGAGCAGAACCGGTCTTCCGAGTCTTCAGTGACTTTGACCTCCTCCATTGCTAGTCTGCTGCTGAGCAGGTTAGTGAGAGGAAGGAACAGGGAGAGTTTCACTGTGGTTTTCACTTTCAGAGAACATACAAAAATTGACTTCCATTTTAACTTTTCTCATTAGACAAAACACATCCACCTTACCACTGAGCTCTTACACTCTGGGTCACCCAGCCCCTGTGAGATTGGGCTTTCCGTCGGCTTTGGCTTTGAAGGAGCTCTTGAATCAACACCCAGGAGTTAATGTCCAAGTGAGTGTGAAATTGATCGTGGTCAGAATGAACATGGGATCTGATGGCCATGGAGGCATTTGGGTGAAAGTAATGTACCATGAAATGTAAGCTGAACAGACCAGATCAGATGAGAGAGTTGATGTGGCATTCGTTTTTATTTTATACTGGCAGGGATAGAGGCCTCTTAAAAACGATCCACTGTAGAAGTTGGGAGCATTAAGCAGATTTCTGGATTTAACTAAGTTTCTGTGCTGTGATTTGGATTGATCTCAACTCTGCAGTTTGTTTTTTGTTGTTGTTGTATTGTTGTTGTTGTTGTTTTCCAGATGGAGTCTCAATCTGTCACCCAGGCTGGAGTGCAGTAGCGTGATCTCGGCTCACTGTAACCTCTACCCCCTGGGTTCAAGCGATTCCCCTCCCTCAGCCTCCCAAGTAGCTGGGATTACAGGCGCCCGCCACCATGCCTGGCTAATTTTTGTATAGAGACGGGGTTTCGCCACGTTGGCCAGACTGATCTCGATCTATGGACCTCAAGTGATTGGCCTACCTAAGCCTCCCATAGTGCTGGGATTACAGGTGTGAGCCACCATGCCCGGCCTCTGCACTATTTACTAAAAGCTGGGACTGTCGAAATAATTGTTGACTCAGTATACCAACCCAGTCATATCAATATATTGTATTTCTTTCAGCAGTTACCTGACAAATAAAAGTAGCATTGTTGCCTTATCCTGAAGAGCAGAATAGTTACTTCCTAGTAAAATAGAATCCTCTAGATATAAAGATTAAAAGTAATTCTGAGGGTCCCAAGTATAATTCATCTTTAATTTACGATTTCTCGTAGAGGCTATAATGGGGAATGTTACTTCATTTGTAGTATTAGTAGGGGCACATCCCAGTATTTACTTTAATATATGATATCCAGCTGGGCGCGGTGGCTCACGCCTGTAATCTCAACACTTTGGGAGGCCAACGCGAGTGGATCACCTGAGGTCAGGAGTTCGAGGCCAGCCTGGCCAACATAGCGAAACCCTGTCTCTTCTAAAAATACAAAAATTAGCCAGGCGTGGTGGTATGCACCTGTAGTCCCAGCTACTTGGGAGGCTGAGGCAGGAGAATTGCTTAAACCTGGGAGGTGGAGGTTGCAGTGAGCCAAGGTTGCGCCACTGCACTCCAGCCTGGTTGACAGAGCATGACTCTTTCTCAAAAAAAAAATATATATATACATATATGTGTGTGTGTGTGTGTGTGCGCGCACGCACACACACACATGTATATACATATTATATGTATGATATGTCTTTCTATTGGAGTCATTTAAAAATATTTCAGCAATGGATAAAACTGGACTTTTCCTTGTCTCTAGGTAACAGGACTAGCTTTCAATCCCTTCAAGGATTTGGACCACAGAAACGTTGTTGGAAGCGTTGGAAGTGTGTTACTAAGCGCTAATCGCAAATTGCTCCAAGTCCATGATTTAGTGGAGGACATTGAGGTAGGAACTGATTCTTAGGGAATAAAATAGAAGAGAATGGGATATTCTGGAACAGGATCGAAGGATGCAACAACTTAAAGGGAATCGTGTTAGACCGATGACTGTGCCATTGTTTTGTTGTTAACATATTAGGAACTTTTACAAAGAGGTACACCTTACCCTTAGAAAAAGTGTTTTAGAGGGCGGGGTGCATTGACTTAAGCCTGTAATCCCAGCACTTTGGGAGGCAGGCAGATCACTTGAGGTCAGGAGTTCGAGACCAGCCTGGTCAACATGATGAAACCCCGTCTCTACTAAAAATACAAAAATTAACCCAGCATGGTGGTGGGCGGCGGTTATCCCAGCTACTCTGGAGCCTGAGGCATAATAGCTTGAATCCAGGAGGTGAAGTTTACAGTGAGCTGAGATTGTGCCACTGCACTCCAGCCTGGGCGACAGAGTAAGACTTAGTCTCAAAAATAAGAAGAAGAATAAGAAGTGTTTTAGGTCTTGGACTATGTGCTTACCCTTAACCCCAGCAGTATTAGCTACTGACATCCAATGAAGAAGACCTGGCTGGGCACAGTGGCTCATGCCTATAATCCTAGCATTTTGGGAAACTGAAGCGGGAGGATTGCTTGAGATCAGGAGTTCAAGACCAACCTGGCCAACAGGACCAACCTGTCCTCCACTAAATCATGGACTTGGAGCAATTTGCGATTAGCGCTTAGTAACACACTTCCAATGCTTCCAACAACGTTTCTGTGGTCCAAATCCTTGAAGGGATTGAAAGACCCCATCTCAGAAAAAAGGAGGAAGACCTAGGAAGTTTCCTTACCTTATCAATATAAAGGATTTTGAAAGGCATCAATGAATGGACCATTATAATGATTAACTGTCTCTTATTCTAGATTATGCTCTGGAGAAACATTAGCATGGAAACCCATCCCACCAGCTTCAACATGAGCACAGATCAGCTTACAATCACAGTGAACATCACCTCCTTGGAGAAATCCCTGATAGTGAGCATAGATCCTGACAGTCCCCTTTTAATGACGCTCTACCTGGGGTTCCAGTATCAGCCTAACTGTACTCACTTCCACCTGAACATCACCCTTCCGAAGGACAAGGTGTGGCAAAAAGGTAAAACCCAATCAGCTGTCAGAAACTTGCTTTGATTTTGTTTTGCCTAGGATGGAGTGCAGTGGCACCATCATTGTTGTTCACTGCAGCCTCAAAATGTCAGGCTCGAGGGATCCTCCTGCCTTAGCCTTCTGAGTAGCTGGGACTACAAGTGCACACCACTACGTCTGGCTAATTTTTTTCTTTTAATTTTGTAGGCTGGGCGCGGTGGCTCACGCCTGTAATCCCAGCACTTTGGGAGGCTGAGGCGGGTAGATCACGAGGTCAGGAGATTGAGACCCTCCTATCCTGGCTAACATGGTGAAATCCCATCTCTACTAAAAATGCAAAAAAATTAGCCAGGCATGGTGGCGGGTGCCTGTAGTCCTAGCTACTTGGAAGGCTGAGGCAGGAGAATGGCGTGAACCCGGGAGGCGTAGCTTGCAATAAGCTGAGATCGCACCACTGTGCTCGAACGTCTGTCTTCCAAAAAAAAAAAAAAAAAAAATATATATGAAGTATATATATATATAATTTGTAGAGAAAGGGTCTTGCCATATGCCCAGGCTGGTCATTGAACTCCTGGCCTCAAATATTGTTTGTCTCAGCCTCCCAAAGTGCTGGGATTACAGGCATGAGCTACTGTACCTGGCCACATTTTTTTCTTTTTTAAAAAAATTTTTATTTTCAGATAATTGTAGATTCGCATGCAGTTATAAGAAATAACAGAGACAGGCCAAGCGCAGTGGCTCACACCTGTAATCCCAGCACTTTGGGAGGCCAAGGCGAGTGGATCACCTGCGGTCAGGAGTTTGAGACCATCCTGGCCAACATGGTGAAACCCCGTCTCTACTAAAAATACAAAAAATTAGCTGGGTGGGCATGGTCGCGGGCACCTTTAGTCCCAGCTACTTGGGAGGCAGACGCAGAGTTGCTTAAACCTGAGAGGTGGAGGTTGCAGTGAGCAGAGATCACACCATTGTACTTCAGCCTGGGCTGCAGAGCAAGACTTGGTCTCCAAAAAAAAGAGAGCGAGCCTGGGCACTCAGGGGTTCCTGCCTGTAATCACACTATAATCCTAGCACTTTGAGAGGCAGACGTGGGTGGATCACCTGAGGTCAGGAGTTTGAGACTAGGCTGACCAACATGGTAAAACCTCATCTCTACTAAAAATACAAAAATTAGCTGGTCATGGTGGTGGGCACCTGTAATCCCAGCTACTCAGGAGGCTGAAGCACAAGAATCGCTTGAACCCGGGAGGCAGAGGTTGCAGTGAGCTGAGATTGTGCCACTGCACTCCAGCCTGGGTGACAGAGATTCTGCCTCAAAAAAAAAAAAAAAAGGAACAGAGACAGCTTGTATACGTCTCATCCAGTTTCTCTGAATGGCAGCATCTTGCATAACTATAGTATATCACAACCAGAAAATAACATTAATACAATCACTGATTTTATTCCGATTTCACCAGGTTTACAAGCACATTTCTGTATGTGTGTGTATTGAGTTCTGTGTGGTTTTGCCACATGTGTAGACACATGTGACAATGAAATGCATTTTTTTTTTTTTTTTTTTTTTTTTGAGAAGGAGTCTTGCTCTGTCACCCAGGCTGGAGTGCAGTGGCCAGATCTCAGCTCACTGCAAACTCCGCCTCCCGGGTTTACGCCATTCTCCTGCCTCAGCCTCCCGAGTAGCTGGGACTACAGACGCCCGCCACCTCTCCCGGCTAGTTTTTTGTATTTTTTTAGTAAAGACGGGGTTTCACCGTGTTAGCCAGGATGGTCTCGATCTCCTGACCTCGTGATCCGCCCGCCTCGGCCTCCCAAAGTGCTGGGATTACAGGCTTGAGCCACCGCGCCCGGCCTGAAATGCATTTTTTAAAAGATTGATTATGGGATGGATAAGGATATGTACATAAGGAAGTAGATTCAGTAAGATGTTAATTGTAGAATCTAGTTAATCGTTATATGGTTATTCCCTGTAAAATTCTGTCTGTATTGAAGATTTTCCTAATAAAATGTTGAGATCCACAGCAGAAGTTGCGTTCACAGCACCATGGGTTACATGTACTTCACATTTATATATTACAGATGACTATATATGAAATATGTTGTTTATATTTCAACTTTATTTCTAATCTAAGATTTGAGGAAGACGGTCCTGATGATATCTCAATAAGTCTTTGTATAAGACCAGAATGACTGTACTGTAGTTTAGAAAAGTTAAGAATTTCTGAGACATAACATTAAAGTTAAAAACGTCTAGCCTGGTGTAGTGGCTCACCCCTGTAATGCCAGCACTTTGAGAGGCCACAGCAGGAGGATCTCTTAAGCCCAGGAGTTTGAGACCAGCCTGGGCAACATAGTGAGACTCTGTCTCTATCAAAAAAAAAAAAAGTTAGCCGGGCATGGTGGCGTGCATCTGTAGTCCTAGCTACTTGGGAGGTTGAGGCAAGAGGATCGCTTGAGCCAAGGAATTGAAAGCTGCAGTGCGTTTTGACGATACGACTGCACTCCAGCCTGGCTGACAGAGCAAGGCACTGTCTCTAAAAACTAAAAATTCCTGATAGATAGAAATAGTGCCCAGATACACTGGATCAAAAACATGCTCTGTGGGTATCAACTTTAAACGTTTTACTGAAAAGTCTTAATAAGAGTTGGCCGGGCGCGGTGGCTCAAGCCTGTAATCCCAGCACTTTGGGAGGCCGAGACGGGCGGATCACGAGGTCAGGAGATCGAGACCATCCTGGCTAACACGGTGAAACCCCGTCTCTACTAAAAAAAAAAATACAAAAAACTAGCTGGGCGAGGTGGCGGGCGCCTGTAGTCCCAGCTACTCGGAGGCTGAGGCAGGAGAATGGCATAAACCCGGGAGGCGGAGCTTGCAGTGAGCTGAGAACCGGCCACTGCACTCCAGCCCAGGTGACAAAGTGAGACTCCGTCTCAAAAAAATAAAAAAATAAAAAATAAGAGCTACACTTTTGTATTTGTTTTTACGTTGGGAAAAATCTGAATGGAGAAAGCATGCGACAGTCTCCCGTCATGACCACCTTCCATGTTGAGAGAACTTTCTCTGGCTCTGGCATGGGCCCTGCTCACACAGGAACAATCACTTTTAAGTTCTTGCTTTTAAGCAAAGTCCCTGAGGCAGCCATGCTCACTACCGGGCTGCCCACTACAGAGTTTGCATGAATTGCCAACGGGCCCTTTCCCAATTCCAGAGGGGTACTCAGTTTTGTTTTTGTTTGTTTTGAGACGGAGTCTCACTCCGTCGCCCGGGCTGGAGTGCGGTGGCGCGTTGCCGGCTCACTGCAGCCTCCACCTCCTGGGTTCAAGCAATTCCCATCCCTTCACCTCCCAAGCAGCTGGGACTGCAGGCACGTGCACCACCACGCCTGGCTAATTTTTTGTATTTTTAGTAGAGACAGGGTTTTGCCATGTTGGCCGCCAAGCTAGGTCTCGAACTCCTGGGCTCAAATAATCCTCCTGCCTTAACCTCCCAAAGTGCTTGGATTATAGGCATGAGCCACTGTGCCTTTCCATGCACTCAGTTTCTCTTGCTGATCTTGGCAATGATGTCATTGAGAGCTGGAAGGGGCCTTCGAGAGCCTTTGTTTGACAGACAGGACTATCTGAAAGATGAGAAAGCTTGAGGCCCAGAGAGACTGGGTGACTCGCCTTAGCCCCTACCAGCCAGCTTGTGACAGAGCCAGGCCTGACCTCAGGTCCCTGGCGTGCAGTCCTGGACTTTGTTCCTGAAGCCACCCTATTCCTATCTTTGCTTCACCCTGGGGCTTCATTCGTTACCTTAGTCTTCTATCTGCTAACTTAGGTGTGTGATCATTTCATTTTTCTAAATGTCATAATGCATTCTAAATCATTAGGCCTAAATGTTCACATGCCAAAATAATATAATTATTTTTTTTGAGACAAAGTCTCACTCTGTTGACCGGGCTAGAGTATAGCGCTGTGATTTCAGCTCACTGCAACTCCCACCTCCCAGGTTCAAGCAATTTTCCTGCCTCAGGCTCCCAAGTAGCTGGGATCACAGGCACCTGCCACCATGCTTGGCTAATTTTTGTATTTTTTGTAGAGACGGGGTTTCACCATGTTCACCAGGCTGGTCTTGAACTCCTGACCTGAAGTGATCTGCCTGCCTTGGCTTCCCAAAGTGCTGGGATTATAGGCATGAGCCACTACACCCAGACAAAAGAAAATAGTTCTTTACTGGAACAGCAGTAATCCAGAGCCCGGGACTGTATCACTGGTCATTTTCTTTCCAATCATTTGTGACTCTAGGTTTATCATGGTCTCATTTGCAAAATATTAATAGATGCTTTAGAAGAGAGGTTCTAATGGTGTTTTTGTTCTGTTTGATATACAAGTAAGCACTCTTCTTTCTTCTAAGATGAGGAGTACACGTGGGTGCTGACTCCTGAGCATCTACAGCACGGGATTGGCACCTACTGTATAAGAGCTGTGCTGAGTGAGAGCCAGAAGGGTGCTCAGCAGACGCCCAGCTTGGTCTCGGTCATCACGGCCGTCACTCAGTGTTATTACTGGGAGAGCCACAACCAGACATGGAGCAGCAACGGATGCCAAGTAAGAAACTGAGCCGCTTCTTGGGCCTCTCTCCTGCCGTCGCTGCTGTTAAACCCAATGCATCTCATTTGGGGCAGCCCAGAAAGAAAAATAGGAGGTTTCAAATAACTCTGCCTAGGCCAAAGGAGGAGGAGGGTTGTGTGTGGTGGGCGGGGCGAGTGTGGCTCTTCCAAGCAGGAGCAGCTTTGTGCTTTATCTTTGTAATTTCTTTCTCAAACACAGTCCAGGGTATATCTGACAACTGTGGATAAAATAAAACAGCATGCGGAAGCCATAAAATTCTATAAGAAATATGTTGTGGGTGGGTAAAATGAAACCTCTTGCTAAACAAAAGAGAACTTTCATAGCTCAAGAAATACGTTCTCAGATTCTTGTACATTCCAGGCCAGGTGAGGATAGGTTGTCACTTTTGTAATGATCACCTTGTTCCTGATGTCCAACTGCTTTAAACCAGCACTATTACGTTTGTACACTCGTGATTCTGTGAGATCCTGCCTGATGAAAGTCCTAGTTCGGTTGCTAAAATAATGTGGTATAAGGTCTTGCAGATCATGAAGTTGTTCTAGAAAGAGCTGAGAACGTACCATCTAGATTGGGAAGAGAAGGAAAAAGAATTTTTTTTTTTTTTTTTTGAGATGGGATCTCATTCTGTCCCTCAGGCTGGAGTGCAGTGACGTGATCACGGCTTACTGCAGCCTCAACCTCCTGGGCTCAAAAGATCCTCCTGCCTCAGCCCCTCAAGTAGTGGGGACCACAGGCATTTGACACTACGCCTGGCTAATGTTTTAGATTTTTGGACAGACAGGGTCTTGCCATGTTGCCCATGCTGGTCTTGAACTTCTGGGCTCAAGCAATCCTCCCACCTGCACTTTGGGAGGCCAGAAAGAGGATTATTATTATTATTATTATTATTATTATTTTAGATGGAGTTTCGCTCTTGTTGCCCAGGCTGGAGTGAGATGGCATGATCTCGGCTCACCATAACATCCGCCCCGCTGGGCTCAAGCAATTCTCCTGCCTCAGCCTCCCCAGTAGCTGGGATTACAGGTATGCACCACTATGCCCAGCTAATTATTGTATTTTTTTAAATTATACTTTAAGTTCTAGGGTACATGTGCACAGCGTGCAGATTTGTTACATATGTATACATGTGCCATGTTTGTGTGATGCACCCATTAACTTGTCATTTACATTAGGTATATCTCCTAATGCTATCCCTCCCCCTTCCCCCCTCCCCACAATAGGCCCCGGTGTGTGATGTTCCCCTTCGTGTGTCCAAGTGATCTCATTGTTCACTTCCCATCTATGAGTGAGAACATGTGGTGTTTGGTTTTCTGTTCTTGCGATAGTTTGCTGAGAATGATGGTTTCCAGCTGCATCCATGTCCCTACAAAGGACGCAAACTCATCCTTTTTTATGGCTGCGTAGTATTCCATGGTGTATATGTGCCACATTTTCTTAATCCAGTCTGTCACTGATGCACATTTAGGTTGGCTCTAAGTCTTTGCTATTGTGAATAGTGCTGCAATAAACATATGTGTGCATGTGTCTTTATAGCGGCATGATTTAATAAAAATTCCTTTGGGTAATATACCCAGTAATGGGATGGCTGGCAAATGGCTATTTCTAGTTGTAGATCTTTGAGAATCGCCACAGCTGTTTTCCACAATGGTTGAACTAGTTTTAGTCGCCACCCAAAACAGTGTAAAAAAGTGTTCCATTTCTCCACATCCTGTCCAGCACCTGTTGTTTCCTGATTAATGATGCCATTCTAACTGGTGTTGAGATGGAATCTCTTGTGGTTTTGATTTGCATTTCTCTGATGGCCAGTGATTAGCATTTTTTCATGGTATCTGTTGGCTGATGAAAATGTCTTCTTTGAGAAGTGTTCTGGTCATATCCTTGGCCCGCACTTTTTGATGGGGTTTGTTTGTTTTTTTCGCTTGTAAATTTGTTTGAGTTCGTTTGTAGGTTCTGGATAATTTTTATTAGCCCTTTGTCAGATGAGTAGATGCAAAATTTTCTCCATTCTGCAGGTTGGGCCTGTCATTCTGATGGTAGTTTCCTTTGGCTGTGCAGTAAGCTCTTGTTTAATTAGATCCCATTTGTCAATTTTGGCTTTTGTTGCCATTTGGCTTTTGGTGTTTTAGAACAATGAAGTCCTTGCCATGGCCTATTCCTGAATGGTAATTACCGTAGGTTTTATTCTAGGGTTTTTCTGGTTTTAATCTAAGCAATTTTAAGAACTTCGAATATCCATCTGAATTAATTTTTAGTATAGAGGAGTAAGGAAAGGATGCAGTTCAGCTTTCTACTTATGGCTAGGCCAGTTTTCCAGCACGCATTTAATTAAATAGGGAATCCTTTTCCTTTCTCTGTTTTTGTCCCCAGGTTTGTCAAGATCAGATGGCTGTAGATGTGTGGTATTATTCCTGAGGACTCTGTTCTGGTTCCATTGGTCTATATCCCTGTTTTGGTACGCAGTAACGCTGCTGTTTTGTTACTGTAGCCTTGAGTATAGCTGTTGAAGTCAGGTAGCATGATGCCTCCAGCTTTGTTTGCGCTTTGGCCTTAGGTTGTCTGGCATGCGGGCTCTTTTTTGGTTCCATATGAACTTAAAAGCATTTTTTTCCCAATTCTGTGAAGAAAAGTCATTGGTAGCTTAATGGGGACTGGCATGCATCTATAAATTTTTACTGGTAGTATGGCATTTTCACAATATTGATTCTTCCTATCGCATGAGTATACGTATATTCTTCATTGTTTGTGTCCTCTTATTCACCTGAGCCAGTGGTTGGAGTTCTCCTTGAAGAGGTCCTTACAATCCCCTTGTAAGTTGGTTCCTAGGTATTGTATTCTCTTGAAGCTATTGTGAATGGGAGTTCACTCATGTTTGGCTTCTCTGTTTTGTCTGTTACGGTTGTATAAGAAATGGCTTGTGATTTTTGCACATTGATTTTGTATTCCTGAGAAATTTGCTGAAGTTGCTTATTAGCTTAAGGAGATTTTGGGCCTGAGACCATGGGTTTTCTAAATATAAATCCCTGGTCATGCTGGCAAACAGGGAGCAATTAGTAGAGAGCGGGGTTTTCTCCCATGTAGCTCAGCCTGGTCTCAGAGCTCGCCGAACCTCAGGTGATCCACCTGCCTGGCCTCCTAGAAGTGCTGGAATTACAGGCCTGAGAGAAAGAGGATTCTTAAGGGAGGTATCCTGCCCATTTATAGCTCTCCAGCAGTCATTAGGGCCTGGACAATGGCTATCAAAGCCAAACTATTAAATAGCCTGTTAAAATTGTAGATTCTGGCCAGCGGCAGGGGCCAAGCCTGTAATCCCAGCACTTTGGGAGGCCGAAGAGCGGGCGGATCACGAGGTCAGGAGATCGAGAACCCATCCCCTGGCTAACAACGGTGAAACCCCGTCCTCTACTAAACAATACAAAAAATCTGCCGGGCGTGGTGCGGGCGCCTGTAGTCCCAGCCTACTCGAGAGCGGGCCAGGAAGGCATAAAAGCCCGGGAGGTGGAAGCCTTGCAGTGAGCTGAGATCGCGGCCGCTACACCCCAGCCTGGGGCGACAGATGCGAGACTCCGTCTCAAAAAAAAAAAAAAAAAAAAAAAAAAAAGTGTAAGATCTTAGATTCTGAAGCAGTAGCTCTGGTCAAGCCTTTCTAACAAGCTCCCAGCTGGTCCCAGTGCTGCTTGTTAGGCAAACCATACTTTGAGAAGAGTAGCTTGAGAGCTTTTCTCCTCTCTCAGCACACATCTGTTGATTGCAGAAGGCATTGGATATTTCCCACTTCCTTGAAGCTCTTTGAAGTGCTTGGACACCATGAAAGGAATTGACCTGCCCCAAGTACAGCCCAAGAGTTCTTCCAAAGGTGGACTAGCTTGGGCCTCCAGGACTTAACCCTGTGCCATGGAAAGAAGTAGTCATAATGACAATACTGGAGGCTTCTCATCCACGAAACCAAACACAGAATTGGTAGCTTCCATGTAATCACCTATTGACATATTTTTAAATATTATGCAGAAATGTTCTGACATATGGAAAGTCATATGGAATAATAAAAAACATTGAATGCACATTCAGCTTTATCAAAGTTAGTATTTTGCTCTGCTTCAGATTTTCTTAAATAATAAAACACTCAGGAATAATTGAAGCCCTCTGTGTATCCCTCTCCAGTCTCTCTCCTTCCTTCCCTTCCACCAAAGCGTAACTACTGGCCTGAATTTGAGGGGGGAATTCATTCTTTCAGCAAATATTTATTGAGTGTCTTCTACGTGCCATGCCCAAGTCTAGGAACTAGAGATACAGCAATGAACAAGACAATATCCTCATGAACTGACATTCTGGAGAGGGAAACTGACAATGAATAGATAAATAAGTGTTTTGCATGCTTCTTAGGCTTTGTGCAAGTGGCATTATACTGTACATATCTCTTATTCACTCAGCATTTATCCATGTTGATACATCTACCTCTAATTCATCCATTTTTTAAAATTTTATTTATTTATTTTGGAGACAGAGTCTTGTTCTGTCACCCAGGGTGGCAGTGGTGTGGCCTCGGCTCACTGCAACCTCTGCCTCCCAGGTTCAAGCAATTCTCCTGCCTCAGCCTCCCAAGTAGCTGGGACTACAGGCGCCCACCACCATGCCTGGCTAATTTTTTATATTTTTAGTAGAGATGGGGTTTCACCATGTTGTCCAGGCTGGTCTCAAACTCCTAGCCTCAGGTGATCTACCTGCCTCAGCCTCTCAAAGTGCTGGAATTACAGATGTGAGCCTCCGCACCTGGCTAATTCATTCATTTTTAACTCCTGTATAGAATTCCATCAGTTTGCCTCTGCTTACTTATGTACCGTTAATTTGTATGTTCTGTTATTGAACATATAAGTTGTTTCCTATTTTTGATAATTATCAACAAGGGTGACAAAACATTCCTTTTCGCATATCTTTATACACATGTGCACAGTTCCCCTAGAACATATATACACTCAGAACTGGAACTGCAGGATTCAGAGAGTTTGCGCTTCTTCAGCTGTACTAGATGTTGCTAAATTGCTTTCCATATTGGTTATACTAATTTACGTCATCACCAGTGGTGAATGAGAGATCCAGGCACCTCTTTCCATCTCTAAATTGCTGGTGTCTGTTTTATGTCTGTCCCCTCCTTAGCACTCTGTCCAACTAGAATCAACGTCTTGATTCTAATTCCAGGTTGGGCCACAGAGCACAATTCTGAGGACACAGTGTCTCTGTAACCACCTGACCTTCTTTGCCAGCGACTTCTTTGTCGTGCCCAGGACCGTGAATGTTGAAGACACGGTGGAACTGTTCCTTCGCGTGACTAACAATCCTGTTGGGGTGTCACTGCTGGCTGGCCTTTTAGGATTCTATGTGATCACAGTTGTGTGGGCTTGGAAAAAGGATCAAGCAGATATGCAGAAGGTAACGAGACTTTGAGTTCAACAGATTTGCCATGATAGTCTTGAGTAATTAAATAAGATAGGGGGGAAAAACACAACTTTGTCAAAGCCTGGCACTGGGAGGCATAGAAATTCAAGTGGAACTTTTCTTACATTTATCTTCATGTCTACTGTCTGAAGACCTAAGAACCTTTTCTCTCCATTTTTGTTTCCTTTGGTTCCAAGATTGGACCCTTGTGGGACTCCTTCTAGGACAGGAATGAGCCAAAAGAAAATACTAGCCAGGTGCAGTGGCTCATGCCTGTAATTCCAACATTTTGGGAGGCCAGGACAGGAGGATCACTTGAGCTCAGGAGTTGAAGGCAAGCCTGGGCACCATAGCAAGACCTTGTCTCTATTAAAAATTAAAAACAAGATGAGCCAGGCATGGTGGTGCATGCTTGTAGTTCCAGCTACTTGGGTAGCTGAGGTAGGAAGATCACTTGAGCCCAGGATCGTTGAGGCTGCAGTGAGCTATTGTGCCACTTTACTCCAGCCTGGGCAACAGAGACCCAGTCTCCAAAAAGAAAAAGAAAAGACCTAGAGAGCTTAACTAAAGTCAAATGCAAGTTTATCTTACTTTATACATTGGATATGAAAGTTATATGTAAATTGGCCAGGTGCAGTGGCTCACACCTGTAATCCCAGCACTTCCAGAGGCCAAGGCAGGTGGATCACCTGAGGTCAGGAGTTCGAGACCAGCCTGGCCAACATGGTGAAACTCCATCTCTACTAAAAATACAAAAATTAGCCAGGTGTGGTGGTGTGAACCTGTAATCCCAGCTACTTGGGAGGCTGAGGCAGGAGAATTGCTTGAGCACAAGAGACAGAGGTTGCAGTGAGCCGAGATCATGCCACTGCACTCCAGCCTGACTGACAGAGTGAGACTCTGTCTCAAAAAAAAAAAAAAACTTACATATAAATCAAATTATAACTTAATGTAACTGGCTGGGTGAGGTGGCTCACGCCTGTAATCCCAGCACTTTGGGAGGCCAAGGTGGGTGTATCACTTGAGGTCAAGAGTTCAAGACCAGCCTGGTCAACATGGTGAAACCCCATCTCTATTAAAAATCCAAAAATTAGCCAGCCATGGTGGCTCATGTCTGTAGTCCCAGCCACTCAGGAGGCTGAGGTGGGAGGATCACTTGAACCTGGGAGGCGGAGGTTGCAGCGAGCCGAGAATACAACATTGCACTCCAGCCTGGGCAACACAGCAAGACTCCATCTCAAAAAATAAAAAATGTAACTATATACAAGAAACTTGTATGTTTTTAAAAACAAAAATATTTTGACAGCCTCTTCTTTCCATGTGTTTGTTCTTCCTATGTTTTCTTGCACTTGGAAATTCTAGAATACGCTAAGTGTTCATTTCTTGTTGCCCTGAGTGTAGGGTTGTCCGCGTTAGTAAACAGAAATACAGGCTACCTAGTTAAATTTGCATTTTAAATAAACAGTGCATCTTTAGTGTAAGCATGCTCCAAATTATTCATAGTTTATCTGAAACGCAAATTTAGCCGGGTATTCTCTGTTATCTGGTGACCATACCTAAGTGGGAGAGAGGTGCAAGGATTTAGAGGCTCAAGACCTGATTGGGTGATTCTATGACTATTTCACTTGACAGATACAGGCCCTGGAGGTTCAGGCCTCATTCCCACTTTAGTGGCTTAGGTCTGCCCATGTGTCTGTCTGCTGCCCACACCGCAGCCCTGCTTTCTGTAGGGCTGCCACACCTGCCAGAGTGCATCCTCCTGCTCCTCAGTTGGAGGAGGCAGGAGCTATACTACGTGGAGGCCTAGTAACTTGGTTGGTTCTGCTCTTCTTGCAGGTGAAGGTCACTGTCCTGGCTGATAATGACCCCAGCGCTCAATTTCACTACCTTATTCAGGTCTACACCGGATATCGAAGAAGGGCTGCTACAACAGCTAAGGTTAATGAAATAAATGTTCTTCACTTGTTCTTGCTTTGTGTCTTCTGCCACATGAGACACACTCTGAGTTGGTGATATCCTGGCAACCAATAGCACTTTAAAAGCGATCAGAGATTGGTATTTTCTAGTTCTAAACTGTACATGTGGGCCACGCATGGGGGCTCACACCTGTAATCCCAACACTTTGGGAGGCCAAGATGGGGAGGTCACCTAAGGTCAGGAGTTTGAGACCAGCCTGGCCAACAAGGTGAAACCCCTTCTCTACTAAAAATACAGGAATTAGCTGAGCGTGATGGCCCATGCCTGTAATCACAGCTACGCAGGAGGTTGAGGCACGAGAATTGCTTCAACTCGGGAGGCGGAGGTTGCAGTGAGCCAAGATCACACCACTGTACTCCAGCCTGGGTGACAGAGCAAGACTTCGTGTCAGAAAAAAAAAAAAAATACTGTGTATATGAAGAATTCTCTATGCTTGTCTAAGATCCGAAAGACTTTGTCTAAATACAGTTTTCTATGGCTTCATCTTTCTCCTTAGGGATAAACCCAAAGAATCGTGTTAAAATTGCCTCTACTGGCCGGGCGCGGTGGCTCAAGCCTGTAATCCCAGCACTTTGGGAGGCCGAGATGGGCGGATCACGAGGTCAGGAGATCGAGACCGTCCTGGCTAACATGGTGAAACCCCGTCTCTACTAAAAAATACAAAACACTAGCCGGGCGAGGTGGCGGGCGCCTGTAGTCCCACCTACTCGGGAGGCTGAGGCAGGAGAATGGCGTGAACCTGGGAGGCGGAGCTTGCAGTGAGCCGAGATCCAGCCACTGCACTCCAGCCTGGGTGACAGAGCGAGACTCTGTCTCAAAAAAAAAAAAAAAAAAAAGCCTCTATTTTATCTTTCCCTGTCTCATGGTAGGTTGTCGTCACCCTCTATGGATCAGAGGGACGGAGCGAGCCCCATCACCTCTGTGACCCCCAGAAGACAGTCTTTGAACGAGGGGGCCTGGACGTCTTCCTTCTCACCACTCGGTCCCCTCTAGGGGACCTGCACAGCCTTCGGCTCTGGCATGACAATTCCGGCGTCAGTCCCTCCTGGTGAGTACTTATATCCTGTTGGCTGTTGCTGCTGCTTTGTGGATCCAAGAGAGAAGAAGGAAGATCACCACAATAAATCACAGTAAAGCTTTGAGCCCCAAATAGTAACAAACGACTATTAGATTTCAGTTTTAAAGCTATCTACAAAGAATAAGCCCTGAAAAGAAGTGTGAGAGATTAACTATGATTTTTTTTTTGGATAGTAGAGTAATAGATGCTTTGTTTTCTCTAATTTTATTTTCATTAAATGTTATGATTGTGAACAGCAAATAACACCAATGAAATATTCCCTGAAAGTGCCACAAATTAAAAGTATTTGTAAATATGAAAAGATATCCTTAAAGACTAACTTTAGTAAACAACTATCTACTGACAGTCAAACTTTGAGTCAAACTTAAGAGCTTAAGGACAGGGCATAGCAGCTCACACCTGTAATCCTAACATTTTGGGAGGCCAAGGCAGGAAGATCACTTGAGGCCAGGAGTTTGAGAACAGCCTTAGCAACATAGGAAGACCCTGCCTCTACAAAAAAAAAAAAATTTGCCAGGCATGGTGGTGTGCACCTATAATCCCAACTACTCAGGAGGCTGAAGTGGGAGGATCACTTGAGCCTCAGAGGTTGAAGCTGCAGTGAGTATATCTGCACCACTGCACACCAGCCTGGGCAACAGCAAGACCCTGTCTCTGGGGGAAGGGAAAAAAAAGTCAAGATCTTAAGGAAGGAGAAAGGTTAGAATTACTGTATGAGATGTGCCTGAGGAGTTAGAGAAATAACTAGACAATGATAAAGTCCTTGAACCTAACATATGTTAGGTTCAAATGATTCAGCATCTTTCTTTAGCAGCACCCAGAATTAGGAGAGGTGCTAGAGAAAGTAGATGATGCAATTAATTAAGAACAAAGATTACTGGTTCCTTGGAGTTAGGAAAAAAGAGAAAAATGAAGTGGAGTCTCAAGGCTCAGGCATTCAATCTGTTGCTAAATGTTGCCCACCTGCAAAGAGCATGTGGTCTGCCTAAATTTATTAGCAAAATACATTTTTCCCCCTAGGCTAGATATACCAGCCACTGGGTCAGTAGAGCCTAATAACTTTCTTGCTGCTTCTGTTCTGTTCCAGTATGCACAAATCAGCTTGTAAACCATCCTTCCAGTTTTATTTAAAAAGGTGAATAATGTATAGTAAGCACTTGAAAAGATGTTCAACATGATTAGTCATCAGTATATGAAAATGATAGAGCACTAGCCACCCATCAGAATGGCTTAAATTAAAAATTCTCACAAAAGACCGGGTGCAGTGGCTCACGCCAGTAATCCCAGCACTTTGGGAGGCCGAGGCGGGCAGATCACTTGAGGTCAGGAGTTCAAGACCAGCCTGACCGACATGGTGAAATCCTGTCTCTACTAAAAATACAAAATATTAGCCAGGTGTGGTGACAAATGCCTGTAATCCCAACTACTCGGGAGGCTGAGGCAGGAGAATTGTTTGAACCTGGGAGGGGGAGATTGCAGTGAGCCGGGATGGTGCCACCGCACTCCAGCCTGGCAACAGAGTGAGACTGTCTCCAAAAAAAAAAATTCTCACAAAACCAAGTTTAGGGAAGGATGAGGAGCAACTAAAACTCTCACACACCCCTAGTGAGAGTGTAAAATGGTATGGCCACTTCAGAGAACAGCTTGCCAGTTTCTTGTGAACTTAAACATACACTGACCATGTGACCCAGAAAATCGCACTTACAGGTATTTACTCAAGATAAACAAAAACATGTGTCCACTGCAAGACCTGTACACATATGTTCATAGCAGCTTTATTAATAGCCCAAAACTGAAAACATCACAAATATCTATCAAATGAATAAACAAATGTTAGTGTATTCATTCAATGCAATACTACTCAACGAAAAGGAAACTATTGTTACATATAACTACATGGATGAATTTTTTTAAATTACGCTTAGTGAAAGAAGCTGTACATAAAGAATGTATAGGCCAGACACTGTGGCTCACACCTCTAATCTCAGCGCTTCGGGAGGCCGAGGTGGTTAGATCACTTGAGGTCAGGAGTTTGAGACCAGCCTGGGCAACATGGTGAAATTCTGTCTCTTCAGAAAAATACAAATATTAGCTGGGAGTGGTGGCTCATGCCTATACTCCCAGCTACTTGGGGGGTTGAGGCGGGAGAATGACTTGAGCCGAAGAGGTGGAGGTTGCAGTGAGCCAGGATCGCACCACTACACTCCAGCCTGGGCAACAGAGCGAGACCCTGTCTCAAAAGAAAAAAAAAAAAAAAAAGCATATAGCATATGATTCCGCACATGTGAAATTCCATAAAAGGCTAACTATTCTATAAAGATGGAGGACAGCAGATCATTGTTCTCCTAGGGCCAGGAGTGAGGGGACAGGAGGTGACTGGAAGGAGGGATAGGGAGCTTTTGGGGGTGATATTTTGATGGTGCTGGTGTATAAACATTTGTCAAAATGCATTGAACTGGCCAGACATGGTGGCTCACGCCTATAATCCCAGCACTTTGGGAGGCCAGGGTGGGCGGATCACAAGGTCAGGAGATCGAAACTATCCTGGCTACAACATGGTGAAACCCCGTCTCTACTAAAAATACAAAAATTAGCTGGGCGTGGTGGCTCATGCCTGTAGTCCCAGCTACTTGGGAGTCTGATGCAGGAGAATCACTTGAACCCGGGAGGCGGAGGTTGCAGTGAGCCAAGATCATGCCACTATACTCCAGCCTGTGTGACAGAGTGAGACCCCATCTCAAAAAAAAATGCATTGAACTGTGCATTTTAGGGTCACGTGTCATCAGGACCTCCTGAGGCTATCATAGGTACACATCCTTAACCTAGGCAAAATAAACTTTCTAGACTGACTGGGACCTGTCTCAGATACTTGGGGTTCACATTTTGGTAACCACGAAGGGATTCTAAGTGGAGGAGCCCTAATCTTTGACAAATCGATCGGTGCTTGGTGCCAGCTTGAGCTACCTTTGTGGCTCAAACCAATAGGACAATTTGCTGAGGCCTGGAAGCACCCCCTCCAGAGAATCCCTGATCGCCCAAAATTTGGTCGAGATCTAAAGTTTATTTTGCTGTACAACTCCTTTTTCTGGAGTTTGCTTGCTTCCAACAAGGAAAGCAAGTTTTCCTGCCTTCATGACCATGGGAGGCAGGTAACTCCTTTCTAGAGTTTGAGCTCACTTCTAACAGGGAAGGCGAATTTGAGTTTTTTCCTGCTTCTAGGGTAGTAGAGAGCAGTATTCAACCTGAGACCTATCCCTAGGTAAGTAGCTGATTTGGGGTTTTGCCTTGGCTAAAGTTAAGATTAACAACCAGCTGGTCTTAATTTCTCCTGACCATTAGAGCACTCAGTGATCATAGTTTTGGGTTTTTGTTGTTGTTGTTTGTTCCAGTCTTCGTCCTGTCAGATTTGACCAACTGTACCTGACGTGGTCAAATCCAAATGAGAATTCCAAATTATGGGTATTGAATTGGTTAAAGTTTGTCACAGCTGCAAAAGAGGGAAAAAATGCATTGAACTGTACATTTTAAATGGGTACATTTTATCACGTATAAATTATACCATGATAAAGTTGATTTAAAAAAAAAAGTAGGCCGGGCACGGTGGCTCAAGCCTGTAATCCCAGCACTTTGGGAGGCCGAGACGGGCGGATCATGAGGTCAGGAGATCGAGACCATCCTGGCTAACACGGTGAAACCCCGTGTTTATTAAAAAATACAAAAAACTAGCCGGGCGAGGTGGCGGGTGCCTATAGTCCCAGCTACTCGGGAGGCTGAGGCAGGAGAATGGCGTAAACCCGGGAGGCGGAGCTTGCAGTGAGCTGAGATCCGGCCACTGCACTCCAGCCTGGGCGACAGAGCGAGACTCCGTCTCAAAAAAAAAAAAGTGGCCAGGCACGATGACACATGCCTGTAATCCCAGCACTTTGGGAGGCCGAGGCAGGTGGATCATGAGGTCAGGAGTTCAAGACTAGCCTAGCTAACATAGTGGAACCCCATCTCTACTAAAGATAAAAATTAGCCAGGCGTGGTCTCACATGCCTATAATCCCAGCTACTTGGTGGCTGAGGCACAAGAATTGCTTGAACCGAGGAGGTGAAGGTTACAGTGAGCCAAGATGACACCATTGCACTCCAGCACTTCAGCTTGGGCAACAGGACGAGACTCCATCTCAAAAAAAAAAAAAAAGTATGCAGGCCAGGCACGGTGGCACACGCCTGTAATCCCAGCGCTTTGGGAGGCTGAGGAGGGCAGATGACTTGAGCCCAAGAGTTCAAGACCAGCCTGGGCAACATGGCAAAACCCCATTTCTGCAAAAAATACAAAATATATGTGTATACACACACACACACACATGTATAATGTCTATATATGTATGTATATATGTATGTATGTATATGTATATATGTATATGTATATATGTGTATGTATATGTGTGTATGTATATATGTGTATATACTATGTGTATATATATGTGTATATATATGTGTGTGTATATGTATATATGTGTGTATACATATAGCACCAGGCATTATTGGGGGAACCAGCCCCCAATATTTCAGTGTAGGTTTTCTATTTTCCCTAAGTGTCAGCCAGTGTGAGAAATAAAGAGAAAGAGTACAAAGAGAGAAATTTTAAGCTGGGCCTCTGGGGGTGTCATCACATATTGGTAGGACCGTGATGGTGACCCCAAGCCACAGAACCATCAAGTTTTTATAGGGATTTTTAAAGGGGAGGGGGTGTACAAACAGGGAGTAAGTCACAAAGATCACATGCTTCAAAGTGCAATAAAGGTCACAAGGCAAGGCAAAATTAGAATTACTGAGGAGGGCCTATGTCCCATTGTGCACACATTGTCTTGATAAACATCTTAACAAGAAACAAGGTTCGAGAGCAGACAACCAGTCTGACTAGAATTTACCCGGCTGGAATTTCCCCATCCTAGTAAGTCTGAGGGTACTGCAGGAGGCAGGGCATATTTCAGTCCTTATCTCAATCGTGTAAGACAGGCACTCCCAGAGCAGTCATCTATAGACCTACCCCCAGGAATGCATTCCTTCCCCAGGGTCTCAATTATTAATATTCCTTGCTGGTAAAAGAATTCAGCAATATTTCTCCTACTCACACATCCGTTTATAGGCTCTCTGCAAGAAGAAAAATATGGCTGTATTCTGCCCGACCCCATAGGCAGTCAGACCTTATGGTTATCTTTCCTCGTTCCCTGAAAACCGCTGTTATTCTGTTCTTTTTCAGGATGCACTGATTTCATATTGTTCAAACACACACATTTTACAAATTTATACAGTTAATGCAATCATCACAGGGCCCTGAGGTGTGACATACATCCTCAGTTTACAAAGATGATTGGATTAAGAGATTAGAGACAGGCATAAGAAATTACAAGAGTATTGATTGGGGAAGTGATAAATGTCCATGAAATCTTCACAATTTATGTTCAGAGATTGCAGTAAAGACAGGTGTTAAAAATTATAGAAGTATTAATTTTGGGAACTGATAAATATCCATGAAATCTTCACAATTTATGTTCTTCTGCCTCAACTCCAGCCGGTCCCTATGTTTGGGGTCCCTGACTTCCCACAACAGTCCATGGTGGCACATGCCTGTAGTCTGAGATACCCGGGAGACTGAGGTGGGACAATCATTGAGCCCAGTGGTGGAGGCTGCAGTGCGATGCGTTTGCAATACTGCACTGCACTCCAGCCTGGGCAACAGAGTGATACTCTGTCTCAAAAAAAATAAAATAGACCGGTTGTGGTGGCTCATGCCTGTAATCCCAACACTTTGGGGGGGCCAAGGAAGATGGATCACAAGGTTAGGAGATCAAGACCATCCTGGCCAACATGGTGAAACCCCATCTCTACTAAAGGTTTAAAAAATTAGCTGGGTGTGGTGGCACGTGCCTGTAATCCCAGTTACTCGGGTGGCTGAGGCATGATAATTGCTTGAACCTGGGAGGCAGAGGTTGCAGTGAGCCAAGATCACACCATTGTTCTCCAGCACTCCAGCCTGGGTGACAGGGCGAGAGACTGTCTCAAAAAATATATATTATATATATATTTTTTAAATTTATGTATGTATATATTTTATGTATATATATTTTATATACACACACACACAGACACAGGCCAGTCATGGTGACACAGGCCAGTCATGGTGGCACACGCCTGTAATCCCACCACTTTGGGAGGCTGAGGAGGGCAGACTGCTTGAGCCCAAGAGTTCAAGACCAGCCTGGGCAACACGGCAAAACCTCATTTATGCAAAAAATACAGAAATATATATAGCCGGGCATGGTGGCACATGCCTTTAGTTTGAGATACCCAGGAGGCTGAGGTGGGACAATCATTGAGCCTGGTGGTGGAGGCTGCAGTGTGATACATTCACGCTATTACACTCCAGCCTGTGCAACAGAGTGAGACTCGGTCTCAAAAAAATAAAATAGGCTGGGAGCAGTGGCTCAAGCCGGTAATCACAGCACTTTGGGAGGCCGAGGCAGGTGGATCATGAGGTCAGGAGATCAAGACCATCCTGGCTAACATGGTGAAACCCCGTCTCTGCTAAAAATACAAAAATTAGCTGGGTGTGGTGGTACATGTCTGTAGTCTCAACTACTCAGGAGGCTGAGGCAGGAGAATGGCTTGAACCCGGGAGGCAGAGTCTGCAGTGAGCCAAGATCGTGCCACCGCACTCTAGCCTGGGGACAGAGTAAGACTCTGTCTCAAAAAAAAATGAAATAATAGAAAAGTATGTGTATAGGAAAAGGTCTAGAGTATATATAATACGTTTTTTTTTTTTTTTGGATGGAATCTTGCTCTGTCGCCCAAGTTGGAGTGCAGTGGCGTGATCTCAGCTCACTGCAAGCTCCGCCTTCCAGGTTCATGCCATTCTCCTGCCTCAGCCTCCCAAGTAGCTGGGACTGCAGGCAACTGCCACCATGCCCAGCTAATTTTTTGTATTTTTAGTAGAGACAGGGTTTCACCGTGTTAGCCAGGATGGTCTTGACCTTCTGACCTCGTGATCTGCCTGCCTTGGCCTCCCAAAGTGCTGGGATTACAGGCGTGAGCCACACACCTGGCCAATAAATTATTGTAGTTATCTCCAGGTAGCAGGATTATAAATTTTTTAAATGTTCCTCAGTGTACTTTTAGGTATTTTGAAAAAATTGAATGATGGATGTTATTTTATAATCATAGCAAAATAATTTTAAAATTTAACTCTTTCAGAGGATGCACCCAAAGAAATTTACATCAGTGTAATATTTTCTACTTTTCTCACAATTTCTTACCACTGGTTTATATTGATCCTAATTCTAGATGTAGTCTTTGATTATAATTCTATTATTTTTTAGCTCACAGTGATTTCATGCTCCTCGAGGATAAAGATACTGTCTTATTAATATTCTATTCTCAGCAGCTAGAACAGTGCCAAGATTATAGAGGAACTGGATAAATACTTGTTACAATTAATAATTATAATTAATATTATAACAATAAGTATTCGTTACAATTAAATTCTCAGAATTATGTGTCACCTCTAGAGCTTCCTATCAGGTATTATGGCTCTTTTTTGTTGTTTTGTTTGAGACAGAGTCTGGTGCTGTCACCCAGGCTGGGGTGCAGTGGTGTAATCTCAGTTCACTGCAACTTGTGCCTCCCAAGTTGAAGTGATTCTCGTGCCTCAGACTCCCGAGTACTTGAGACTACAGGCGTGCGCCACTACACCCAGCTAATATTTGTGTTTTTAGTAGAGATAGGGTTTCACTGTGTTGGCCAGGCCGGTCTCAAACTCCTGGCCTCAAGCAATGCACCCACCTCAGTCTCCCAGAGTGTTGGGATTACAGGCGTGAGTCATTGCGCCCTGCCCTTAAAGCTCTTTTGAAGGCATTCTCTAGTCACCATTTGATTTTCTTTTCATTTCTGTTTTCTTCATTGTTGTTTGAGGCAGGGTCCTACCCTGTTGCCCAGACTGGAGTTCAAACCTCCTGGGTTCAAATGATCCTCCCACCTCAGCCTCCCAAGGAGCTGGGACCTCAGGTACACGTCACCACACCTGGCTAATTTTTCTTTTTTTTTTTTTTTATAGAGATGGGGTCTCCCTGTGTTGCCCAGGCCAGTCTCAAACTCGTGGGCTCTAGCGATCCTCCTACTTTGGCCTCCCAAAGTGCTGGGATTGCAGGTGTGAACCACTGCACCTGGCCTGTTTTTATGTTTTTAATTGCAAACATTATATGTGCTTTAATGCAGAAAACTTGGAAAGCACAGAAAAGCAAAAGAATCACCTCCCATAAAAAAGACTGCCAGTCCTTTTTTTTTTTTTTTTAGAAAATAAAAATTTTTTCCATAATATTTCTGCTAATCATAGTGAATGTCTCAACTAGACTTTCCTAACACTCACTTTAGATTCTCTACTTTTTCTTCTATTTGAAGGAATATAAGAGTAAAAGTTACACTGGACACACAAAAAGCCTGGGAATAGTTTCTCACCAATCAGAAAATAAATATTTTCTTTTTTATTTTGTTTTTTTTCTGCTTTTATTATACTTTGCTTTTATTTTCTTATTTTCCGAGACAAGGTCTGGCTCTGTCACCCAGGCTGGAGTGCAGTGGCGTGATCACAGCTCACTGCAACCTCTGTCTCCCGGGCTCAAGTGATCCTCCCACCTCAGCCTCCTGAGTAGCTGGGACCACAAGAATGCACCACCATGCCTGGCTAATTTTTGTATTTTTTAAAATAGAAATGGGGTTTCACCACATTGCCCAGGCTAGTCTCAAATTCCTGAGCACGAGCAATCCACCCATCTCAGCTCCCAAAGTGCTGGGATTACAGGCATGAGTCGGCACCCCGGCCCATATTTTGCTTTTAAGTGAAAGCTTTTTATGTATAAAATGCACTCTCTGGTTGAATCAAATGCAACTTAGTCACCTGTTGTTTTATAAACTGCTTCAATGAGACAGTCCCCAAAAATACTTTAGGTTTAAAGGAGTCTATATTCCCAACACAGAAAATAACTTTCAACTAAAGATTTTGACAAGAGAAATTTAAGTGGTTTCATGACAGTAAACACAGACCCTTGGGGAAAATAGCATCATTCCAGTAAAGGAGGAGGTTTGCTGACTAGTTGTGAGGTGAAATCAAATAGGTTGTACAGTCAGGTGCCCCAGAGGACAAGTGTGTAAATGGGGGAAGTTAGTGGAGAAGTTAGTGATAAAACACTGTGGTTGGAAAAAGGATGAACTCTCAGGGCCTGTGGCTCTGTGAAGTGGAGATGAGGCCTGTGAAGCGGAGATGAGACTAAGTAGAGTGAGAAGTCATTAATGTAAACGTTAAAGACTACACCCCATTTATACCCCCTGATGATGAAAGAGAGGCAGATGGGATATTTGAAAAGGTGGCAAGCCACTGTCACATATGGGACAGAGAAAGGTTATAAAAAGTATATATACATACTGAGCTATTCATAGGTGAGAAAGGTTTGCAGTCTGGTGTCTAGTACGTGAACTCCCTTAGAAGTTGGGAAGGGAAAGATAAGATCTACTCTCGTTTCTTTGTTTTTATTTTTCAAGACAGAGTCTTAGTCTGTCACCCAAGCTAGAATGCTGTGGTGCAATTTCAGCTCACTGCAGCCTTGACCTCCCGGGCTCAAACAATCCTTCCACCTCAGCCTCCCAAGTAGCTTAGGACTACAGGCACACACCACCACGCCCAGCTAATTTTTATATATTTTTGTAGAGATGGGATTTTGCCATGTCGTCCAAGCTGTGCTCAAACACCTGCACTCAAGCAATCCACCTGCGTCAGCCTCCCAAAGTGCTGAGATTACAGGCGCGCACCACCATGTCTGGCCTCAACTTTCCTTCCTTTCTTTAGTTCTTGCCTTGCAATGAAACAGTTCATTTACTTGGAAAGTTTACTAATGGTCCGAGATTACGTCTTACTACAAACAACTGCTTCAAGCCCACTTCCCTAATGTGATTATCTTCGTTTTACTATAGGTATGTCAGCCAGGTAATTGTCTGTGACATGGCAGTGAAGAGGAAGTGGCATTTCCTGTGTAATTGCTGGCTGGCTGTGGACCTTGGAGACTGTGAGCTTGACCGGGTCTTCATCCCAGTTTCAAAGAGAGAGCTCTTTTCCTTTAGGTACTGTTGGAAAATTACTATTAACAGTGAATATTGATGTTCACTATTAATTGAATTGTTCATTGTTGAATTGTTTTTAATGCAAATTAACATTTTATTAATACATTATTTCAAACATACGTAAGCTTTACTGTTGTGGTTGTAAATGGTGTAACCATTACCTTAAAATCAGAAGGAAAACAAAAGACATTTGCAGTATAAAATTATAAATATTGCCCTTATTTTCTGAAACTGTTTACCTAGAGAATCATTTATAAATAATTTACTGAGATACATAGGAATAAAACAATCACTCAGATCAATAGACTATAAAAAGGATACCACTACTTCTATTTATGAGAATAAAATATTAAAATTAAGGAAAGTATGAGAGGGCTGTAGCCTTCAACTGATTTTCAAAGACACTAGTAAACTGGCTGGGCACCGTGGCTCACACCTGCAATCCCTGCACTTTGGGAGGCCAAGGCAGGCAGATCACTTGAGGTCAGGAGTTCAAGACCAGCCTAGCCAGTACGGCAAAACCCTGTCTCTACTAAAAATACAACAATTAGCTAGGCGTGGTGGTGTGCACCTGTGATCCCAGCTACTCAGGAGGCTGAGGCAGGAGAATTGCTTGAACCTGGGAGGTGGAGGTTGCAGTGAGCTGAGATTGCCACTGGGCGACGGAGTGAAACTCCATCTCAAAAAATACAAAGATACAAGTAAACCAAAATAATTCAAGCAATGTGGTACTGGTAAATTCACAGACAGACCAGAACAGTATAATGTGCGTATCGACTTCTGCATCTTTCTAGGTATCCATGTATCTTTCTATGTCTCCTGAATGCTAAAGATGAGAATATGCCTAGGAGAATATACCTCTGCTATCTGACATTCTTCTTATCTTCAGCTTTCTGGTTCAATATTAGGGCTCTCGGCTTTTTCCTCATGGGAACAAGATGTCATTTTTCCTCATGGGAACAAGATGATTGCAAGAGGCCCAAACGTCATGTCCTGGCCGGGCATGGTGGCTCACACCTGTAATCCCAGCACTTTGGGAGGCCGAGGTGGGCAAATCACTTGAGGCCAGGAGTTGGAGACCAGCCTGGCCAACATAGCAAAACCCCATCTCTACCGAAAGTACGAAAATTAGCCAGACGTGGTAGCATGAGACTGTAGTCCCAGCTACTTGGGAGGCTGAGTCAGAAGAGTGGCTTGAACCCGGAAGCGGAAGTTGCAGTGAGCCAAGATAGAGCCACTGCGCTCCAGCCTCAGCGACAGAGAGAGACCCTGTCTCAAAACAACAACAAAACCAACCAACAAACACCATGTCCTTACATGAAAATGCCTAAAGGCAAAAAACATGGAGCTGTTTCTTCTGAGACCTGACTCCTATCCCGATCTTGTGTGACTGAGTAGTTAGGATGTCCAGAACAGCAAGAAATGTCTATTTCTTTATTAAGATCTGCTCCAATGACAATTGCTGCATAACAAATTGCTCCCAAAACTGAGTGGATTAAAACAACCATTTTACTTTTCTCCTGGTTTTGTGGGTCAGAAATTCAGTAAGGCTGGTGAGTTTTCCCTCAGGCTCTTTCATCCTGGCTGGGTCTGTAAGCTCCTGTTAGATTTCCAAAAATGATTTGCTCACAGGGTCAGCAGGGGGCGCTGGCTGTCAACTGAGAGCTTATCTGTGGCTGTCAACAAAGCACCTACGCATGGCTCCAGCCTCAGGAGAGTGGCCTTTTTCATAGGGTGGCTGTCTCCCTCCAGAATGGGCAGTTCAACAGAACTAAGTAGGGGCTTCAGCCTTTTATGTCCTAACTTTGAAAATCAGATTCAAGGAGAAGGGCTGGGTACGGTGACTCACTCCTGTAATCCCAACACTTTGGGAGGCTGAGGTGGGCAGATCACCTGAGGTCAGGAGTTCGAGCTCAGCCTGGCCAACATGGTGAAACCCCTTATCTACCAAAAATACAAAAATTAGCCATGCGCAGTGGTGCACGCCTATAGTCCCAGCTACTGGGGAGACTGAAGCACGAAAATCACTTGAACCCAGGAGGTCGAGGCTGCAATAAGCTGAGATCGTGCCACTGCACTCCAGCCTGTGCAAAGGAGCAAAGATTCCATCTCAAAACAAATAAGTCTTGAAACTAAAAATCAGGGACTCTCAGCAAGCAAGAAGTGGGAAAAAAAAGAAGAGTTCCTGTCTCCAAAACAAATATATATTTTAAATTGTGTGTTGCTTGAGTATAGGAATAAACTGGCAGAAATTTTCTCTCCTTTATGAAAACTTAAGGAGTAGTGAATACTATTTCCCCTCCCTGGACCCGATGCAGTTCTAGGTTTGTTTTGTTTTGTTTTGATTTTTGAGATAGGGTCTCACTATGTTGCCCAAGCTGGTCCCAAACACCTAGGCTCAAGCAGTCCTCCCACCTCAGCTTCCTGAGTAGCTAGGATTACAGGCATACACCATTGCATCCAAAGTTCTAGTATTTTTAAAACATATATAGGTATATTTATTCAAACATTTTTGTTGTTGAAATGTGATTTTTTATCTGTTTAATCTCTGTTTCCAATAGAGGAATGACTGAGTTTAATTCTCCTTCAGTTACATAAGTTTTTACCATACAGACATATTTTATGTGTCTATTGGATATTTATTAGGAGCATTTAAGTGCATGTTATTTCTTCTGGAGACATTGGGTTTTTTTTTATTATTATTATATAGATCTCCCTTTGATCCTGTTGACACTTTGTATCTTAAATTCCATTTTATATTAACTAAAGAAAGTTGACATACTGATACTACTTCTATTGTGTGTTCTTATCTTTTTACTTTCAGCCTTTTTTATGGTTTTGCTTAGAGTTATGTCTTGCAAGCAACATATAACTGGATATTTACAAAACCAGATCTAATAATGTCTTTTGATACATGACTTTACTATGTTTACATTAATTATGATTACTGATCCATTTGGACTTACTTTACCATATTATTTTGCATTATTTGTTATAATCCATTCTCTTTACTTTCCACATTGTCAAATTGACAGGTTTTGTGGGTTTTTTAAGGTTTGTTGCCTCTTGTTGGTTGTTTTTTGAGATGAGGTCTTGCTCTGTCACCCAAGCTGGAGTGCTGTGGCATGATCACAGCTCACTGCAGTCTCAACCTCGCTGGCCTCAGGTGATCCTCCCACCTCAGCTTCCTGAGTAGCTGGGACTACAGGTGTGTGCCACCATGCCTGGCTAATTTTAAAACTACTTTTTGTAGAAACAGGGTCTCACCGTGTTGCCCAGGCTAGTCTTGAATTCCTGGGCTCTAGTGATCTGCATGTCTTGGTCTCCCAAAGTGCTAGGATTACAGGTGTGAGCCACCATGCCTGACCACTTCTTGCATTTTTTAATCTTTGCTGATTTAGAAACTATGCATTGTATTTTTTGCTCTTTCTCCTCTTCTTTTTCCACTTCCTGCTTCTGTTCCTCCTTTTCCTTTTCTAACTCTTTTTATTGGTTACTTTTAATTTGTAACACGCTTTTTCTCTATATTAATTTTCTAAGAATGTTTCTTCTGCCGGAACATGACAAAGAATTAGCAATGCTAGGCCGGGCACAGTGGCTCAAGCCTGTAATCCCAGTACTTTGGGAGATGGAGACGGGCGGATCACAAGGTCAGGAGATCGAGACCATCCTGGTTAACATGGTGAAACCCCGTCTCTACTAAAAAATACAAAAAAAACTAGCCAGGTGAGGTGGCAGGCGCCTGTAGTCCCAGCTACTTGGGAGGCTGAGGCAGGAGAATGGCATGAACCCGGGAGGCGGAGCTTGCAGTGAGCTGAGATACGGCCACTGCACTCCAGCCTGGGCGACATAGCGAGACTCCATCTCAAAAAAAAAGAAAAAAAAAGAATTAGCAATTCTTTAACCATTCTTGAGTAACCTCTCTCCCAATTCCCATGTTTTAAATTACTCTCTAGTGGTTTGGTTTTACCATTATGTTTTTAGATGCACAAAAAAGGCTTTTCCTTTCATAATTCATAGTTAAATATATTAATAATATAGTAATTTCTCTGTTTATTCTAGTTTTCTGTATTCTTTGTTTTTTGTTTGTTTGGTTGGTTGGTTTTTGAGACGGAGTTTCGCTCTTATTGCCCAGGCTGGAGTATAATGGGGCTATCTCAGCTCACCACAACCTCCGCCTCCCGGGTTCAAGTGATACTCCTGCCTCAGCCTCCCAAGTAGCTGAGATTAGAGACATGCACCACCACGCCCAGCTAATTTTGTATTTTTAGTAGAGATGGGGTTTCTCCGTGTTGGTCAGGCTGGTCTTAAACTCCTGACCTCAGGTGATACACCCGCCTTGGCCTCCCAAAGTGCTGGGATTACAGGTGAGGGCCACCACACCCAGCCTAGTTTTCTGTATTCTTTTTGTGGCCTGTTTTTTTTTTTTTTTTTTTGGAGATGGGAGTCTTGCTCTGTCACCCAGGCTGGAGTACAGTGGCACAGTCTCAGCTTACTACAACCTCCGCCTCCCAGGTTCAAGCAATTCTCCTTTCTCAGCCTCCCAAGTAGCTGCGATAACAGGCATACGCTGCCACGCCTGGCTAATTTTTTGTATTTTAGTAGAGATGGGGTTTCATTCTGTTGCCCAGGCTAGTCTCAAACTCCTGCTCTCAGGCAGTCTGCACGCCTCACCCTCCCAAAGTGCTAAGATTACAGGCATGGGCCACCGTGCGCGGTTTTTTTTTTTTTTTTTTTTTTTTGAGATGGAGTCTCACTGTGTCACCCAGGCTGGAGTACAGTGACATGATCTTGTCTCACTGCAACCTCCACCTCCTGGATTCAAGCAATTCTCCTGCCTCAGCCTCCTGAGTAGCTGGATTACAGGTACCCACCACCACGCCTGGCTAGTTTTTGTATTTTTAGTACAGATGGGTTTCACCACGTTGGCCAGGCTGGTCTCGAACTCCTGACCTCAGGGTGATCTGCTCACCTCAGCCTCCCAAAGTGCTGGGATTACAGGCGTGAACTACGCGTCCAGCCAGTTTTCTGTATTTCTTATTGTTACTCTGGGCTTTTTTCTTCTTGTTGAAGTAGCTCTTTTAATAGTTCTAATGAGAAGTGTGTGTCCATCTTTACTCTTGACTCATAGTTAGCTATTTAACGGGCTAGAAATTTTTTGTTATTTTTTCCCTTAACACTTTGAAGATTTTAATACATTGTCTTCTGCCTGTGGAGCAGTTCCTAAGCAGAAACGCTGTGACAGCTATATGGCTGGCTGGCAACACTTCCATTTGACGTGTAAGAAGACAATGAGCACAGGCGAATTTATCTTCTTAATAGACTGACCCTTTAATAAAATGTCCTTTATCTCTAGTAATAATTCTTGTCTTGAAATATATTTTGTCTTATATTAGTATAGCCACTCCAGCCCTTTTTTGATTGCTGTTTACATGGAATACCTTTTTCCATCTTTTTAGTCCAGTGGCGTGATCTTGGCTCACTGCAACCTCCCGGGTTCAAGCAATTCTCCTGCCTTAGCCTCCCGAGTAGCTAGGACTACAGGCACGTGCCACCATGCCTGGCTAGTTTTTGTGTTTTTATTAGAGATGGGGTTTCATCATGTTTGCCAGGCTGGTCTCAAACTCCTGCCCTCAAATGATCCTCCCACCTTGGCCTCCCAAAGTGCTGAGATTACAGACATGAGCTACCACTACCTGCCCATCCTTTTAATTTCAGTTCATTTGTGTTTTCATATCTAAATTATGTCTCTTGTTGACAGAATACAGTTGGATTAGGCATTTTTTGGTCCATTCTGCCAATCTCTATCTTTTAATTTGTGAGTTTAACCTATTTACATTTGATATAATTACTAATAAGGTGAGGCTTGTATCTGCCATGTTGCTATTTGTTTTCTGAATGTATTGTATCTTTTTTGTTCCTCTGTTTCTTTATCACTGCCTTTTTTTTGTTTTATCTCCATCACAAATGGAGTTCAACAGTTACCCACACCTACTGGCATAGAATCTCCCAGTGGGCATCACTGCCTTCTCTCTGTTAAATGGATATTTTCCAGTCTACCATATTCGTTTGTCATATCTTTTACTATATCTTTTTAAATTTTTTCTTTATGCCTCCTGGGGATTATAATTAAAATTCTAATTTATGACAACCTAGCTGGATTACTATCAACTTAATTTCAGTAGTATACAAAAATTTCACTCTTATAGCTCAGTTCCCTTCCTGCTCCTTTGTGCTACTGTTGTCATACAAATTACATCTTCATGTGTTGTGTGTCCATAACATAGATTCGTAATCACTGCTGCATGTAGTTATTTTTTAAGGCAGAAAAGTTGCAAGCTATATATTTATTTATGTTTATGTTTACACAATTTTATTTTTTTTTTTTATTTTATTTTATATTTTGAGACGGAGTCTCGCTCTGTCACCCAGGCTGGAGTGCAGTGACCAGATCTCAGCTCACTGCAAGCTCTGCCTCCCGGGTTCACACTATTCTCCTGCCTCAGCCTCCCGAGTAGCTGGGACTACAGGCACCCGCCACCTTGCCCGGCTAGTTTTTTGTATTTTTTTTTAGTAGAGACGGGGTTTCACCGTGTTAGCCAGGATGGTCTCGATCTCCTGACCTCGTGATCCGCCCGTCTCGGCCTCCCAAAGTGCTGGGATTACAGGCTTGAGCCACGACGCCCGGCCATGTTTCCACTATTTTTACAATTTTTAAAGTTATGGCAAAACCATAACATTTACCATCTTAACATTTTTAAGCACTCAGTTCAGTAGTAGTATATGTATTCACATTGTTGTGCAACAGAGCTCCAAAACTTTTTCACCTTGCAGAACTGAAACTCTACACCTGTTGAACAACTTCCTGTTTCCTCCGCCTTCCAACCCTTGGCAACTATTCCTTTTCTGTACATTTCATTACTTCACATTCCTCATGTAAGCAGAACCATACAGTATTTGTCTTTCTGTGACTACCTTATTTCATTTATCATATGTCCTCAAGGTTGATTCATGTTGTAGTACGTGCAAGAATTTCTTTCCTTTTTGGGCCGGGTGCATTATGGCTCACACCCGTCATCTCAGCACTTTGGGAGGCCAGGACAGGTGGATCACCAGAGGTCAGGAGTTTGAGACCAGCTTGGCCAACATGGTGAAACTCCATCTCTACTAAAAATACAAAAATTAGCCAGGCATGGTTGTGGGTGCCTGTAATCCCAGCTACTTGGGTGGCTGACACAGGAGCATTGCTTGAACTTGGGAGGTGAAGGTTGCAGTGAGCCAAGATCACGCCATTGCACTCCAGCCTAGGCGACAAGAGTGAAACTCTATCTCAAAAAAAAAAAAACTGCCTTTTTAAAGCTAAGTGATGGGCCAGGTGCAGTGGCTCACACTTGGAATCCTAGCACTTTGGAAGGTTGAAACAGGTGGATCACTTGAGCTCAGGAGTTCAGGACCAGCCTGGGCAACATGGCAAAACCCCATCGCTACAAAAATTAGCCAAAATTAGCCAGGTGTTATATTTAGTACATTCTCATGCTGCTATGGAGACATACCTAAGACTGGGTAATTTGTAAAGGAAAGATGTTTAATTCACTCACAGTTCAGCATGGCTTGGGAGGCCTCAGGAAACTTACAATCATGGCAGAAGGGGAAGTAAACACATCCTTCTTCACATGGTAGCAGCAAGGAGAATGAGTGCCCAGTGAAGTGGGGAACACCTTACAAAACCATCAGGTCTTGTGAGAACTCGCTCACTATCACAAGAACAGGATGGGGGAAACCAACCCCATGATTCCGTTACCTCCACCTGGTTCCTCCCATGACAGAGGAGAGGATTTGGGGAACTACAATTCAAGATGAGATTTGGGTGGGGATACAGATAAACCCTATTAGATGTGGTGGTGTGTACCTGTGGTCCCAGCTACTTGGGAGGCTGAGGTGGGAAGATCACTTGAGTTAGGGGGATGGAGGTTGCAGTGAGCTAAGATCTCACCACTGCACTCCACTCCAACCTGGGTGACCCAGCAAGACCCTGTCTCAAAAACAAACAAAAAACTAAACTAAATGATATTCCTTTGTGTGTGTATGTTTATATACACCACTTTTTTTTGTTCGTTTTTTAGATGGAGTCTCTCTCTGTAGCCCAGGCTAGAGTGCAGTGGTGCGATCTTGGCTCACTGCAACCTCTGCCTTCTGGGTCCCATTACATTAATTTCTTTTGGGCTGGATTATTATTTTCCCTCTCCCTCCCACTCCTCTCCCTACCACTGCACCTCCACACACACACATCCCTCCCACCCCTTCCACCACAAACACCATCTCTGACTGATTTTGCTACTGTTTTCGTTCCAACTTTTCACATCTCTGGTCTAGAACTGGGCTTCATTATATGGAACTTTGGAGCTCCTATTTTTCAGTGAAATTAATGAAACTAGGAGTATTGCAGATCTTGTCATGAGTCTTGGATCTCTTGACTCAGTTGCCAGTCATGAAGCTGTCCTTTTTTTCCTCACCTCCTTACTATAAATGTGTAGCCCTACAGAGGTGGTTTTGTTCTGACGTATCCTTTCATGAGCTGCAGCCTCAACCCTAGCTTCTAGCAGTGAAGTTGGTTTTGTCCCGCCCTTTCCTGCACCCAGTGAAACATTTTGAGTTTCAGTTACCCTACAAAAGTCAAGCTCCCACTTTTGTACTACCTTCTTCCAGATCAGGAGCTCAGTAATCCTGTGGCTTCTACCTCACTCTCACCACCTTGTTCTCTCATTCTGCTTCTCTTCCTCAGAAAGGTTTATTTTGTGTTTAAGCCCAGCAAAATCTTTTTGGTTTTTTCTTTTTAGATATTATTTATAGTGCCTCCATATTTGGAGTAGAGAAAGTGCTCAGTGTATGAATTTACCAAACTATTTTGAGCAGTAGTTTAATGTAAACTTTTGAAGAGTAAAATTTATCAAAACTCTTATAAAGCTAAAACAACCATTTTTAATTCTAAACTCGCATACCGTATAAATTATCCTCAACAGCCTTTTATCCTAAAATAACAAAAGAATCTTACATGGACACATTTGTGTGGTGGTAAAAGAATTTAAATAAAAGAATTACAGTATCTGAAAGTTTATTCACAGAGGTGTTGAATAGAGGCTTGGGAGTTGTTATGTTGCTTGTTGCTGGGCAAATCACGTCTTAAACTGGTGCACTTCCAGAATAAAATCTCATGTATTTCCTCTTCTAATTTCTCTTTTCAGACATCTGTTTTCCTCCATGATTGTAGAAAAGTTCACCCAGGATTATCTGTGGCTTTCAGTTGCAACTCGGCATCCCTGGAACCAGTTTACAAGGGTCCAACGGCTGTCTTGCTGCATGACACTGCTACTCTGCAACATGGTCATCAATGTTATGTTCTGGAAGATAAACAGCACCACTGCCAAGAGAGATGAGCAATGTACGGATAAGCCCTGATGTGTGTTGTTTGTAGTAAGCAATCCTTTTTTTTTTTTTTTTTTTTTTTTGGACAGGGTCTCACTCTGTTACCCAGGCTTGGTCTGGAACTCCTGGCCTCAAGTGATCCTCCTGCCTCAGCCTCCTGAAATGCTGGGATTACAAGCATGAGTCACCATGCCTAGCCTACTATGTAATACTTTTACTGTACTCCGTTCTCCTTACTTTCAGGGTTAGAAACAGAATCATGTTGTGTGATATGGTTTGGCTCTGTGTCCCCACCCAAATCTCACGTCCACGTGTAATCCCCCTGTATTGGGGGAGGGATTTGCTGGGAGGTGACTGGATCATGGGGGCAGTTTCTCCCATGCTTTTCCCATGATAGTGAGTGAGTTCTCATGAGATCTGATGGTTTAATTGCTTGAACTGAACCACGGAGGCAGAGGTTGCAGTGAGCCAACATTGCGCCACTGCACTCCAGCATGGGTGACAAAGAAAAACTCCATCTCGGGGCGATAAAAACAGTGTGTGGCAGTTCCCCTGTCACTCTTGTGCCGCTGTGCAAGCTGCCTTGCTTTGTAAGGCATGTAAAGTGTAATGCCACGTAAGGTGCTTTGTAGTGCTTTGTAATGCCATGTAAGATGTCTTGCTTCCTCTTCACCTTCCGCCATGATTGTAAGTTTCCTGAGGCCTCCCCAGCCGTGAAGAACTGTGAGTCCATTAAACCTCTTTTCTTTATAAATTACCCAGCCTCAGGTAGTTCTTTATAGCAATGTGAAAACAGACTAATACATTGTGCCTTCATTTTTCTTTCACTGCCCTGACATTAGAATACTCGAACAAATGTTCTCGGTGTTCTCATTCATTAACAAATGAAGCAGTGTTAGGAACACAACATGGTCTTTACTGCCATGATAATTTTATCCCGAGATAAATGTAGTTAACTTCCTCAGTGAATAGTTAAACCTAGGAGAGGAATGACTTTGCGATTATGTTAATTGTTGACGATAAAAGTTGACGACATGCTTTTCTTTCAGTGGGTCCATTTGCTGTGGCCTGGTCTGAGCTGCTGATCAGCATCCACACTGCTGTCATCCTCTTCCCCATCAATCTTGTCATTGGGCGGCTCTTCCCGTTGATTGAGCCACAGGAGACTCTGCCCCTCTTTCCTCCCGTCCAGGCCTCCTGCCTCTCAGATGCTTCTGTTGAGCCTCTCTCTGCCACAATGGTAGTTGAGGTAAGTTTGATATCAAATTTTATTTTATATTTTATTTTATTGCTTGCTTATTTGTTTTGAGATAGGATCTGGCTCTGTTGCACAGGCTGGAGAATGCAGTGGTGCAACTTCAGCTCACTGTGGCAGCCTCAAACTCCCAGGGTCAAGTGATCCTCCCACCTCAGCCTCCCAAGTAGCTGGAACTACAGGCATGTGACACCATGTCTGGTGTCATGTTTTTTTTTGTTTGTTTGTTTTTTTTTTTTTTTTTTTTTTTTTTTTTTTTTTTTT